>NW_028225180.1:61321835-61661835 GCF_052327205.1 Somniosus microcephalus
CGGGCCTGGAAAAACGGTGAAAGGTAGGAGAATCCGGGTTCGAATCCGGCCTCGGGCGACTGTCTGTGTGGAGTTTGCACATTCTCCCCGTGTTTGCGTGGGTTTCCTCCGGGTGCTCCGGTTTCCTCCCACAGTCCAAAGATGTGCAGGTTAGGTTGATTGGCTATGATAAATTGACCCTTAGTGTTAGGGGGATTAAATACGTGGGGTTACAGGATAGGGTAGGATATGTGTTGGTGTAGGGGTTACGGGGATCGGGTGGGATATGTGTCGGTGCAGGCTCGATGGGCCGAAGTGGCCTTTATCTGCACTGTGGGGTTTCTGTGATTCTGTGATTCTGAATTATTGAGGTTAGAGAAAAGATTTACAAATTAATTAACTTTTTTTAAAAACAATTTGTGTTTTAAAAGCAACTTTTTTTTTGCTGGAAATGTAGATTTGAAAAGAAACACGCAGAAAGCGGGAAAAAGAAATGGATATTTTGGAATCAAGATGGCGGCGACTCACCTCGGTTCAGAACGATAAGGCCCGCCCACACACGCACCGATTGGTCGACCGTCAGGTCACCGAAGCGTAGGATTGGTCAATCGTCCCGTCACTCGACTGTAGGAGGACCCGCCCACACGTGCCAGGAACCCGGCGTACGATTGGTCAACCTCGACGTCACTCTATCGCTAATGAACGGATAATGAGATGCTAATGAGCGGAATTTTGAACTTTTTTGGATACCGCGGGTGCAATTTTTGTCCGGCCTAAACGTAAATACGCTTACGACCGTTTTGGAATGGTAAGCTTTCTTTTGATGTAACGCACGTGTAGGTACGCTCTATAACTTTCGAGTGCATGGACGGACGGACGGACGGATGGCTGAAGTGCCCGGCGGTGCTGAGGCTTTTTCGAGGGCATGTTGTTGTTGGAAGAGAGAGAGCGACTGGCGGGGGGGGAAGAGAGAGAGCGACTGGGGGGGGGAAGAGAGAGCGCAACGGGGTGGGAAGAGAGAGCACGACTGCGGGGGAAAGAGAGAGCGCAACTGGGGGGGGAAAGAGAGAGAGCGCGACGGGGGTGGAAGCTGGCCTGATGGACCCCTGCGAAGGAAGGAAGAAGGTAAACTCTCCCACCCCCTCACTCTTTCACTCCCTGTCCCACCCCTTCACTCTTTCCCTTCCTCCCCCTCTCTCTCCCTCCCCCTGTCTCTCCCTGCTTTACACTCTCTCCCTCTCCCCTCCCTTCTCTCCCTCTCCCCCCTCTCTCCCTCTCCCTGCCCTCCCCCCTCTCCCCACCCCCTCTCGCTCCCCCCCCTCCCCATCCTCTCTCGCTCCCCCCTCTCCCCCCTCTCTCGCTACCCCCACCCTCTCTCGCTCCCCCACCCTCTCTCACTCCCCCCACCCCCATCTTCTCTCGCTCCCCCCCACCCTCTCTCACTCCCCCACCCTCTCTCGCTCCTCCCCCTCCCCTCCTCTCTCTCCTCCCCCTCCCCTCCTCTCTCTCCTCCCCCTCCCCTCCTCTCTCTCCTCCCTCTCACCACCTCCTTAACCCCTCCTCCTCCCTCCCCTCCCCCCCACCCCCTTCCTCCCTCTCCTCCCCCCTTCCTCCCCCTCCCCTGCCCGAGCCCTCATCCCCCACTCGAATCCTTGTTTCCGCCCCGGGGCCCAGGCCTCGGCACCTGGATGAACGCGTTCCCTCGGCCGTCACCCTGATGCCGTTGGCCATGAGGCAAAGACATGGCCCAGCCGAGTCCAGCGCCCCGGTCAGCTGGATGTCCACAGCCGCTGTTCGTCCACAGCCCACAAAGCACCCGAGACCAGCGCCGGCGATGTCTCCACGGAGCTCCGTGCCCCCCCCCCACGCACTGACATGGCCCCGCCCTCCCGAGCTGGCTTGAAGAGCGCCGATTGCGGCTGAGAAAAGGCCGGCGGGCCCGGTTGCCGGTGTATCCCATCCCGCTCTCCAAGCCCCGCCCGAGATCAGCACTCCCGAGAGCAAAGCCCCGCCAGCCTACCTGGAAAAACGGGGAAAGGTAGGAAAATTAATGCGATTAGATATGTTAATTAATTTGTAAATCTTTTTTTTTTTAAAACAATATGGCCTAGAAATTCAGCTGTTTGCGCCAGCCGTTAGTGCCAGATTTCCGGCGCTATCCACTTTGCGGCCGGGCACCGCTGGATCTGCGCTACGCCGAAATTCAGCTGGGCTTTAGCGCCGGCGCAATGTGTTAGCGCCCGCTCAGCTGTGCGCACATCTTATGACGTCATTCCGTCGTGCAACGCCGTATGTGCGCCCCAAACCGGAAATTCAGTGGCGCCCGGCCGATGTGGGCGTGGCGCTGCTAAGAACTGTGAAATAGAACTCAACAGAGGCCCTGTGGGATTCGGGGAGTGCTAATTAAAGGGCACATCCACTCACCCATAAAAGCCAGCCATTTGGCTGCAATGACTTTACTGCTTTGGATTTCTGCACAGACAGCAAGGCACAGAGATTACTGATTTTGGACACCATAGGAGAGGTATTTTTGGCTTCTAGCCAGTGCTTTGACATTTGCATCCTTGTGATTTTGCTGTTTGGAACTTTGTAATGGGGGCTGCATGGGGGGCCAACCCTCAGTTGCTACATTTTGTGCGAAGGGCTCGCAGACGCTTTGAGAGAGGGCCAGGCATGCCTAGACGCAGAGGGGCCATTAGGCGTCGCCAACGTAGGCCTTACCCAGTCAGGCAATACCGGGAGCAGGTCTCATATCTCACCATGACTGCGGCGCATTGTGTTAAGAGGCTGCGCTTCAGAAGGGAGCTGGTTGGAGAGATCTGCCAGCTGCTTCACGCAGATTTGCAGCCACAGCTCATGTCCAGGGCATCTCTCTCGGTGGAAGTGAAGGTCACGGTGGCTCTCAGCTTTTATGCAAGCGGCTCCTTCCAAGCCGCTGCTGGGGACATTGCGAACATCTCCCAGTTCGCCGTGCATCGCTGCATCCGACAGGTCACCGAAGCACTTTTCGCGAGGAGGCACCAATTCATCTCCTTCCCCATGATCCAACACAAGCAGGAGCAGTGTGCAGTCGGATTTGCCAGGATCGCGGCCTTCCCCATGGTGCAGGGCGCCATTGACTGCACGCATGAGGCTATGCGGGCACCTATCCACAATGCCGACCAATACCGCAACCGGAAGGGCTACCATTCCCTAAATGTGCAGCTGGTGTGTGACCACAGGCAGCGCATCCTAGCTGTCAATGCCCGCTTCCCAGGAAGCAGCCACGATACCTTTATCCTGCGCCAGACTACTGTGGCTGACATGTTCCAGGCACAGCCTCCACCAAGGGGATGGCTTATCGGGGACAAGGGCTACCCTTTGTGCACATTGCTCATGACCCCGCTCCGCGCGCCCAGGATCCCAGCGGAGCTGGCATGCAACGAAAGCCATCAAGCCACAAGGAACCTAATAGAGCAAACGATAGGCGTCCTCAAGCAACGGTTCCGTTGCCTGGATCATTCGGGCGGGTCTCTTCAGTATTCGCCGGATAGAGTCTCCCAGTTCGTCGTGGTGTGCTGCATGCTCCACAACCTGGCTATCCGCAGGACTCAGGCACTGCCACCTGACATTGGCCCACCACCTCAGGAGGACGAGCAGGAGGACCCTGAGGAGGAGGAGCACCAGGCCAGGAGGGAGCGACAAGGTCCAAGGGCCGTCCGCCGGGGGCTTATGGCTCGAAACTTCTTGACCCCCTGTCAGGGAATGGCCTGGGCCACTGAACGCAGCTGAAGGCAGCCGCTCCGCAAGCCCTCAGCCGGTTAACCAAACAACCACTTGAAACATGACACCTGCACATGGTGAATAAATAAACATCTTTATTTCAAAAAATCAGGGCCCTTCCCACATGGAAGAGCAAAACAGAGAAGACCCGCAAAAAACAGTCACAAACTTCTGTCACTCCCAAAACCTGGGGAGGACTAACAAAACATCAACATCCAAATGGCCTTCCTCACTGGCCTAACAAAAACAAGCCCCCCCCACAACACAAACACCCCCATAAAACCAAACAACATAATGCCCCCCAGAACAGAATCCCCCGCATCACCCAAACCCTCGCTCACCACACTCTATTCGGTGTGGCGAGAGGGCGAGTCCGTCGACAGCCGTCTTTTGCCCCGGCCCCTCCTGCTGCTGTGCCTCAAGCTGGGCCGTGAAGCTGTGGCGAGGCTGGGGGAAGGATCTTCAGGGCGACAAGGCGTCTCACCAGATGCCCTTGGGGGTCGGCCTACCCGAGGGCGGGCCAGGGAGGGGCCGGCTGGTGGCTGCTGCAGCTGTGGGTGGCCCTCTTCACTGCCTGCAGCAGCTCCTTGCACCCTGGCTGGGGAAGTGGCAGGCTCGCATGCACCAATGGGGACAAGGTGGGTGATGCCAGACGCGCGCTTCTCGCCAGACACACGTGCACTCGGGCGGCCTGGCCGGGGAGCAAGCGCGCCAAACTGTTGGTCGCCAGACCGGTGTGCGGCAGCAGGGCAGCAGCTGGCCTGGCGATGCCTCTGCGCCAGTGCGAGGGTGGCAGAAGTCAGTGCCCCAACTGCGCCGGCATGTGCCCGCATCTGCAGTGCCATTGTCTGCCCAGCACCTCTCAGCTGGTGACTGGCGTGCTGCGCTGCCTCGAGTTGTTGCACCCCCCTCTCATGTGCTGCCAAAAGGAGCTCCACCCCCCTAGCGTGCGCTGCTGCGATTTGCTCCAGCCCCCTGGCCTCGGATTGGCCGAAAGCCACCACACTTTGTGCGAGGCTTTCGATGGCGTGAGGCATCTGTGCCACCACCTCCTTGAATTCGACGTGCCGCCGCTCCGACGCCGCCGACATCTCGTCCAGGAGGCGCACCTCCTGGGCGACGTCCAAGTCTGGACTGGAGGGCGCCTCCACACACTGGCCAGAAGGCTGGCGTGCCGCCGGAGCCTTGCCGCGTGCGGCCACGCCACTGGGAGCAGGTTCTGCCCTCCCCTCCACCGCCTCCCCCCTCTGGGCAGAAGGCTGGCGTGCCGCCGGAGCCTTGCCGCGTGCGTCCATGCCACTGGGACCAGGTTTGGGGCTCCCCTCCCCCGCCTCCCCCTGGCTCTCCGGCACGCCAGACGTCTCCCCTTCATTGCCATCTCCTGGAGTGGAGGAGGGTTCCCCCGAGGTGGCGCCTTCCTGGTACTCCTCGACGTCCTCCTCCTCCGAGGGTCTGGCTGTCTGGACTTCAGGGAGCACCTCCTCCTCACCAGCTGAAAGCAGGAAGGCACAAGTGTAGCATTAGAGTGAGGACAGGCCGACAGCGAGGGAGGCCGCACTGGTGCATTTTGCGTATTTTTCGGCCAGTGGGGAAGGATGTAGATCTGATGCGCGAGGGCAAGGAGAGAGGTGCACCCGGTCCTGTCCTTACCAGTGGGTTCCAATATAGGGTCGGCGTCGCCGAGCGCCACAGGACCAGTCACCGGGTGACACAGGAGTCAGGCCACCCTCTCTTCCAGAACCGTTAGCTCCTGGTAATCGCGAGGGCCTCCACCAGTGGCACGCAGGCTCCTGGCGTTTCTCGCCAGCTTGGCCTGCAAGAGAAAGGAGGGCATCAAATACAGTGTGGTGCCCCGTTGGTGCGTGTGAGTCCTCCCATGGTGGAATAGCTTGGACAGTGTGGTGCCCTGTTGCTGTGTGTGAGGCCTCCCATGGTGGAATAGCTTGGACAGTGTGATAAGTGCAGAAAGAGCTATTGATTAACATGCAAGTGCCATTGCAGAGGCAGGAGGGCTGGGCATTAGACCTTTGATGTCCCTTTGGCCCTAATGGGAGGTGCACATGCAAGGATGAGGGGGACACTGGAAAGGGTACTCACCTTGACCAGCCGACATAGGTCATTGTATTTCTTGCGGCACTGGTCCGCACTCCTGGGAACATCGGAGTTGGAGGAGACCCTCCGGGCAATTTTGGTCCACGCCTCCCTGAACTGGCTCCTGGGAGCCTTCCTGCCACTAGCCGGGCACACGACCCGTCTTCTCTTGCTTACCCCATGAAGGAGCACACCCAGCGCATGGTCAGAGAACCGCTGGGCTCTTTCACGGGCCCTCTCCATTACCTCCAGGCGTTGATTTGGTACACAACCAGTCCTGAGGCCTAGTTGCAGGGCTACAGCATGCAGGGCGTGGCTGCAGTCAAAGTTGATCCTTCCCCCTTTAAGAGCTGGCCGGCGTCAGGGTGTCTGCTGACACTCACCACATGATCGCACCTGCGCTGTGCCCAGAATCGGCGTTATCAGGCCGCATCGCCGGATTAGCGCCTGAACACAGGGTTCCAACGCCTATTGCAGCGCTCGGCCAAAAAGTTGGCCTAATCTACTGAATTTCGGCGAGCTCGCCTGCACTTTCCGGCGGCCGCTAAATTTGCGGAGCGCCCGACTTTAGCGCTGCAATAGCATCCGAACTGAATTTCTAGGCCTATGTGTTTTAAAAGCAACGTTTTTTTTAAAGATGCAGAAAGCGGGAAAAAGAAAGGAAAAGTTTTGATTCAAGATGGCGGCGACTCACCTCGGTTCAGAACGATAAGGCCCGCCCATACACACACCGATTGGTCGACCGTCAGGTGACCAAAGCATAGGATTGGTCAATCGTCCCGTCACTCGACCGTAGGAGGGCCCGGCCGCACGCTGGTCGACCTCGAGGTCACTCTGTCGCTAATGAGTGGAAAATGAGATGCTAATGAGCGGAATGTTGAATGTTTTTCGGATACCGCGGGCGCGATTTTAGTCCAGCCGAAACGTAAATAAGCTTAAGTCCGTTTTGGAAAGGTAAGCTTTCTTTCAACGTAACGCACGCGTAGGTACGCTCTTTAATTTTCGAGCGCATAGCCCGACAGACGCACACGTGAGGATAGGCAGACAGAAGGACAGAAGGACAGACAGACAGAAGCATTGATTTATTATGTACTGTCTCAAGTGCCCGGCGGTGCCGAGGCTTTTTCGAGGGCATGTTGTTGTTGGAAGAGAGAGAGAGAGAGCGACTGGGGGGAAGAGAGAGAGCGACTGGGGGGGAAGAGAGAGAGCGACTGGGGGGGAATAGAGAGAGTGACTGGGGGAAGAGAGAGAGACTGGGGGGGAAGAGAGAGAGCGACTGGGGAGGAAGAGAGAGAGCGACTCGGGGGGAAGAGAGAGAGCATCTGGGGGGGAAGAGAGAGAGTGACTGGGGGGAAGAGAGAGAGCGACTGGGGGAAGACAGAGAGTGACGGGGGGGGAAGAGAGAGAGTGACTGGGGGGGAAGAGAGAGAGCGACTGGGGGGGAAGAGAGAGAGCGACTGGGGGCGAAGAGAGAGAGCGAGAAAGAGGGGAGGGGAGGAGGGGAGGGGGAGGGGTGAGGGGGAGGGGGCGGGAGAGGGGGTAAGTGGGAGGGAGGGGGAGGGAGGGGGTGGGGGAGGGGGGAGGTAGTGGTGGGGGTAGGGGGAGGGGGAGGGTGGAGGGAGGGTGGAGAGGGAGGGAAGGGGGGTAGGGGGGAGGGGGGAGGTGGAGGAGGGAGGGGGAGGTGGAGGAGGGAGTGGTGATGTGGAGGAGGGAGGGGGGAGGTGTAGGATGGAGGGGGAAGGGGGAGGGTGAAGGAGGGAGGGAGGAGGGGGAAGGGGAGAGGGGGAGGGGTGGAGGGAGGGGGGCCTGAGATGGCCGATTGCGGCTGGCCGGGCCCGGTTGCCTTGGTAACCCTCCTCCCCTCTCCGCCTCCCGATGTTTGGTCCTGAGCGGCCGATTGCGGCTGGCGAGCCCGGTTGCCGGGGTAACCCTCTCCGCTCCCCCACCCCTCCCCTCCTGAGCCCCGGTTGCCTTGGTAACCCTCCTCACCTCTCCGCCTCCCGATCTCCGGGCCTGGGCCTGAGCGGCCGCTTGCGGTTGGCGAGCCCGGTTGCTGGGGTATCCCTCTCCGCTCCCCCTCCCCTCCCGAGCCCCAGTTGCCTTGGTAACCCTCCTCCACTCTCCGCCTCCCCATTTCGGGGGAGGTGGGGGTGAAGGGGGCTGGAAGGGGGGTGGGGGGAGATGGGGGGAAGGGGGGAAGGTGGGGGGGAATGGGGTGTGGGGGGGAAGGGGGTTGGGGGGAAGGTTGGAAAGGGAGGGGGAGAGGGAGGGGAGGGGGTGAAGGGGGGGAAGGGGGATTTGGGGGGGAAAGGGTGAGGGGGAAGAGGGAGGGGGGAAAAGGGAGGTGGGGTGAAAGGGAGCGGGGGGAGCAAGGGGTGGGGAAACATGAAACTTAAAGCACTTATAAAACATTTTTGGTAAATCTTTCTATAACATACACTTTACAACCTCACCAATCTTTTTATTAAAAAAGGGGTGCTCACCTCTCAGTGTGTTGTATAACAAACAATGGCCACCGCTTGCTTTTCAGTTGTTAAGATTAGGCCCCGCCCACACAGTCGATTGTCTGTCTCGGTCACCAGCACCCGATTTGGAGCACAGAAGCCCCACCCACTCTATGTTCCTGTACTAAGATGGCCGTGTATGCACTGTGTTACACACTGAATCAAAATGGCGTCGCACTTTAACTTTTCACCCTCCTTGGCAAAGATGGCTGCCGTTAACCTGGGGCTGTCAGCAGAAGAAATTTCCTCAGCTGCAAACACAGGATCTTCAGGTTATTATTCGGGGCTTGCGACCTACCCCAGTTGCTTATGAAGCCTCCCCACCTACTGACCCCGGGAATGGAGCTGAGGCAGTACACCCTCTCCCCTCTGCCAGTGTTTGTCTCTGTCAAGGCCAGGAGCCTGGGTCTAGAGTTGCACTGCTGGCAGGTGGAGAAGCCTAGGCCCCGGGCCTGGAAAAACGGTGAAACGTAGGAGAATTATAGAGGTTAGAGAAAAGAGTTACAAATTAATTAACTTTTTTTAAAAACAATTTGTGTTTTAAAAGCAACTTTTTTTTTGCAGGAAATGTAGATTTGAAAAGAAACACGCAGAAAGCGGGAAAAAGAAATGAAGATTTTGGAAACAAGATGGTGGCGACTCACCTCGGTTCAGAACGATAAGGCCCGCCTACACATTGGTCGACCGTCAGGTCACCGAAGCGTAGGATTGGTCAATCGCCCCGTCACTCAACTGTAGGAGGGCCCGCCCGCACGCACCAGGGACCCGGCGTACGATTGGTCGACCTCGACGTCACTCTATCGCTAATGAGCGGATAATGAGATGCTAATGAGCGGAATTTTGAACGTTTTTTGGATACCGCGGGCGCAATATTTGTCCGGCCGAAACGTAAATATGCTTACGACCGTTTTGGAATGGTAAGCTTTCTTTTGATGTAACGCACGTGTAGGTACGCACTATAACTTTCGAGTGCATAGCCGGACGGACGCATTTTTATATATATATATATATATATAGATACCAGCTGGAGTGCCCGGCGGTGCCGAGGCTTTTTCGAGGGCATGTTTTTATTGGAAGAAAGAGAGAGCACGACTGGGGGGAAGAGAGGGCACGTCTGGGGGGGAAGAGGGAGCGTGACTGTGGGGGAAGAGAGAGAGCAACTGGGGGGACGAGAGAGAGCGACTGGGGGGACGAGAGAGAGTGACTGGGGGGACGAGAGGGAGCGACTGGGGGGAAGAGAGAGAGCGACTGGGGGACGAGAGAGAGCGACTGGCGGGACGAGAGAGAGTGACTGTGGGAGGAGAGAGAGCGACTGGGGGGAAGAGAGAGAGCGACTGGGGGGAGAGGGAGAGAAAGAGGAAGGGGGAAGAGAGGAGGTGGGAGGGGGGAGGGGAGAGAGAATGGGGAGGAGGAGGTGGGGGGAAGGGAAAGAGAGGGGGGAGGGGAGAGAGCGGGGGGAGGGGAGAGAGGAGGGGGAGGAGGAGGCGGGGGGGGAGAGAGAGGGGGAGGGGAGAGAGAGGGGGGAGGGGAGAGAGAGGGGGAGGGGAGAGAGGAGGGGGGGTGGGAGGAGGGTGAGGGGAGAGAGGAGGGGGAGGGGAGAGAGGATGGGAGGGGAGAGGGGAGAGAGGAGAGGGGAGACGGGGGGGAGGGGAGAGCGGGGGGAGGGGAGAGATGGTGGAGAGAGGAGTGGGAGGGGCGAGAGGAGTGGGAGGGGAGAGAGAAGGGGGAGGGGGAGAGGAGGAGGTGGGGGGAAGGGAGAGTGGAAGGGGGAGAGGGGAGAGAGTAGAGCGAGGGGGGAGCGGGAGGGGAGAGAGGAGGGAGGGTGTGTGTTGTGTGAGGAGACGGAGACTCTGCGCAGCCTCGGTGGACACCATCTGAGGTGAGTCTCTGTCTCTCTGCGCTTAGCTAAGCGTCTGAGCTCGGGCATTGATGTCCTCCCTCCTCCTCCTCTCTTCTCCCTCCCCCTCCTCTCTCCCGCACCACTCTCTCTCTCCCCCTCCCCCCCTCTCCCCTCCCCTACCCCCGGCCCTCTCTCTCCGGCGCAGCTCGTGATATCGCGCTGCGGGCGCAACCGCCCAGGAGACTCCGTGCTCCCGGCCTGCAGGGGGCCGGGAGGGGTTAAAGGGAAAAAAGCTGTCGGCCAGCCATTAGGGTGGGTGAAGAAGCCGGAGGCCATTTTGTGATGTCCGTTGGAAGCGGGCAAAATGTCTTTTTTTTAAATAAAAAACAGCAAAATTTATTTAGTTTTAAAAAAAGGAGCTACAAAGTACAACATCGGAAATTTGTATTTCTTTTAAAAGAATCCCTCCTAACCACAAAAGCCGAATTTTTTTTAAGAAAAGAAGATAAAAAGTTAGAAGATATGCTGGCAAATAGATGCCTAGGCTTTAAGGCCTGACACCTGCAGGCATCAGACCTCGAGAAGAAATTGACATACTGGACTCATTTATTACACACAAATAATATAATTAGCTAGTTGGGCTGCTAAGTACTGAATTTGTGCTGCATAAAGTCCCCTTCACACGTACAGAAAGTGGGAAAAAAAATTAAACTTACGAATCAAGATGGCTGACACTCACCTCGGTTCAAAACGATTAGGCACCGCCCACACATGCACCAATTGGTCGACTGTCATGTTACCGAAGTGGAGGGGGGGAAAGGGGGGCGAAAGGGGGGGTGAAGGGGTGGGGAAAGGGGAGGGAAGGGGTGGAGGAGGGGGTGGAAAAAGAGGGGGAAAGGGGGGTGAGGGGGGGAAAGAGAGGGAGAGGGGGGAGGGGAGGGAGAGAGGGGGGAGGGGAGGGAGAGAGGGGGCAGGGGGAGAGGGGGAGTGGGAGGGGAGGGGAGGGGAGGAGGGGGAGATGGGGGAGGTGGGGGAAGGAGTGGGGGAGCTGGGGGAAGGAGTGGGGGAGAAAGAGAGGGGGGAGCCAGCAGACCCTCTCCCCTCTGCCGGCGATGGCTCCGTCACTCGACTCTAGGAGTGCCCGCCCGCACCCGCCAGGAACCCGCCCCCGCCACGCAGCGATTGGTCGCCCATCGGGTCGCTCGACCGTACGATTGGTCGAACTCGACGTCACTCAATGCTAATGAGCAGATAATGAGCAGAATTTTGAACGTTTTTTGGATACCACAGGCGCAATTTTTGTCTCACCGAAACCTAAATATGCTTACGACCGTTCTGGAATCGTAAGCTTTCTTTTGATGTAACGCACATGTCGGTAGGCTCTATAACTTCAGAGTGTATAGCCAGACAGGCAGACAGACAGTCAGACAGACAGACAGACAGACAAATCTATCCTTTTATATATATATAATAATAATAATAGATAGATAGATACATAGATAGACTAGCTGGAGTGCCCGGTGGTGCCGAGGCTTTTTTGAGGGCATGCTGTTGTTGGAAGAGAGAGTGAGACTGGGGGGAAGACAGAGAGCGACTGGGAGGGAAGAGAGAGAGGGACTGGGGGGGAAGAGAGAGTGCGACTGGGAGGGAAGAGAGAGAGCGACTGGGGAGGAAGAAAGAGAGTGACTGGGGGGGAAGAGAGAGCGATTGGGGGGGAAGAGAGAGAGCGACTGTGGGTAAGAGAGAGTGACGGGGAAGAGAGAGAGCGACTGGGGGGAAGAGAGAGAGCGACTGGGGGGGAAGAGAGAGAGCGACTGGGGGGAAGAGAGAGAACGACTGGGGGGGAAGAGAGAGTGCGACTGGGGGGAAGAGAGGGAGCGACTGGGGGGGAAGAGAGAGAGCGACTGGGTTGGAAGAGAGAGCGACTGGGGGGAGAGAGAGCGCGACTAGGGGGATGGGGGAAGAATGGGGGGAAGACGAAGTGGGGGAAAGGGGAGGAGAGAGAGCGTGACTGGGGGAAGTGGGAGTGGAAGGGGGAGGAGGAGGGGGAGGGGAGGGGGGAGGGGAAGGGGGTAGGGGAGGGGAAGAGGGGTAGGGGTGGGGAGGGGGAGAGGGGAGAGGGGAGAGGGAGGGGTGCGGGAGGGGGAGGGTGAGGGAGGGGCGGGGAAGGGGGAGGGGGGAGGAAAGTGGAGTGGAGGGGGGAGGGAGGTGGAGGGGAGGGAGGGAAGGGGAGTGGATGGTGGGGGAAGGGGGGGAGGAGGGCGAAGGTGAGGGGGAGGGGAGAAGGGGAGCGGAAGGGGAGGGGGAGGGGGGAGGAAGGGGAGGGGGAAGGGGGAGGAGGGGGGAAGGGGGAAGGGGGGAGGAGGGGAGAGAGGGGGGGAGAAAGGGGCGGGGGAGGGGAGGAAGGGGGGAGGAGGGGGCGGGGGAGGGGAGGAAGGGGGAGGAGGGGGAGGGGAAGGAGGGGGAGAGAGGAGAGGGGGAGGGGGGAAGGGGAGGGGGTAATGGGGGAGGAAGGGGAGGGGGGGAGGAGGGGTGTGGGAGGAGGGGAGGAAGGGGAGGGGGAGGGGGAGGAAGGGGAGGGGTGGAGGGGAGAGGGCTGGAGGGGGAGGAGGGGGAGGGGGGAGGAAGTGGAGGTGGAGGGGGAGGGGAAAGGGGGGGAATGGGGGGAGGAAGGGGGGGAGGGGGGAGGAAGCGGCGAGGGGGGGAGGAAAGGGAAGGGAGGTGTGGAAGGGGAGGGGGAGGAAAGGAGGGGGGAGGAAGGGGAGGGGGAGGGGGGAGGAAAGGGGGAAGGGGGGTGGAAGGAGGGAGGAGAAGGGAAGGCGGGAGGATGGGGAGGGGGGAATGGGAGGAAGGGGGGAGGAAGGGGAGGGGAAGGGGGGAGAGGGGGGAGGAAGTGGAGGGGGGGAGGAAGGGGAGGGGGAGGGGGGAGGAAGTGGAAGGGAGGGGGAGGAAGGGGAGGGGGAGGAAGGGGAGGAGGGGGAGGAAGGGGAGGGGGGGAGGAAGGGAGGGGGAGGAAGGGGATGGGGAGGGGGAGGAAAGGGAAGGGGGGGTAGGAAGGTAAAGGTGGGAGGGATGAAGCAGGGGAAGGGGGGAAGGGGGCGGGGAAGAAGGGGAAGGGTGGGAAGAAGGGGATTGTACTATAGGCCCCCAAACAGTCAAGGGGAGATAGAGGAAGAGATATTTATTCAAATCTCAGAGAAGTGTAGAAATAATAGGTTAACAATAGTTGGGGATTTCAACTTCCCCCATATTAACTGTGATAGTCAGAATGTGATAGGCTTAGAGGATGTGGAATTATTAAATTGCATCCAGGAGAGCTTTTTGAGCCAACATGTAGAAAGTCCTACCACAGAGGGGGCGGTACTGGTCTTAATACTAGGGAATGTAGCTGGGCAAGTGGTAGTGACAGTGTTCTTCTGGTACTTGTGGTAACCTACAATTATGCACGAGCTGACCGTATTCCTCTTTTACACATCGTAATCCAAAACTTATATTAGAGTAGGACATGCTCTTCTTGTACGAGTGGTGCCCTACACTTAAAATAGAGGTGACAGAGCTATTCTGGTGTTATTGGTCCTCTACACTTATACTGGAGGTGACAGAGCTATTCCGGTATGAGTGGCACCCCACACTTACACTGGTAGTGAGAGTGATGTTTTGGTACAAGTGGCAGCCTGCACTTACACTGGTAGTGAGAGTGATATTTTGGTACTGGTGGCAGCCTACACTTACACTGGGAGTGAGAGTGATGTTTTGGTACTCGTGGCAGCCGACACTTACACTGGTAGTGAGAGTGATGTTTTGGTACTCGTGGCAGCCTACACTTACACTGGTAGTGAGAGTGATCTTCTGGTACTAGTGGCAGCCTACACTTACACTGGTAGTGAGAGTGATCTTCTGGGACTAGTGGCCCCCATCACTTACACTGGCAGTGATAAGGCAGGATCTGGCCAAAGTGGACTGGGAGCAGCTGCTTCTAGGAAAATCCACATCAAAACAGTGGGAGACTTTCAGAAGGGAAATAGAGAGAGTACAACGCCAACATGTTCCTGTAAAGGTCAAGGGTGGGACCAACAAGCAAAGGGAACCTTGGATGACAAGGGATATACAAAAATGCATTAGAAATAAAAGGGAGGCTTTTGGCAGTTACAAATGACTAAAGACAGAAGAAGCCCTAGAGGAGTATAAAAAGTGCAGGGGCATACTTAAAAAAGAAATTAGGAGGGCGAGGAGGGGCCATGAAATAACACTGGCGAGCAAAATAAAGGAAAATCCTAAGATGTTTTATAAGTATATTAAGGGCAAGAGGATAACCAGGGAAAGGGTAGGGCCCATTAGGGACCAAAGTGGCAATCTGTGTGTAGAGCCAGAGGATGTAGGCGGGGTTTTAAATGAATTTTTTGCACCTGTGTTCACTATGGAGAAAGACGATGCAGACATAGAAATCGGGCAAGGGGACTGTGACATACTTGAACATATTAGCATCGAGAGGGAGGAGGTGCTAGCGGTTTTAGCGGGCCAAAAAGTGGATAAATCCCCAGGCCCGGACGAGATGTATCCCAGGCTGCTGTGGGAGGCAAGGGAGGAGATTGCAGGGGCTCTGACACTAATTTTCAGAACCTCTCTGGCCACAGGGGATGTATCAGAGGACTGGAGAACAGCTAATGTAGTACCATTATTCAAGAAGGGTAGCAGGGATAAACCAGGGAATTACAGGCCAGTGAGTCTAACATCTGTGGTGGGGAAATTATTGGAAAAAATTCTGAGGGACAAAATTAATCTCCACTTGGAGAGGCAAGGATTAATCGGGGATAGTCAGCATGCCTTTGGCAAGGGTAAATCATGTCTAACAAATCTGATCGAATTTTTCGAGGGGTGACTAGTGGGGTGGATGAGGGAAATGCTGTGGATGTGGTTTACATGGACTTCAGTAAAGCTTTTGACAAAGTCCCGCATAGGAGACTGGTCAAGAAGGTAAGAGCCCATGGGATCCAGGGTGCCTTGGCGCGTTGGATCCTAAACTGGCTGAGTGGCAGGAGGCAGAGGGTGATGGTCGAAGGTTGCTTTTGTGACTGGAAGCCTGTGTCCAGTGGGGTATCTCAGGGATCGGTGCTGGGTCCCTTATTGTTTGTGATCTACATAAATGATTTGGATGAGAATGTAAAAGGTATGATCAGTAAGTTCGCAGATGACAGGAAAATTGGTGGGGTGGTAAATTGCGAGGAGGAAAGCCTCCGGCTGCAGGGCGATATAAACGGGTTGGTCAGATGGGCGGAAAAGTGGCAAATGGAATTTAACCCTGAAAAGTGCGAGGTGATGCATTTTGGACGGACAAATAAGGCAAGGGAATACACAATGAGTGGTAGGACCCTAGGAAGTACAGAGGGTCAGAGGGACCTTGGTGTACATGTACATAGATCCCTGAAGGCAGCGGAGCAGGTAGATAAGGTGGTTAAAAAGGCATATGGGATACTTGCCTTCATTAGCCGAGGCATAGAATATAAGAGCAGGGAGGTTATGATGGAGCTGTACAAAACGCTGGTGAGGCCACAGCTGGAGTACTGTGTGCAGTTCTGGTCGCCTCACTATAGGAAGGATGTGATTGCTTTGGAGAGGGTGCAGAGAAGATTCACCAGGATGTTACCTGGGATGGAGCGCCTCAGCTATGAAGAGAGGCTGGACAGGCTGGAGTTGTTTTCCTTGGAGCAGAGAAGGCTGAGGGGGGACCTGATTGAGGTGTACAAAATAATGAGGGGCATAGATAGGGTAGATAAAGAGGAACTTTTCCCCTTAGTGGGGGGGGTCAATAACAATGGGCATAGATTCAGGGTAAGGGGCAGGAGATTTAGAGGGGATTTGAGGAGGAACTTTTTCACCAGAGGGTGGTTGGAATGTGGAACTCAATGCCTGAAAGGGTGGTGGAGGCAGGAACCCTCACAACATTCAAGAAGCATTTGGATGAGCACTTGAAATGCCATTGCATACAAGGCTATGGACCAAATGCTGGAAAATGGGATTAGACTGGACAGGGATGAATGGGCGGCGCAGACACGATGGGCCAAAGGGCCTCTTTCTGTGCTGTAAAACTCTATGACTCTATGACTCTATGACTCTATGACAGTGATCTTCTGGTACTAGTGGCTGCCTACAATTACACTGGTAGTGAGAGTGGTCTCCTGGTACTAGTGCCAGCCTGCACTTACACTGGTAGTGAGAGTGATCTTCTGGTACTAGTGGCAGCCTGCACTTACACTGGTAGTGACAGTGACCTTGTACTAGTGGAAGCCTACACTTAAAGTGGCAGTGAAAATAATCTTCTGGTACTAGTGGCACCCTACACTTATGCTGGTATTGACAGTGATCTCCTGGTACTTGTGGCAGCCTACCCTTATTCTGGTAGAGACAGTGATCTTCTGGTACTAGAGGCAGCCTACACTTACCCTGGTAATGAGAGTGATCTTCTGGTACTAGTGGCAGCCTACACTTACACTGGTAATGACAGTGATATGGCAGCCTACATTTACACTGGTATTTACAATGATCTTCTGGTACTGGTAGAACCCTACACCTACACTGTTAGTGACAGTGCTCTTCTGGTACCAGTGGCACTCTACACTTACACTGATAGTGACAGTGATCTTCTGCTACTAGTGGCAGCCAACGTTTACACATGAGGCGACCTTCCTCCCCGTTACTAGCCGCACCGCTACTTTTATACTAGTGTTGAGCTCGTGTTTCACTACAATTACACCAGCGGTTCTCCTGCTTCTTTGTTACGAGTGGTACCCTTATGTATACACTAGATGTGGCCATGCTCCTCTTGTACTAGGTTAACCTACAGTTACAGAAGAGGTGCCAATGCTCTTCCACTGCTATAGCTGCTCCTGTTCCTGTTCGAGTCCCAACTCTTGTTGCACTGACGATGACCCAACTACGGCACTAATGTCCATGACACTACTTTTGCAACCCTGGTGGTACACGCACTGCAGTACTGACCAGCTTTGCAGAACTGGTGGTATATTTACTGCTGGGACACGAGTACTGACCAGTTCTTCCGCACCAGTGGTATACATACTGCGGAACATGAAACATAAATAGTAGCACAGGTAGACAGTTCCGCCTTTCGAGCTTGCTTTGCCATTCAATAAGATGATGTTTGATCTTTAACCTCCATATCAGCTTCCCGCCCTTTCTCCATATCCCATGCTTCACTTATTATCCAAAAACCTATCGATCGCTGTCTTGAATATGCTCAACGATTGAATATTCACAGCCCTCTGGGGTAGAAAATTGCCAAAATTCACGACACATTGGGTGAAGAAATGTCTCATTCTTTCAGCATAAATATCTTACCACTTATTCTGAGACTATGAGCCCTACTACTAGTCTCCCCAGCCAGGGAAAACATCCTCCCAGCATCTACCCTTAAGAATTAGATAGGCTGCAATAAGATCTCCTCTCACTCTTGTAAAATCTAAACTAGGCCTGGACTACTCAATCTCTCTTCATAGGACAATCCCCCCAGCCCAGCAATCAGTCTAGTAAACCTTCATTGAACTCTATCGAAGGCAAGTCTATCCTTCCTTAGGTAAGGAGACCAAAACTGTACACAAGACTCCAGTTGTGGCCTCACCAGGCTTTCCATAATTGCAGTAATGCATCTCTTATCATATTGGCCAGTAATTCTTTACAAAGACTAACATAGCATTTGCTTTCCTAATTGCTTTCTGTACCTGCAATTTAACTTTCATTGAACTTGTACAGGAAACCCAGATCCCTGTGAATAACAATAATTCCCAATCTCTAACCATATAAAATTATTCTGCTTTTCTATTTTTCCTACCAAAATTGATAATTTCACACTTCTCCACGTTATATTCCATCTGCCAGACTCTGGCACACTCCCTTAACCTGTCTCTATCCCTTTGCAGCCTCTTTGCCTCACCCTCACAACTTACTATCCCACCTACAATAAAAACAGAAAATGCTGGAAAAACACAGCAGGGCAGGCCACATCCGTGGAGAGAGAAACAGTGCTAATGTTTCAGGTCTCTGACACTTTGTCAGAACTGGGAAAAGTTATAAATGTAACAGATTTTAAGCAGGTGCAGAGGGAGGGAAAGGGATGAGGGGAGGATAAAACAAAAGGGAAGATCTGTGATAGGGTGGAAGGCAGGAGTGGTTAAATGTGGCAAATGGGGATGGCAGAAACATCAACAGCTGTCAGCTGGACATTCGGGCAGAGGTTAATGTCTGAAATTGTTAAACTCAATGTTGAGTCCAGAAGGCTCTAACGTACCTAGCAGAAAGGTGAGATGATATTCCTCGAGCTTACATTGAGCTTAATTTCCCACTTAACTTTGTATCGTCAACAAACTTGGAAAGATTACATTCAGTCCGCTCATCTAATTCATTAATATAGGCTGTCATAGTCGAGGCCCAAGCACTGATCCTAGTTACAGCCTGACAACCTGAAATGACCCGTTTATTCCTACTCTCTGTTTTCTGCCCATGAATCAGTCCTCAGTCCATACTAATATATTACCCCCAAGCTTATGAGACCTAATTTTGTGTAACCACCTCTTGCGTGGCACCTCCTCGAATGTTTTCTCATTAAAACAGGTACCCCCTTATCTACCTGTGAGTTAGAACCTCAAAAAACTGTAAGCTTCATGAAACACAATTTCCCTTTCATAAATCAGTGTTAACTCCTTCCAATCATATTATGTTTTTCAAAATGCCCAGTTACACATCCCTAATAATTGATTCTAGCGTTTTCACTACTATTGATGTCAGGCTAACCGGCCTGTAGTTGTTTGTTTTCTCTGCTTCATTTCTTGACTCACAGTGTTGCATTTGCTATCTTTGAAACCTCGGGGACCATTCTAGAATTTAGGGGATTTTCGAAGACCAAGTGCAGTGCACCCACTGCCTCTGTCGTCACCACTTTTAAAACCCTAGGATTTAAGCCACCAAGTCCAGAGTATTTGTTGACTTTTAGTCCGATTAATTTCTCCAGTACTATTTCTTTATTAATATTAATATTTAATTTCCTCATTTTCGCTAAACTCTTGGTTCCACACTATTTCCAAAATGTTTTTGTGTCTTTTTCAGTGCAGACAGATAGAAAATATGGCTCTGAATTTCCAATCGGAGCCTTCCCACGGGCGAAAGCCTCCGACTAGCAAAATAAATCCGCACCGACCTGAAGTCTCTCCACACAAGGAGAGTTGCGCTTTGAGTCCGCAGAGTCCTGGGCAGTGTATGACATCACATAGCGTGAGCGGTGCCTCGGGTTTCATTCATAAGACCAGTCGTAATGCACATTTGCATAGGACACACCCCATTTTTTTTTGGACCTGTGCAGAACATTCAGCTTTGAACGCAGCTGTGATTCTGAATGGTAAATTAGTTTTTATAGTTTTAAAAAACTTTGTAAAGTTTTAGAAAATTTTTAAGACGTTTACATGGATTTGAAGATTTTTAAATAGTTTTCAAGACTTTTAAAGATATTTAAAGCAATTTCAGGAGATTTAAAACCTTGAAATAATGTTCAATAGTTCTAATTAAACAGCAAAGTGAAAAGAAAGCAGCAAACAAAGTTGTGATGATGAAGGGATCTCAGAATTTTAAAGATGATGACATCAGCATACTCCTAAATGAAGTTGAGGTGAAGCACCTGTGGATCATTTGGACTGTGAAGTCCAGAGCACTGTGCAAAGGACAAAGGGCAGCTTGGACACAAGTTACCGAGGCTTTTAGTGCTAACTCCACCGTTCCATGAACAGCGGGACAATGCTGCAAAAAATTGAAAGATTTGATGCGAATTTACAGTTATTTGGAATCTCAAGTATAACATTTTGTAAAATATAACTTTACTATTTTAAAACATGTTTAGTTGCATAGCTGTTGTGAAGTGACTTCATCATCCAGTCATAAAATTTGATGGTTGGAGCCAGTCACGGTCATCTATTATACTTTTACACACCTTATCTGTACTCCACAGATTTGAGATGTTATCTTTCAATTGGTGAACAATACCCTGTCTCCAAAGCAGCATCTGGTCCTATTTCTGCAGCATGTGGGTGGGTGGGCTCTGCAGGAAAAACTGAGTGATGCGCTATCAATTACTCATAAAAGACTGAGAGTTAAGAGAGTAACTAAAGGCTTTTATTAACAAAAGAATGAAGGTCTGCCTCGAGTGGTCGACCGGTCCAGAATAAAAGGGCTGGGGAGCAGTCACCTTTATACTAGGACTTGTGGGAGGAGTCAGCCGAGGCATGTCCAGGCATGTACACAGTGGAATACAAACAGTGGTTTACCACATTCACCCCTCGTTTAAAATTGAGTCCGGCGGGCTGAAGTGTATTAAAAGTTAGTGTATTGGAGTCTCTCCAGAGGTCTTGTCTGCCACTGTGATCGGCGTGGCGACGGCAGGGGTAGTGGAGCTTCCGGCGTCGAGTCCTGCGTAGGCTGTGGCACAGGTGTGTCGTCCTCGTAGATGTCGAGCGGGTCGCGGGGCCCAGGCCTGCCGTCTGCTGGGGCTGGATATCGGATCGGGGGGGTGGTAGTGAGTAGTGGGTTACTGCAGCCCCCGAGGGTGCAAGGTCTCTTATGGAGACTGTGTCCTCCCGCCCGTCCGGGTTTGCAATGTAAGCATACTGGGGGTTGGCGTGGAGGAGGTCGACCCTCTCGACCAGGGGGTCCGTTTTATGGCTCCTCACGTGTCTTCTCAGTAGGACCGGCCCTGGGGACGTCAGCCATGGCAGTAGCGATGTCCCCGATGTGGACTTCCTTGGGAAGACAAACATTTTCTCATGAGGGGTGGCGTTAGTGGCAGTGCAGAGCAGTGACCGAATAGAGTGGATCGCATCGGGGAGCACATCCTGCCAGCGGGAGGTTGGAAGGCCCCTAGACTTTAAGGCTAGCAGGGCGGCCTTCCAAACTGTCGCATTTTCTCTTTCCACCTGTCCGTTCCCCCGGGCGTTGTAACTGGTGGTCCTGCTTGTGGCAAAACCCCTAGTTAGCAGGTACTGACGGAGTTCGTCGCTCATAAATGAAAAGCCCCGGTCGCTATGGATATAGCTGGGGAAACCGAACAGGGTGATGAGGTCGTTCAGACATTTAATGACCGTGGCACTGGTCATGTCCGGGCAGGGGATGGTGAACGGGAAACGGGAGTACTCATCAATAATATTGAGGAAGTACACATTGAGGTCGGCGGAGGGCAGAGGCCCTTTAAAATCAACGCTCAGGCGCTCGAAGGGGCGAGTGGCTTTTATCAGGTGGGCCCTCTCTGGTCTATAAAAGTGCGGTTTGCACTCAGCGCAGACTTGGCAGTTCCTGGTCATGGTCCTGACCTCCTCAATAGAGTAAGGCAGGTTGCGGGCCTTGATGAAGTGGAAGAACCTGGTGAACCCGGATGGCAGAGGTCATTATGGAGGGCCCACAGTCTATCGATCTGCATGCTGGCGCAGGTGCCACGCGATAGCGCATCTGGGGGTTCATTGAGCTTCCCGGGCCGGTACAAGATCTCGTAATTGTAGGTGGAAAGTTCGATTCTCCACCTCAAAATCTTGTCATTTTTGATTTTGCCCCTCTGCTTGTTGTTAAACATGAAAGCAACTGAACGCTGGTCAGTGAGCAGGGTAAATCGTTTTCCGGCCAGGTAGTGCCTCCAATGACGCACAGCCTCCACAATCGCCTGGGCCTCCTTCTCAACAGCGGAGTGCCTGGTCTCCGGGCCTTGGAGGGTTCGTGAAAAGAAGGCCACGGGTCTCCCCGCCTGATTGAGGGTAGCAGCCAGGGCAAAGTCGGGCGCATCGTTTTCCACCTTGAAGGGGATGGATTCGTCCACTGCGTGCATGGTGGCTTTGGCAATGTCTTCCTTGATATGGTGGAAGGCTAAGCGGGCCTCTGCCATCAAGGGAAAAGAGGTGGACTTGATCAGCGGACGGGCCTTGTCCGCATAGTAGGTGACCCACTGGGCGTAATAGGAGAAAAACCCTAGGCACCTCTTCAGGGCCTTGAGGCAGTGGGGCAGTGGGAGTTCCATAAGGGGACGCATCCAGTCGGGGTGGGGGCCGATGACTCCGTGTTCCACAACACAGCCAAGGATGGCGAGGCAGTTTGTGCGGAATATGCACTTCTCCTTGTTATATGTCAGGTCCTGCAAGTCACGGCCGCAGATGGTCACATTGTCCAGATATGGGAAAGTGGCCTGCAACGCATTTTGATCTACCATCCGGTCCATCTCCCATTGGAAGACGGAGACCCCGTTGGTGACGCCAAAGGGAACCCTAAGGAAGTGATAGAGGCGGCCGTTTGCCTCAAAGGCAGCATACTGGCGGGCCTCAGGGCGGATAGGGAGCTGGTGGTATGCTGATTTCAGGTCAATGGTCGAGAAGATGCGTTACTGCGCGATCTGGTTGACCATATCAGCTATGCGGGGGAGTGGGTAGGCGTCCAGCAGGGTGTAGCGATTTATTGTCTGGCTGTAGTCGATGACCAGGCGCTGCTTCTCGCCGGTCATAACGACCACAACCTGGGCTCCGCAGGGGCTGGTGCTGCCCTTAATAATCCCTTCCTTCAGGAGCCGCTCCACTTCGGTTTTAATGAAAACCCTGTCCCCGGCACTGTATCGCCTGCTCTTTGTGGCGATGGGCTTACAGTCGGGGGAGAGGTTAGCAAACATTGGGGGGGGGGGTGACTCTGAGTGTGGAGAGGTTGCACCTGGTGCGCAGTGGGCAATTTGGAAGCTGCTGGCTGTGGACTGTGAGTGGGGGTAGGGGTCCACCGTACGCCATCGTAACACTTTTAAGGTGGCACTGAAAATCTAACCCCAGCAGGATGGCAGCGCAGAGGTCGGGCAGGACCAGAAGTTTAAAATGATCTTACACAGTCCCATCTACTACGAGTGTCACCACGCAGTAGCCACCGATGTCCGCCGACTGGGACTCGGAGGCCATAGAAATCCGCTGGTGCACAGGCAGAACTGGGAGAGAGCAACGCCGCACCATGTCGGGGTGGATGAAGCTCTCCGTGCTCCCAGTGTCAAAAAGGCAGATTGTATCGTAACCATTTACCTTAATGTCCATTGTGGAACTGGCCAGCTGGTGCGGTCTCGCTTGGTCCAGTGTAACGGATGCCAGCATAGGGGTCGGTGTGTCACTGCGGGTATCAGATGAGGCGGTGTTGGGGGCCTGCTGCATTCCAGCTGTCGTCCAAGATGGTGGCATCCATGATCCCCATGCGGCTGGAGGCGTCCAAAATGGCTGCTCTACCAGTGGTTCGCACATGGCCGGGGAGGCCCAAGATGGGGGCCCGCATGGCCCACACGCGGCGCTGCTGGGGTTCGGGGTGGCTTTGGCCCTGCAGATGCTAGCGTAGTGTCCCTTCTTCCCGCAGCCCGAGCAGATCGCGTTTTTCGCCGGGCAGCGCGCTCTGGGGTGTTTTGCCTGGCCACAGAAGTAGCATTTCTGGCCTTGGGGCAATGCTGTCTGGCCTTGGGACACTGCTGCGGTAGTTGGGCCGTTGCTGGGGTGTGGCTGGGTTGGCACGGCGCTATGAGGTGGTCCTACTGTGTCCCAGGCTGTCATTCCCCGTGGCGTCCATGGTGCAGATGAGTAGGCATCCATGCCCCCGTAGGCTGCATCCAATGATAGTGCGAGTTCAGAGACCTTGTTGAGGTCGAGGTCACTCTGCTCCAACAGTCGCTGTCAGGTGTAATTGGATCTGTGGCCCGCTACAAAAGCGTCCCGGATAAGTTCCTCTGTGTACACGGTGGCCTTTACATCCTTACAACCACAGGCCCGGCCAATCACAGACAGTGCCTGAAGGTAGTCCACGGTCGATTCCCAAGGTTGTTGTTTACGACTCCCCAGAAGGTGCCTGGCGTACACTTCGTTCACTGGGCGCATGTACTGGTCCTTGAGGAGCTTGATAGCGTCCGCATACGAGGTCGCGTCTTGGATGACCGAGTACACTCGGTGGTTCACTTTGGAGGTCAGGACATCCAGTTTGTCCTCGTCCGATTTGATTGCTGCGGAGGCGGTCAGGAATTTTTCGAAACACTTAAGCCAGTGAGTAAACTTGGTGGATGAGTCCACCTCCCGATGATCTAAGTCCAGGCATGCTGGTGTGAGGATCTTCTCCATTATAAAAATTTTGTTAATAAAATTGATGCGCTATCAATTGCTCATAAAAGACTGAGAGTTAAGAGAGTAACTAAAGGCTTTTATTAACAAAAGAATGAAGGTCTGCCTCGAGTGGTCGACCGGTCCAGAATACAAAGGGCTGGGGAGCAGTCACCTTTATACTAGGACTTGTGGGAGGAGTCAGCCGAGGCATGTCCAGGCATGTACACAGTGGAATACAAACAGTGGTTTACCACACTGAGGTTTAATTTTTAAGTTATTTTTTCAATTTAGAGAAAAAGGGCAAATAATTGCCAGAGAGTGTGCAATGACAGGTGGTTGTGTTGTTACTCTGAAGGAGTTATCGGAGCAAGAGGAAAGGCTCACACACTTGCTTGGAACCGGTGGTGGTGGTTCAGTTTCTGGTGCCCAATCAGACATTGGAGTAATGAAAGCTGAGTTAGTCTGTCCAGCTTTATATTTAAAACTGTAAGATGTACAATGGCAGATCGTGTTTCACCATTGTAAATGTTTATTGCTTCCTTTCCACAGGTGGACAGCTTCCTTCTCACACACGGGATGAGCAGTGCATTGAGTCTGTGGCTGCAGAGGGCATTGGGGAAAGGGTTACAGATGCAGTGCGAGCATTAAGTGAGCTGGAGGAGGTGGAATTTGTGGAGTGTCAGCCAGTGGAAGGGGTAGAGAAAGGATGCTGGGTGGCTGCACACCACCTCTCCATCTCTTGGCACCTCTGGCTCTGTGCCAGACACAGATGACTGTCGTTTCACAGCCAGACACCAAACTGATGCTGCAGAGCAGGTGAGAGAAGCAGCAAGATGTTAAACGCAACAAAATGATGTAGAAACTCAGGTGCAACAGGTTGAAGGGTTCAGGTTAGATACGCGCAATCTTCATGCAAAGAAACTTTACTTTCTTGCGTCTATCAGGCAGGGGATTGGTGTCATTGGGAGCAATATGTGCAACAAGTTGGACATAATTGGTAAAGAACTCTCCAATATTCATCTGGCGCTTAATCAGATTATCGAGTCTCTGGGTGAACTATTCCAGTTGAAGACAGCAGGTTCTGTGCCATTAATTTGACTCCCGCAGAACCCCTTGTCTGCTCCCAGTGCAGACACAGTGCAGGCCCACGAGACAGCAGCTCCACCAATAATGTAGGAAGCTAATGCTGCCTTTCAGCAGCAACAGCAGCAGTAACCCTATCACGAGCCAACTGCTGAAGGGCCAGAGATTGTACACAGTGGCCTTTCACTGGGCCTGAGAGGGCCTGAGTGGGCCCCGGTCATGGGGAAGGGAAATGTGCAGGAGATCTTTTAAACAATTGACCTCCTTTGACCCTCAGGCACTGATGTGAGGGGGCATAACTGTCAATCTTTTAAAGTTTTATTTAATGTTGGTGTTGTGTTATTTATTAAAATTTATATTTCTGAGTCATAGTGTATTTAACCATTTCATTTCATATGTAGAGCCTGTTTTCACTTTAAACATTTTTTCAACTTTATTTATTCACAACCAATGTAAAATTACAACTGTTGAAAATGCATATCATAGCTAGTTTACAGGTTGAATATGAATGACTACATTTTTCATCAACCAATTTTTCATTGCAATTGATTACAAAATAGAAAATAGCTAGCTAACAATTTGTATATGAAGACTGAACATCAAAAAAGTACATCAAAAGTCTTTGATTCTGCAATAAAATTTCACTGTTTCACTTTAAATTGTGTCTGTTCTTTTCTATGCCTTGCTGCGGGAGGGGGAGGTAACGTGCTAGCTACTAGTTGTTCCCTTGAAGCTTTGCTTTCACCAGCACTTGGTTCCTCCCCATCAGGTCTGGCCACAGGCACATTGACATTATCCATATCCTCCATTTCAGCAGGGAGTTCGTCTGCAGGGTTAAGGGTCACTTCTTCCTACAGGGCAAAGTTGTGGAAAGAGCAGCAAGCCAACACAATCCTAGACATCTTCAGAGGAGAGTACAGCAATTTCCCAACCCCCCACCCCCCCAGCCCCCGTCCTGTCCAGGCACCGGACACGTGATTTCAGAACCCTGAATATCCTCTCCACCACTTGTCATGTGAACACATGTGTCCCATCCTGTCTCTCCTGTGCCTCATTATTGGTTCTGCTGTATGCAGTCATCAGCCAGAGTTTTAGAGGGTAGCCCTTGTCGCCCAATATCCATGCAGATTATGGAGGCAATGTGCTGTGGGCGCTATGTCTGAGTGACAGAGGGTGAAGGAGTCATAAGCACTTCCCTGGTGATCTGCATTCACCTTTATGATCCTGAGTTGCACATCACCGACAATCATTACATTTAATTAATGAAACCCCTTCCTGTTGATGTATGTCACAGGTGCATCAATTGGCTCCTTCAATGAAACATGAGTTCCATCGACGACCCCAATCACTTTGGGGAAGCCAGCAATCCTATAAAATGCAAGGGCCCTCCCCTTTTGCTGCCGAGTGGATAAGTCGAAGTATATGAACTCAGAAGCCCTGTGGAATGTGGCATCTGTGACCTGATGAATGCACGCCCTCACAGCACTCTGGGTGATGCTTAAAATGTCACCGGCGACTGACTGAAATGAACCACATGCAAAGAAGTTCAGTGCTATGGTTACCTTCCTGCACACTGACAAGGCAGTGCGGGTCCTCGGCCATGTTTGAAGGTCATCCTTTAGCATGTCACATAGTCGGCCGATTGTCTCTTTACTAAAGCACAGCCGCTTCACACACAGCTCCTCCGACATCATCTTAAAAGGCAACCTCACCCTGTACACTCTCTGGGGTGGGTAGTAGTTCCTGCTGATTAGGCGGTGGTCATGGTTCCTCATTCTTCTTTGTTGTGTCCTGGCATTTTCGATCCTATTGGCCAACTCCTCATCAGGCATGTTTCTCCCTCAAGTTTAAAAAAAATAAATCTAATTGACTAGAATGCTTACCATGTCCACAGCAAAAGTTTATCTTTTGAGATCCAAAAGCAGTAAAATATTTAACCAACAATAAAAATATTTTTAAAACTTAAATCAGCGTTTCTCCTAAACACTCTCTTCACTTTCACAGCTAAAACAATTCCGTTTCCAGTTCACCTCGGGACGTCCAAATCTTTTCCCTGCTGCTTCTTTATCCAGAATGCAGGCTGTACGCCTGCTTTTATCCACTGCAGCTTTTTCCTACTCATCTGCTATGCAATAGTTGGAAAAATAGCCCACCTGTGCGCCAGCAGTGCTTCATTTACCGGGAATGCGGTCAATAAAATTCTTGAGGCCATGTTTTAAACAAAGACATGAAGCGATATGGGGCGAAGGCGGGTATATGTTAGCTCACAGATCAGCCATGATCTCATTGAATGCCGAAACATGCTCAAGGGGCTAAATGGCCAAATATTCCTCTGTTCCTGGACGTTTTTTTCCCATCCAATGAGGTGGAGTAATGATGTTCTGTCGGCAGACATTAAGCCAGTAATGACACACCCAGGTCAAAGAAGGCTGGCACTAGGCAGAGGGCAGAGAAGATTTATGAGGATGTTGCCAGGATTGGAGAATTTTAGCTATGAGGAAAGATTGTCCAGGCTGCAGTTTTTCTCTTTGGAACAGAGGAGGCTGAGGGGAGACTTAATTGAAGGATCTAAAATTATGAGGGGCCTAGATAGAGTGGATAGGTAGGTCCTGTTTCCCTTAGCAGAGAGGTAAATAACCAGGCATCATAGATTTACAATAATTGGTAGAAGGATTAGAGGGCAATAGAGGAGACTCTTTTCACCCAGAGGGTGGTGAAGGTCTTGAAATCAATGCCTGAAACAGTGGTAGAGGCAGTAGCCCTTATCACATTTAAAATGTAATTGGATATGCACTTGAAGTGTAGTAATTTGCAAGGATGCGGACCAAGAGCTTGTGGTGAACCACTTTTATCGTTCACTATCGTTACACTATAGTTATCACTGTTATATTGTTATCACTGTTCTCACTGTTGTATCACTATATACGAGGTCGCCTCTTGTCACACTGTTATACCTGGGCTGACCATCACTGACTCCGCCCATGGCTCCACCTACCTGCCCTGGTATAAAGGTAGTCGACTGGCTGGTATTCCTCCTTGCTGGATCCGATCACCCATGAGGGTGGGCTCTGTTATTTAGTCAATAAAAACCAAAAGTTACTTTCCTAACTCGTCGCTTTTCATTGGACGAATTGATAGGTATATCAATTTTATTGACTAAATTTTAAGATGTCTCATCCAGATGCCCCGCCACAACAGCCACAGCAGCCTTCAGATGCCGAGCCGCAACAATCACAAAAGCCGGCTTGGCTGCGAGCCCTCAGACCACCGTACCTGGATCAAAATCCACGGGCAGCGAACGCAGCCCTCGACTTCGATCACTGGCTGGGCTGCTTTGAAGCCTACCTGGAAGAGTCCAACGTGCCTCAGAGATCCAAGCTAAGAGTTCTGAACGCCCAACTGAGCCCTAAAGTATTCGCGCACATCCGGGACCTTAAAACATATGAGGACGCCATCAACCGGCTGAAAAGACAGTACCAAACCCCGGTAAACCCCATGTATACTAGGCACCTCCTAAGGTCCCGCCCGCAACTGCCAGGGGAGCCGGTGGAGGAATTTTTACGGGTGCTACAAGCACTCGGCAGAGACTGTAACTTTAAAGCAGTAACGGCGGCAGAAAATACGGAAGACAACGTCCGCGATGCCTTCGTGAAAGTCCTACGGTCCGACTACTCACGGCAGCGATTACTGGAAGCAAAGGACCTCGACCTGGACAAAGCTGCAGCCTTCGCTCTCCCCCTGGAGGTGGCCCATCGGGACCAGGAGGCATTCTCCAGGTACTGTTCGCGACCCTGGGACTCGGGCCCGACCCCCACCGCAATACCCTTCACCGTGCCGCCCCCGGGACCTAACTCAGCGTCGGCGTCCCGGACCCGAACGGGACCACCACCCCCGGTACCAGCTCCGACATCGGACCCCCGCGGCTGCTTTTTCTGCGGCCAGGAGAAACACCCGAGGTCGCGCTGCCCAGCTAGGAACTCCACCTGCTCAACCTGCAGGAAGAAAGGCCACCTTGCTAAGGCCTGCAGAAGTGGATCTTCAGAGGCCAGCAGTGCCTCATGCGAACTGTGGGGGCGGCCATCTTCCTTCAAGGCAACAGAGGCCAGCATCCCCACACGTGAGTCATGGGGGCGGCCATCTTTGATCAAGGCAACCTACCCCAATAGTGCCTCATGTGAGTTATGGGGGCAGCCATTTTGTCCAACCTCGTGGGACACGCCATTTTACCCACCACGCTCGACTGCCACCGTGCCTCCAGACCCGACGACCGCCTCACCCGCAGACGACAACGACTCGCTCAGCTACACATTAGCCTCCGTCACTCTGGATCCAGCCCGCCCGCATCACCTGTCCAAGTCGATGATGGACATCAAAGTAAACGGCCATGCCACGACCTGCCTGTTCGACAGCGGAAGCGCGGAGAGCTTCATTCACCCAGACACGGTGAGCCACTACTCCCTCCCCGTCCTGCCAACGCACAACCGAATCTCGATGGCATCAAGGTCCCACGCCACGGACATCAGCAACTACTGTGTTGTGACCCTGTCAGTTAAGGGTACAGAGAATAAAAACTTTAAACTCCTCGTCCTCCCCCAGCTCTGCGCTGCCGTCCTACTAGGGCTGGACTTCCAATCCCACCTCCAAAGTTTCACCCTAGCATACGGTGGACCCCTCCCCCCACTCACAGTCGACAACCAGCGGATGTTAAACAGCCCACCGCGTAACACCTGCAGCCTATCCACCCTCAAGGTCCCGCCACCTTCCCTGTCCGCTAACCTAACCCCCGACTGCAAACCCGTCGCTACAAAGAGCAGGCGGTACAGCGCCGGGGACAGGGCCTTCATTAGCTATGAGTTGCGGTGCCTCCTGAAAGAGGGCATCATCGAGGGGAGCAGCAGCCCCTGGCGTGCCCAGGTCGTGGTCATTAAGACCGGCGATAAAAATCGCTTGGTCATCGACTACAGCCAGACCATCAACAGGTACACCCAGCTGGACGCATACCCCCTTCCCCGCATATCTGACATGGTCAATCAGATTGCACAATACCGAGTATTCTCGACCATCGACCTTAAGTCGGCCTACCACCAACTCCCTATCAGCCCGGAGGACCGCCAGTATACCGCCTTCGAGTGTCACCAACGGGGTGTCGGTCTTCCAAAGGGAGATGGATCGGATGGTCGACCAGAACGGACTGCAGGCCACGTTCCCTTATCTAGATAACGTCACCATCTGCGGCCGCGACCGGTAGGACCATGATGTGAATCTGGAGAAATTCCTCCGTACGACCCAACGGCTGAACCTCACCTACAATAAGGAGAAATGTGTGTTTAACACCTCACGCCTTGCTATCCTCGGCTGTGTAGTAGAGAACGGAGTCATCGGCCCCGACCGCGAAAGAATGCGCCCCCTCATGGAGCTACCACTCCCCCACTGTCCTAAGGCACTTAAGAGAACCCTGGGACTCTTCGCCTACTCTGCCCAATGGGTGCCCAATTCTGCGGACAAAGCCAGACCCCTCATGAAGTCCACATCCTTCCCCCTCACGGAGGAGGCGTGCGCAGCCTTCTCCCTCATTAAGGGAGACATAGCCAAGGCCACAATGCACGCAGTGGATGAGTCCATCCCCTCCCAAGTGGAGAGCGATGCATCCGACTTCGCCCTAGCCGCTATCTTTAACCAGGAGGGGAGGCCGGTGGCCTTCTTCTCAAGGACCCTACAGGGCCCTGAGATCCGACACTCATCGGTCGAGAAGGAAGCCCAGGCGATCGTGGAGGTGGTAAGACGCTGGAGGCATTACCTGGCAGGCAAACGATTTACCCTCCTCACCGACCAGCGTTCGGTCGCTTTCATGTTTAATAACAAGCTGAGGGGCAAAATCAAGAATGACAAGATCTTGAGGTGGAGAATCGAGCTATCCACCTATGAGTCCAAAGATGTGCGGGTTAGGTTGATTGGCTATGATAAATTGACGCTTAGTGTTAGGGGGATTAAATACATGGGGTTACGGGGATAGGGTGATATATGTGTAGGGGTTAGGGGGATCAGGTGGGATATGTGTCGGTGCAGGCTCGATGGGCCGAAATGGCCTCTATCTGCACTGTGGGGTTTCTGTGATTCTGTGATTCTGTGATTATGAGATCTTGTACCGGCCAGGTAAGCTGAACGAACTCTTTCACGAATTACATGCGCCAGCGTGCATATTGATAGACTTCAGACCCTCCACAACGACCTCTGCCACCCCGGGGTCACCAGACTTTATCATTTCATTAAGGCCCGCAACCTGACCTACTCCATCGAGGAGGTCAGGACCATGACCAGGAACTGCCAGACCTGTGCCAAGTGCAAACCGCACTTCTATAGGCCGGACAAAGCAAGCCTGATCAAGGCAACCCGCCCCTTCGAGCGCCTGAGCATCGAATTTAAGGGGCCCCTACCATCATCCGACCGTAATGTGTACTTCCTCAACATCGTTGATGAATACTCCCGTTTCCCCTTTGCCTTCCCCTGCCCAGACATGACCAGTACCACGGTCATTAAATGCCTGAACGAACTCTTCGCCTTGTTCGGGTTCCTGAACTATATACATAGTGACCGGGGCTCCTCCTTCATGAGCGAGGAACTCCGCCAGTTCCTACTAGCGAGAGGTATTGCAGCAAGCAGGACCACCAGCTACAACCCCCGAGGGAACGGCAAGGTGGAAAGAGAGAACTCGACTGTCTGGAAGGCCGTCATCTTAGCCTTAAAGTCTAAGGGCCTCCCAACCTCCCGCTGGCAGGAAGTCCTCCCGACAGCGCTGCATTCCATCCGGTCACTACTTTGCACTGCCGTTAACGCCACCCCCCATGAACGAATGTTTGTTTTCCCCAGGAAGTCGACTATGGGAACCACTCTACCAACCTGGCTGACCTCTCCGGGGCACGTCCTGCTGCGAAAGCACGTGAGGGCCCATAAAACGGACCCCCTGGTCGAGATGGTGAACCTCCTGCACGCCAACCCCCAGTACGCCTATGTGGCTTACCCAGACGGGCGGGAGGATACTGTCTCCTTATGAGACCTCGCACCCTCGGGCACTCCGGAAACACCACCTTTACCCCCCCCACCACCCCCCCAATTCCAGCCCAGGTAGACGGCATGCTGGAACCCCACGAGCCTTCACCGACCACGCAGACACCAGCATTAACACCGGATAATGCAACACCGCCACTGCGACGATCGGAGAGGCTTACGAGGCCTCCAGTCAGACTGACATACCAGAACTGGTAGTACACTTCACCCCGACGGACTCAAATCTAAAGAAGGGGTGAATGTGGTAAACCACTTTTATCGTTCACTATCGTTACACTATAGATATCACTGTTATATTGTTATCACTGTTCTCACTGTTGTATCACTATATACGAGGTCGCCTCTTGTCACACTGTTATACCTGGGCTGACCATCACTGACTCCGCCCATGGCTCCACCTACCTGCCCAGGTATAAAGGTAGTCGACTGGTTGGTATTCCTCCTTGCTGGATCCGATCACCCATGAGGGTGGGCTCTGTTATTTAGTCAATAAAAACCTATAGTTACTTTTCTAACTCATCGCTTTTCATTGGACGAATTGATAGGTATATCAGAGCTGGAAAGTTGGATTCGGCTGGTTAGCTCTATTTTCGGTTAGCCTAAACACGATGAGCTGAATGGCCTCCTTCTGTGCCGTTCACTTCTATGATTCTATGATTCTAAGATGGGTTGAACGAGAAGATAATCTGTATTTGCAAATTTTAGTTGAGAGAGAAGCACATGGATTACAGGGAGAGTTGGATAGGAAATTGGTTAAGAGACAGAAAGCAGAGAGCAGTAGTGAGTAGTTGTTTTTCAGACTAGATGGCAATGTGTAGTGATGTCCCACAGCGGTCGGTTTGGGGCCATTGCTCTTCTTCATATATAAATATTGTCCCTGATTTGGGTATACAGGGCATAATTTCAAAGTTTGCAGATGACACGAGACTAGGAAATGTAGTAAACAATGAGGAGGATAGTAATAGATTTCAGGAGGACATAGACAGAGTAGCAAAATCGGGAGATACATGGCAGATGACAATTAAGGCAGAGAAGTGTGAAGTGATTCATTTTGGTTGGAAGAGCGAGGAGGAGGCAATATCAACGAAATGGTAAATTTTAAACAGTGCAGGAACCCATACCTACACAAGTCTTTAAAGATGATATGACAAGATGAGAAGAATGTTAAAACAATATACGGATACTTGGCTTTATAAGTAGTGGCATGGCCTAGAAATGTGTCTCGGGCGGTGGCGTAAAATGGGCACTATCGGTTCGGCTGCCCGTTACACGCAGCGCCTGATATACAGTTCCAGTGAGTTCACTGCATTAAAATGGCTGGAGCCGGCAGGGTGTGGTTGTGTTTTGCTGCGGTTAACGCAGATCAGTTAGAAGGACTGCATTGTGCCTCCACAAGTAAAAAACAAGCTTCTGTGCCAGTGTTGTCTTTTCCCGCCAGTTGGGTGCGGGGGAACTGCTGACACTCGGCAGGCAGAGGCGGAGACGGCGCCAGGGAGCACGCTGTTCTGACCTGACCCTCTGTTAATTGACTTAACAACAAGATTATTATTAGAACACGCGGAGGCGGGGCTGCAATGGTTGGCGTGGATGGCAATGTCTGGATAAAACAGGTTAGCATCTGGGCAGGTCAAAAAACAGCAATTACAGGACCTTGTTAATTCAAATCTATATTAAACTGTATCTTCTACAGAACTTCAGACCGACTCCGAAATAAAATACAGGTTAATTTCTGGGCTCCACATATATAGCTTAGACTGGACGCAGGGTGGAACAGTGCATGCTTTTATGCTAAACAATATTTTACAAAGTTTACCCTCGATTCTGTCGGACCGATAATCTGATCATTACTCTCCTGGAAATCTGTGAATTTAAGATAGATGAAAAGTTATAATTAACTTTGTTCACAGTTGACCTAGCAGAGAATTGCCAAACTCCTTCGATTTGATTTGACCAGAAAGGCCGTTCCCTTTTGTGAAGCAAATGAGGAATGTTTGAGTTGAAATCGACCCTGTGGGCAGGTAGCAGATTTCGCACAGAGAGGACGGAGCTCTGAATCTCACAGAACAAAGATCAGATCAAATTCACAATTTGTAATTTGCTAAAATCAAACCAGGAACTGCTACTTGATTGTTTGTGGTGAAATAACAAGGCTATAACTTGCAAAATCTACACGGAAATAGTGACAGAAAATCCTTGCAGGATCAAGGTAAGGTCAATGCTGCTCTTAAGATTGATTTTGTTTTTTATTAGGATTTTCTCCCCTTCCTCTTTCTTTTTAAATCCGATTTTCAGCTGACAAATATGTTCCCCGGTGCCGGGAGCACTTTGTTCCTCACAGATGTAACAATTCTCTGAGTGTTCACACAGACCGTGATTGAAGGCAATCCAATCCACACCTGGGATTTCAGGGCTGGTCCCACCCCTGATCTCCTCCAGTCTCCCCACAGACACTTTTCAAAAGCAGTTGCGGGAAGAAAGCAGTAACACGAACTCTGGGCATTTACCCCATTGTGCTCCAGCGGCGCCTCCTCCCTATTGTAAAATTCACAGTTTAGACAGACAGGGCTGGGAACCTGTCCCTATAACTCAATATACTCTCATTTTAAACGGATATTTTCAATCAATGCGTGGTGCCAAGTACAGTTTTATTTCAATGATCATAGGCAGGACCAGCAATTCAGACTAAACACATATTTCAGCTCAGTAAAGTGTTAAAACGTTCCCACTGGCCGATTATCGCTCTCAGGCTAGCAGCTGGAACATAAGACTATATAAATAGGAGCAACAGTAGGCCATTTGGCCCTTCGAGCCTGGTCCACCATTCAATAAGTTAATGGCTGATCGTTTACCACATCTCCACTTTACTGCACTATCCCCATGTCCCTTGATTCCCTTAGTGTTCAAAAATCAATCGATCTCTGTCTTGAATATACTCAACGACTCGGCCTCCACAGCCCTCTGGAGTAGAGAATTCCAAAGATTCACCACCCTCTGAGCGAAGAAATTTCTCCTCATCTCAGTCGTAAATGGCCGACCCCTTATTCTGAGATTTTGTCCCCTGGTTCTAGACTCCCCAGCCAGGGGAAACATCCTCCCTGTATCTACCCTGTCAATTCCAGTAAGAATTTTGTAAGTTTCAATGAGATCATCTCTCATTCTTCTAAACTTTAGAGAATATAGACCTAGTCTACTCAATCTTTCCAGATAGGAAAATCCCCCCATTCCAAGAATCAGTCTGGCAAACCCTCGTTGCACTCCCTCTATGGCAAGTACATCCTTCCTTAGTTAAGGAGAACAAAACATGTACAAAATACTCCAGGTGTGGCCTCACCAGGGCCCTATATAATAGCATAAAGTCTTCTTTCCTCTTATACACAAATCCTCCTGTAATAAAGGCCAAAATACCGTTTGCTGTCCTAATTGCTTGCTGTGCATGCATATTAACGTTCAGTGATTCTTGTACAAGGACACTCAGGTCCCTCTGAATACCAACATTTCCCAATCTCTTCAATTTAAAAATACTCTGCTTTTCTGTTTTTTCTACCAACCTGCATAACTTCACATTTCTCCACGTTAAATTCCATTTGCATTCTTCTTGCCAACTCACTTAGCCTGTCTATATCCCCTCGAAGCTTCCTTGCATTCTCCTCACAACTTACATTCCCACCCAGCTTTGCACCATCAGCAAATATGGATATGTTACATTTGGTCATGTCATCCAAATCATTGATGTATATAGAGAATAGCTGAGGCCCAAGCACTGATCCTTGCAGTACCCCAGTAGTTACAGCCTGCCAACCCTAAGATATCCCGTTTATTCCTACTCTTGTTTTCTGTCCGTTAACCGATCCTCAATCCATGCTACTATATTATCCCCAATCACATGAGCTTTAATTTCGTTCAATAACCTCTTCCAGGGCACCTTATCGAAATCCTTCTCAAAATCCAAATACACCACATCCACTGGTCTCCCCTTATCTATTCTGCTATTTACAACATCAAAAAACGCTAACAGATTCATCAAGCACGATTATCCCTTCGTAAATCCAAGCTGACTCTGCCCAATCCTTTCATTTTGCTTCAGAGTGCCCTGTTACCACGTCCTTAATAATAGATTCCAGCATTTTCCCTACTACTGATGTCAGGCTAACTGCTCTGTAGTTCTGCGTTTTCTCTCTGGTTATCTGAGGCCGGAGTGAACGCGATCGAGTTCAGGATTGCAGAAATTTCGGAGATAAAACATGATCCAATGAATTATAATAATTAATTGCCATTTAACGCGACAATGTAAGTTTCAATCACTTAGGAACGGATGTGAATTAGGTGGGAGAATACAACGGGAACTTTTGTTTCAGCTGAAATAAGTTCACTTAAATGAGGCATTTATTGTCAAACTGACTGAAAAAGAGGCCGCTCCCTTTCGAGAGAGAAAAAAAAATTCAGGAATGTTTCAGATGGAAACCGATCGAAACTGGGCAGAATCCAACATTCACACGGATAGGACGATCCTGAGCATCAATCTTAATAGCATTAACAACTGATTTTGCCAACAGGTCGGAAGTTCCCATCACTAATCTTTAAATAACTCATGATAATCCTTATGTTTAAATGAATTCATTGCCTCTTCCCTCCCTCTCTCTCAAGCCTCCCCCAGTCCCACAAGCTCCAACCCCTGAGCACGCTCCATGCCACCTACTTTGACCTCTTGAGCATTTCCCCCTTTCCTCACCCCGTCTTTGGCTGTCGTGCCTTCAGCTGGCCCTGCACTCTGCTCTGCAATTCCCCACCTTAACCTCCCCAGCACCGTTTCCTCCTTTAGTAAACTCCTCAAAACCAACTTCTTTGACCAACCTTTGGTTCTCAGCTCCTTCAAACTCCTTTTGTTCTTCTGGCCGATTAAGTTATCATGAAGCACCTGGGGATGTTGTTCGATGTTAAAGGCGCTGTATAAATTGAAGTTTTTGCTGTTGTGTGTTTATTATACAAGGGTCCATGTGAGTGGGACAGCAGGTGACGGAATTTTACAAATTCAGTGACTTAGTCGCTTTTACATTTTCCCAGTGCGGAAAGGAAAGGACGCTGACTGATAGTTTGATTGGACACCCGTGTGTGGGCATAGACACATCAAAACACACGCACAAGTAGGGAATATTCATTTTAAAACGGCAGTCAAATTTACCATTTATATATTTATGGCGTTTTATGAGGTTGAAAGAGGCAAAGGTATTCCAATCATAAATGATGTGCGTCACATAATTGTTTAAATTTACATGATACATAACATTCTACATTCGTGTTAATATTAGTGGAACAGCGGTAAATGTCTTCACCTCCTACAGTGCTCATTAGTCAGGTGCTGACATCATGAGCGATATGGTGATAATATTCAAATAGAAGGACCAACAAGGACACATCTCCATGAACACACATGCAACGTCGCTGATAGAGACCAGAGGAATCAAACCCAGCTATATATTGTGCTTATGTGTTTGGATAGATGTCATATTAATAAATGATTAGAATTTCATATCAAATTTGAACAAACCAAAAATATTCAACACAAATCTTTGAAATATTAATACAACACCACGAGACTGTGTAAAACCGTATGAAATAATTCATCAATGATCACCGGCTCCCTATTTTCCTGCAGAATATTCTCTACCTCAGGAATAAGGCTTTTTTTTTCCTGCACTGTGTCAGTAAATCTTACCCATGGGCGCTCCCAATGCAGAGTCTCGGCAGATTGCAGCCCGTCTGGAACTCGGTTGTGGAGATTGGCGGGATGCACTGTATTTCATAGAGTCATAGGCCTAGAAATTGGGTATAGCCCCGCTTGGGCCGTTACAATTGGTGGAGCGCAAATTTTATAGCCAGATGCAACTTCTCGACACCTCGTGCGATATTGGATTGTAGCGCCCCAAAGGTGATTGAGGCGCAAGTTCAGGCATTACACAGGGCACCTAAGGCGCTAACATGCCGACACAACCCAATATTGGGGCGTCCAGCCGCAGCGCAAGTGCTCTCAATTAGCCATGACCACGAGACTTCCAGGTGCCGGCCAGCTCTTAAAGGGGTGGGTCAGGCAGCTCCAGCATCCACAGTCTGCTCCTTGTAGGCCTGCAAATCGGTGCAGGCCCTTCTCTGGCGCAAAAAACTTGGAGCATATGTAGACGGTGAGGCAGAGAGCAGAGTGCTTCACCAATGAGTCTCTGGAGGAATTGGTGGCCGCAGTGGAGCGCCGGCGAGATGTCCTCTACCTCGACAATGGCAGGAGGCCTAATCATAAGGACTACCGACGAGCTTGGAGGGATGTTTCTCAGAGGGTTAACTCCAGCAGCATGGCGAGCAGGAGCCTTGTGCAGTGCAGGAAAAAATTCAACGTCCTTACTCGGGTCGTGAGGGTGAGTGGAGTTAATGTAAACTTATGCATCCCTCCATTAGCACCTGACTTCATGGCTACAGGGTGCGCTATGCCCCACTGGGCATCTGTCAGCAAGCACCCATGGCCCTTTCTGGTCACACACATGCACATTTGACTCAGGGCATCATGTAAGGGCTGTTCCACCATGGGGGGCATGAGATGATAACCCAGGGCATCATTTAAGGGCTGTTCCACCATGGGGGGCATGAGATCATAATTCAGGGCATCATGTAACATGACTTCCCGTCCTTTACCCTGCAGGCAAAACTGGTGAGAAAGCGCAAGGAGCAGCTTCACACCAGAGGAGGCCGTCCACAACTGGAGCCTCTGACGGATCTCGAGGAGAGAGTCCACCAGATTGTTGGAATACTTCTGAGTGGTCTTGTCACCACTGCAGCTGCCGACCCCATTGTCGACAGCGATGGTAAGGTTCTCACATTTTACAGCTGTCTCCTTCCACTTGTTCCCCCCGCCAGCATGCTTTCTCACTGTGGACCCATGTCATAGCATTGCCGCACTCTTGCATCACTTGCTGCCAAGCTGTCCTTTTGCTAAAGCCACTCTTCAACCTCCCTGCTTTCAGATGCTGCATCACCAGCTCGGGAGCCGGCCCCTCAAGCTGCCAGTGCCAGTGCCTCCAGAGGCGACGACCAGGAGGAAGCCGGACCATCCGTCCCAGCCTCAGGGGAGCCACCACATCTGGAGACTGGGGATAGTAGTTCCCTTGAGGGGGGGGGGTGGCTCTGATGAGGAGCCAGTTGCAGGAACCAGCGGCCTGCAGCAATGTGCGGGGGGTAGGGGCGCTCGGGAGCCATCTCCCCGGAGGGCGACGCAGGCCACCATGACTGCTGCACAGAGTGCAGAGGAGGTGCGTAGCCGTGCCGAGATGAGCGCCCAGGTCCGGCTCAGGCACACTGAGCTGATGGCTGCAGTGGGGAGGATGCCTGAGTCGATCGACACACTGGCAAAGAGTGTGCTGGACTTTGGGGCAGAATTGGAAAGGACTGTCCAGGGCTTCGGCCCAGCAATGGAAAGGTCTGTCCAAGGCTTCGGCCCAGCATTGGAAAGGTCTGGCCAGGGCTTGTCCGAGGCAATGGAAAGTTCTGTCCATGACTTGTCCGAGGCAGTGGAAAGGTCTGTCCAGGGCTTGTCCAAGCCAGTGGAAAGGTCTGTCCATGGCTTTTCCCAAGCACTGGCACCTGCCACGCAGGTCCTCACTGCTGCCACGTAGTCACTTGTTGGCCTCGTCCACACGCAAATTGAGGCCACACGAACATTCTCTGCTGCCACCCTAGCTGCATCAGGCAGGATCACCCCAGGCCCTTGCAGCACCACAGCAGGCCATGAATCTGTGGAGCAGTCGATTGTGGCGAATGATCCTGTGTGGCCCCGTCAGAGTGCTCGTGTTTCGGCCGACCACAGTGCAGGTGTCCTCTCTCTGCATGTGAGCAGTCCTGATGCCACCGCTGGCACATCAGCAGAGCAGCTGCCACCACCTGCGCGGCAGAGTGCTAGCAGACATGCCCAGTTGGAGCAGCCTGCTTGCGGGACCTCCAAGCCCAGCGGTCATCCAGGGCGCCCCTCAGGGGCTTCAGCGCTTCCAAACACTCAGCAGGCATCCCCCAGCCTTGACGCAGGCACTGGGGTCCAATTACGGAGAAGCTGCAGGGAGGGAAGGGGCCGACCTCGTAAGAGGAGTCGGTCTCCATCAAAGGGTCACCAGTAGAGGGAGGTGCTAAGACGTCACTTTTTCCGGATTTAAGGCCGTCCACACCTGCTGTGTTTGTTTGTTATGGTTTGGTTAGTTTCACCGGGTTGCCAGGCAGTTAGCTGTTAGTTTGTTAGTTATGATTTCTGTTACCATTACGTTGTCATGCTGGAAGGAAGCACTTGTTGGAAAATAAAGAAAACTTTTTATTTACAATCATCCAGGCCTTCATAGGCTTACAGCGAACCGGAGGGCACTGTTCGAATCACAGCCACCATTCCGTCCGAGGGGCCTAGAACCGAGTCCTTACGAGCCTCTGACGAACGGCCCTTCCAGTTTCTGGAGCCCTCCCATCTTCCTCCTCCTCCTCCTCCTCCGGATCCTCCTCGCCTGCATGCTCCTCCTCCACCTCCTCCTCCTCGTCTGCCTGCTCTGCTGGACCTTGAGTGTCGGCTGGCATTGACTGGGTGCGTCAAATGGCCAGGTTGTGGAGCATGCAGCAGACAACAATGATGTGCTTCACATGCTCCGGCGAGTACTGTAGGGCACCCCCCGAATGGTCGAAACAACGGAAACGCTGCTTCAGCACACCAATTGTGTGCTCCACAATGTTCCTGGTGGCTTGATGGCTGTTGTTGTAATGCTCTTCTGCCGGGGTGCTGGGCAAACGGAGCGGGTTCATGAGCCATGAGCAGAGAGGATAGCCCTTGTCGCCCAGAAGCCAGCCTCGTGGGTGAGCCGGGGCCTCAAAAAGGTCAGCCACTGAGGTCTGCCACAGGGTGAATGTGTCATGGCTGCTGCCAGGGAATTGTGCATTCACCGCCATGATCATCTGCTGGTGATCACAGACCAGCTGCACATTAAGGGAGTGGAACCCCTTTTGGTTACGGAAATCCTCCGGATTCTGTAATGGTGCCCGCAAAGACTTGTGTGAGCAATCAATGGCCCCCTGCACCATGGGGAAATCTGCAATAGCTGCAAAACCCTGTGCGCACTCCACCTGCTTCTCTAGGGTCACCGGGAAGGTGATTAATTCATTCCTCCTTTTGCAGAGGGCAGCTGTCACTTGCCGGATGCAGCAATGCACCGCAAATTGAGAGATATTTGATATGTCCCCAGTTGCTGCCTGAACTGATCCGCTGGCGTAAAAGTTGAGCGCAACAGTGACTTTCATGACCACCGACAGAGTGGTCCTGCACCATATCCGTGGCTGCAGATCCCCAGCAAGCAGGTGGCACAGCTCAGTGACAACATCCTTACCAAATCTGAGCCTTTGCAGACATGGTAAGGTTGGATACCTGCTGCCTGAAAACCCTGGCAGCGTATGGTCGGATTTGGCGACATCCATTGGCCCTCCTCCTTCTGGCCAATCCCGGCCCTCTCTCCCTCCATCTCTGTGCCCTTGCCAGTTGTTCAGCCAGGATGACGTTCCCCTACAAATCAGCTCCCATTATTCTGGCCGACGAGTAAGATGCAGTCAGCTTTCTGGATCCAACTGTTCTGGACAGGGCTGAAGGTCCCAAGGCTCGTCTGACTCAATAAGAACAAGTCTGTGTAACTGAAGGTCTGCAATTTTCTCCAGCAGCGAGCAGTATGCCCAGGCCAAATGGTTGCCGGTTTTATACTAGTGCTGTCCCCTTTAAAGAGCGCCCCCCCGAGTCCGAGAAGGACCTGGTAACGTTCCCTCCAAGTGCCACTAATAGTGCCAGGCGGCACGGAGGGGGGCGCCACTGAATTTCCAGTACGGGGTGCCAAAAGGCGTTGCACAATGAAATGACGTCATTATCTGGATGCGCCCGTGAGCGGGGGCAAAGACTTAGCGCCGGCGCTAACAGGCTACTCAATATGGCAGGATGTGCTAGGATTACTGCGCACATCCGAAAATTGGATAACGCCCCAAATCTCGGGCTCTTTAGGCGCTAATCGCTGGCGCAACCAACCAAATTTCTAGGCCATAGAGTCATACAATGGGGGAAAAATTGGGTATGTAGCGCCACCTGTCAGCGCCTAAAGAGGGCAGTCAGTGGCTGTAGCGCCACTGGCCTCGCCTCCCGCGATATTCAGCGGGGGTGCTAATGGTGGCATTAGCCTGTTGCACTGCGCCGCCACTGATGATGTCATCAGTGTGCGCAGCACCCCATTAGTGCCCCGATCATGATATTTGGTAGCAAACAGCGCTGTAGCGCTGTTCGTTACCCACGCCCGGTTCACGGGGCCTTGCTGTGCTGGTAGTGGCGGAGGTTAAGGTGGAGGTGCGGGGCAGCTGCTTTTTTCGGCAGCGGCCTGCCAGCACCTCCATCCCCGGCCTCCTGATCAACCCCCGCCCCCGCGGCATTGCCGGCTGTTTCCCGAGAGCCCGGCACTTCTCCTCGGTGCCGGGCTCTTTTGTCGGCACTCGTGATTGGGAATCGCGCTGTTGCAGGCCCCTCCCCTTAACAGTGGGAGGAAGGCCTGCACTACTGCAGCGTGCCGTGTTGCAGCGTGTGGTGCTGCAGCATGTTGCACTGCGATATTCAGTTTCAATGCCCTAAGAAGGATGCGGCATGCCTCGAGCCTCGCCCCATCTCCCTCTAGGGGTGCTGAAACTGAATTTCTGGCGATCGGTATTACTCCGAACACTCCGCAAAAATCAGCGCCCAGGCGAACTTGGCGCCACTTTGGCGCCTCAACCGAATTTCTAGGCCATAGAGTTATACAGCACAGAAAGAGGCCATTCGGCCCATCGTAGGCAACTGTCTCTGTCACATATGATATGCAGAGTTGATCGTAACACTCAGGAAATACTCGATTCCGTAGCTCACAGCTGGTGTATTGATGTGGAAGGGGGAACATGATATCAGCCCAGAAATTTGGGTCGGGGTCTTCCCGCTCTATGGCTGAAGAAATTCCTCCTCATCTCAGTCTTAAATGGCTTACCCCTTATCCTTAGACTGTGACTCCTGGTTCTGGACTCCCCCACAATCGGGAAAATTCTTCCTGCATCTAGTCTGTCTAGTCCTGTTAAAATTTTAAAGTTTCAATGAGATCCCCTGTCATTCTTCTAAACCTAACAAATACAAGCCCAATCGACACAACCTCTCTTCATACGTCATCCCTGCCATCCCAGGTATCTTCGATGCACTCCCTCCATGGCAAGAACATCCTTCCTCAGGTAAGGCGACCAAAACTGCACACAATACTGAAGGTGTGGTCTCACCAAGACCCTGTACAATTGCAGCAAGTCATCCATTTGCCTTCTAAGCCGCCTGCTGCACCTGCATGCTTACCTTCAGCGACTGGTGCACAAGGACACCCAGCTGTCGTGCACTTACCCTTCTCCCAATCAATTGCCGTTCAGATAATAATCTGCCTTCCTGTTTTTGCCACCAAAGTGGATAACCTCGCATTTATCCACATTATTCTGCATCGGACAAGCATCGGCCCAATCATCCAATCTGTCCGAATCATACTGGAGTTTCTCTGCATCCTCTGCACAGCCACCCAGCTTTGTGTCATCTGCAAACTTGGATATATTACAATTCGGTTCCCTCGTCATGATCATTAATAGAAATTGTGAATAACTAGAGTCCTAGCACTGATCCTTGCAGTACACAATTAGTCACTCCCTGCCACTTGGAAAAAGACCTGCTTATTCCTACACTTTGCTTACTGTCTGCCAACCAGTTCACTATCTAAGTCATCACCTTACACCCAATCTCATGTGCTTTAACATTGCACGCAAATATCTCACGTGGGACGTTATCGAAAGACTTCTGAACGTCCAAATACAACAAATACACTAAATGCCATTCATTTAGATTATTTCTGATCTTTAGCGTAACTCTTCTATCCGTCCTGGTTCCAAAGAACCATAATAATCTTGCCTTGTAAAAGTGCAATGCGAACAAGTGTCTGGAAATAAAACAAGGCCTCGTGGATAAAGCACTTTGGGGTAGATGTAAAACGAGCTGCCGACTCTTTTTACCACCTACGAGGTCCACATTTACCCCCAGTGAGCGTAAAAAAGACAATATTGAAGAAGAAATCAATGGAACTGAATATCGGTCCGAAGGTCTAACGAGTGACCAATGCAAGACCGCTTGTTTTACCACCATGCAATTCTCCAATTTCATCCCCGAGACCCACCCAATTGTACAGGTTACCACATATCTGAACATTCCCAGGTAAAGGTAACTTGTCCAATACGTCCATAATCAGCTCAGCAACCAGAATCTCAAATTAGAGCGATATTCCTTGCAATGGACTCTTTTTATAAATGGGGAGTCATTGTGGAGATACTTACAAGGCCTGTAGATGATGAATTATACACAACATACCACAGGCTCCCAAAAATAAGAAACTGGGAAAGAAATGTGACATATCAATTCCACATATTGATGCCTGTGTATTGTAACAGCGAATCACCACGAGGTCATTCAGCCCCTGGATCATGTTTCAAAGATTCACCACCCTCTGATTTTTAATAATCACTAATTATTCAATTATTCCAAAATAATTTGGTATTTGAAAACAAATACCAAAAAAATGTATCCGTTGAATTGTTTTTATTCATTCTAGGCATGTGGGCGTCGCTGGAAAGATCGGCATTTGATGCCCATCCCATTTGTCCTGGATACAGCTGACAGGCTCTCTGGTCACTTTTGAGGGGACGTTAGTGCTCAGCCACTGTGGTCATATAAAGGCTGAGGCCAGGTGAGGAATCTAGATTTCCTTCTCTAAAGGACATCAGTGAAACTGTTGTGTTTTTACAACAACTCGACAGCTTCGTGATTGATTTTACAGATGCCAGGATTTTACTTGCAGAACTTTTCAGAAAGCAAATTCAAATTCTCAAGCTGGCGTGGTGGGATTTCAGCTCGCGTTCTCGGGATTATTACTCGAGCGCACCAAGTCAGTAGTCCAGTATAATAAGCAGGACATTACCATACCCGAGAAAATTGGCTGAATTGTGATATTATTCATCAAACACAAGAAATTGTGGTCCGTTTTGCCTGAACTTATGATATTGCGAGATTATGAGATATGAATTAAGTGTACATATATTCCAAACACTTTCTCTATACACGGGTTAACGAATCGGAAAGACATAGGGAGCAGGGGAAACTTTTGGGGATTGCATATAACTGGTTATGTGTTTTTCCTACTAATAATCTAGAACAGAACCATGATGATTGAAGACTGTTCCTGCGAGGACAGAGGTCGGTCGGTGCAATTATCTTTGTCGGTGTCAATGCAGAATGGAAATTTGCCTGATATGGCAGTGGAACAGATTCAATAATAGCCTTCAAATGGGAAGTTATTAAATACTTGAAGCAGCAATAATTGCAGGGATATGGAAAAAGAGCAGGGAGTGGGACTAACAGGATTGCTCTTCAAAAGAGCCAGCTTAGACTGGATGGCTTCCATCTATGCTGTAGTCATAGAGTCATACAGATATACAGCACAGAAAGAGGCCCTTCGACCCATCGTGTCCGCACCGACCATCAAGCCCTGTCTATTCAAATCCCATTTTCCAGTATTTGGTCCGTTGCATTGTATGCTATGGCGATTCAAGAGCTCGCCTAAATGCTTCTTGAATGTTGTGTGGGTTCCTGCCTCTACTACCATTTCAGGCTGTGAGTTCCAGATTCCAACCACATTCTGAGTGAAAAGTATTTCCTCAAATCCCCTCTAAACATCCTGCCCCTTACCTTGAAACTATGCCCCCTGGTTCTTTGCCCTTCTACTAAGGGGAAATGTTCTACCCTATCTATCCTCCTCATAATTAGCTACACCTCAATCAGGTCCCCCTCAGCTTTCCCTGCTGTAAGGAAAACAACACCAGCCTGTCCAGTCTCTCTTCACAGCTGAAGTGCTCCAGCCCAGGTAACATCGTGGTGAATCTCCTCTGCACCCTCTCCAATGCAATCACATCCTTCCTATAGTGTGGCTACCTGAATTGCCCACAGTATTCCAGCTGTGGCCTAACTAGCTTTTTGTACAGCTCCATCATAACGTCCCTGCCCTTATATTCTACGCCTCAGCTAATGAACGCAAGTATCCCATATGCCTTTTGAACCACCATATCTGTCTGTCCGTTTGCCTTCAGTGGTTTATGTACATGCACAACAACATCCCTCTGATCATCTGTCCTTCCTAGGATCCTACCATTCATTGTGTAGTCCATTGCCTTGTTAGTCCTCCCAAAATGCATCACCTCACATATTTGCCACAGTACTCCCCATCTACCCATCCCGTCCACATCAGCCTGTAGCCTGAGACTTCCCTCCTAGCTATTTACCACTCCACCAATTTTAGTGTCATCTGCGAACTTACTGATCATACCTACTACATTCAAATCCAAATCATTAATGTACACTACAAACAGCAAAGGACCTAGCACTGATCCCTGCGGTACACCACTGGACAGAGGCTTCCAGTCACAAAAACAACCTACGACCATCATCCTCAGCTAATACTATTTTATGATGCTATTTAAACATAAACGTCCATTGAAATTAAGAACTTGGATTTCTATAGCGCCGATCACGGCCTCGGGACCAACGCACTTTAAGTAATTTTGAAGTAAGGTCACTGTTGTAATGTAGGAAGGGTGGTAGCTAATATGCTCACAGCAATCTACCACAAACAGCAATGTGATAATGACCACTTAAACTGTTTTTAATGATGTTGGTTGATTTGTCAATATTGGCCCAGGACACCAAAGAAATAAAAGAATGACTTGCATTAATATAGCGCCTTTCACGACAACCAGACGTCTCAAAGATCTTTACAGCCAATGAAGTACTTTTTAATCATAGTCACTGTTGTAATGTGGGAAATGAGGCAGCGATTTTGCGCACAGCAAGCTTACACAAACAGCAATGTGATAATGATCAGATAATCTGTTTTTGTTATGTTGTTGGAGGGAGAAGTATTGGCCAGGAGACACGGGAGAACTCCTCTACTCTTCTTCCAAATAATGCCTTGGGATCACACTGTCCCAGATTAACCTTACCATGTAACTCCCCGTTGTACCAGGTGACCTTCTCGCCAGCCAGTTGCAGGTCCAGCCCTCGCTTGATGGAATTGATGTGTCCACCATACAAGCCAGTAGCCTGTTCCACAGGTCCACTATTCTTTGATAAAATAACTTTCCCCTAAAATCTTACCTAGATCTGGCACTTGAGCAACTGGTCCACCCAAACCTATTTAGTTTAAGCATGTTGTCCAGAAAAAGAGAATGTAATCCCATCATCATCTTATAAACCTTAATCACTGCACCACTATATCTACGCTTCTCCAAACTGTACAGACCAATGTCTTTGAGCCAATCTTGGTAAATAGGAAACTTTAAACAGGGTATTAATCTTGTGGCCTTGCTTTCCACCTATTCTATCCTGAAGTTCACCTACTTTTGGAGGGGACCAAAATGGAACATATTCCTCAAACTGAGGCCTGACCAAAGGCTTGTTAAAGAACAAAATGCATCGCATCTTTCTATAGTTAATTATCCTGTAACTACACCCTAGAATAATCAGAACCTTTGGATCAGGGAATATGTAGAAACTCGGATAAAAATGCGTCTGATGGAAAAGATTCATAAAGTTAGCTTGAATTAATGTTAGTTCGATTGAGAAAGGTTGGAGCTGCTTCCGAAGTGTACTACCAGAATCCAGTTTTGTGCTTTGTGTATTTCGATAATTTAAATTTGGAAATAGCAAGAAAAATTTCGAAATTTGCCGAGACACAAACGTAAGAAGTTTGCTAATCTGCGATCAGGACTGTCAGCACCTGCAGCAAAATAGGTTGGAGAAGTGGGGATAGAGAATGCAGCTGGTTTTTAATAGGCATAAGTATGGCATATTAGATTTTTTAAGGAATGGAAAGACACAGCATGGTGTCACTGAACAGAGACACCAAATGTTCAAAGACACATTTCCTTCGAAGTACCCATGCAGGTAGGTAAAGTCATGTAAAAAGTCCAACTGCATTTTGGATTTAGGAATATAGGAAAAGGACGAACCCATTCAACTCCTGGAGCGTTTTCCACCATTCCATTAGCTATTGGCTGCTCTGTACCTTAACTCTATCCACCCACCTTGGTTCTGCGGCCCTTAATGCCATTGCTAACAAAAATATTTTAATCTCAGTTTTAAATTTTTGAATTGACATGGCCTGAACAGCTTTTTGAGGGAAAGAGTTCCAGATTTCCATTACCCTGTGAGTGAAGAAGTGCTTCCTAACATCAATCCTGACCGTTCCTTGCTCTAATTTTAAGTCTAAGCCCTCCTAATTCTGGACTCCCCCACAATTTTTTTTAAATTCTGTCGAATAATCTAAGTATTTTAAAAACTTCAATTTGTATCCCCTTCTTCATATTCTATATGCAGGGGACGTAGAGTCCGAGAGGTATGACGTCAGCACATGTGGAATATGACTCCAAGTCTTCAGATGATGTCTCCAAGGGGCAGTTATGAATGAGGAAGGGGAGAGTGTGAAGCTTAAACGTTTGTGGAGATGCCAACGGTAACAATGTGGGGCAGGAGAGCAGCCCGTGCTGGAGATACTCTGGCTATATTTGGATAGGTAAGAATGGAATCAAGCGGGAGGAGTCCATTTTGAGCTGGAATCTAAAGCTAAACCAAAATATGCAGCTGCTCAAACCACTGACGGAGGTTCGATTGCTTTTGACAATGCACACAACCTGCTACAAATCATAGCCCTGACCCACATAATGTCTTGTGGATGTGCGTGTCCCGCCGCCTTAGACTCACATTTTAGATCACCACCTAAACCGAGATGGTTTATTGACTCATCAGATGCACGGTGTGAAGGTGAGAACAGGAAATAGAAAAATATTTTTTGTTCTTTCTTGAAGCCCTGCACTTATTAGGTAACAAAATCCTTTGTACATCATCTAACACTTGTTGATAGACAACTTTATTTCCCCAACTAAATATGTCACATTTTGTTACAAAAACTAAACAAACCTAAAACGGCAGTATGGTGTCGGTATCAGAGTTCTGACCCATTTAACTCTAACTAGATGGTACTCAGCCCAGAGTGCAGTCTGTTGCCTGCATATTTTAGCCATTGTAAAGGGAATGGTCGTTTATTCTGAAGTCTCCATAACTAATGGACCAAAATTAAGCAGTAACCCAACATGCGGTTGAAATTGGACATAGGCCAGAACACAAAACAGGTGTAATAGATACTTGGAGAATGACGGGTGAACACTATGAAAATTCGCTTTCCATTTTTTGTGCGGGCACCGAATGCTTTCCTTGAAATGTATAATATTCCAATAAAATAAAAATCAGAAGAATAAGGAAACTCGGAGTGGTGTATAATACACCTCAGGAGTGAATGGAAGACAACTGGTATCGCAAAGGTCGCCTGTTATATGTTTCGCCCGATTTTCAGTCCCAGAGGCTTCAATAAAACTGAAAATCATGCTTGTCCTTTCACAGGCCGGAAATGGAATTCAGCCTGTTTTGCTTCATCTCATCTGTCCTATTCCATCCCGGAAGCGTATCTCCTCTAATAGGACATGGTGTAATTTCCAGGCTCACATTACAGGTCAGTGTTACCACAATGTTTCTTTCAAAGCTCTCTTGTCCTCCTCTCAATTGAACTGTCTAGAACAGTTTCACAGGTGAGTAAGGTATTGGACTCATGCTTTGAAATTCTAGTGATGCAATGAATGCACAAATGTTCTAACATAAAAGCAGGTGATTAAACCAATGAGTGTGACTCATAATACCAGTGAACATGAACCACACCATTCCTGAACGCTAGCCAATAGTTAATTTTGGTTAAATCGGGCAGTATTACCCAAGTGTCCGATCATCAAAACTCTCAGGCTATAAAACAGGACCCCGAGCAATGATCGGTGATCGATAATCATGCATAAGTTTTGCCGACTTCATTCTGAAATTCCAATTCATTTTATGGAAGAGGCATGGCTGTTGTTGGGAACAATGGGGGTAATTTTTAATCTGAGCGATGGAATATAATGAGTGATATTGAATTCGTGCCCGTTACACGCCGCATCCAATTTCCCTTCCATTTAACTCCATTGAGGGGAAAATCTGGCGGGGACGTATAAAAGCTTAATCAAGATCGTCCGTTTTGTGCCATCACTCAATCTTAAATATATACATAAAATGTGAGAAGCTTACCTGCATCAACGGGAGACCAACAGGCTGAGTACTAGGTGCAGGCAGGTAGTGCAGGGGTCCCCTGTGGCCATCCCCCTCTCCAACAGATACACCACTTTAAGTACTGTTGGGGGGGATGGCTTATCAGAGGAAGGCAGCAGCAGCCAACTTCCTGGCACCAGGTGTGTCTCTGCTGCACAGAATGGGAGGAAAAAGAGGGATAGAGCTATAGTAATAGGGGATTCAATCGTAAGTGGAATAGATAGGCATTTCTGCGGCCGCAAATGAGACTCCAGGATGGTGTGTTGCCTCCCTGGTGCAAGGGTCAAGGATGTCTCCGAGTGGCTGCAGAACATCTTGGAAGGGGAGGGTGAACAGCCAGTTGTCGTGGTGCATATAGGCACCAACGATATAGGTAAAAAGCGGGATGAGGTCCTAAAAGCGGAATATAGGGAGTTAGGAGATAAATTAATAAACAGGACCTCAAAGGTAGTAATCTCAGGATTGCTACCAGTGCCACGTGCTAGTCAGAGTAGAAACAGAAGGATACTTCAGATGAATACGTGGCTAGAGGAATGGTGCCAGGGGGAGGGATTCAAGTTCATGGGACATTGGAACCGGTTCTGGGGGAGGTGGGACCCGTTCAAACCGGGAGGTTTGCACCTGGGCAGGGCTGGAACCGATGTCCTAGGGGGAATGTTTGCTAGTGCTGTGGGGGAGGGTTTAAACTAAAATGGCAGCGGGCTGGGAACCTGAGCAGGGAGACAGAGGAAAGGGAAACAAGGATAAAAGCAAAAGATAGGAAGGAGAAAAACAAAAGTGTCAGTCAGAGAAATCAACGGTTTAAATCAAACATGGCCACAGTAAATAATAATTCTAATATGTCTAAGAGCGTTAAAAAAACAAGCCTGAAGGCTTCGTGTCTTAATGCGAGGAACATTTCTAATAAGATGGATGAATTGGCTGTGCAAATAGAAGTAAACAAATATGATTTGGTTGGGATTACGGAAACGTGGCTCAAGGAAGGCCAGGACTGGGAACTCAACATCCAGGGGTATTTGATATTCAGGAAAGATAGGCAAAAAGGAAAGGGAGGTGGGGTAGCATTACTGGTTATAGAAGGGATCAACACAATTGTAATGAAGGATATTAGCTCTGATGAGTTGGAATCTGTATGGGTAGAATTGAGAAATACTAAGGGGAAAAAAACGTTAGTGGGAGTGGTTTATAGACCTCCAAGCAGTAAGGCCGAGGTTGGGGATGGCATTAAAAGGGAAATTAAAGAAGCGTGCAGTAAGGGCACAGCAGTCATCATGCGTGACTTTAATCTACATATAGATTGGGCCAACCAAATTAGTAACAACACTGTGGAGGAGGAATTCCTGGAGTGTTTATGGGATGGTTTCCTGGACCAATATGTCGAGGAACCAACTAGAGATCAGGCCATCTTAGACTGGGTATTATGTAACGAGAAAGGATTAATTAGCAATCTTGTTGTACGAGGCCCCTTGGATCAGAGCGATCATAATATGATCGAATTCTTAATTAAGATGGAGAATGAAGTAGTTGACTCAGAGACTAGGGTCCTCAATTTAAATAAAGGAAACTACGATGGCCTGAGGAGCGAGTTGGGTAGGATTGATTGGGGAATGGCACTCAAAGGGTTGACGGTGGATAGGCAATGGCAAACATTCAAAGGCCGAATGGATGAACTACAGAATTTGTTCATCCCAGTTTGGCATAAAAATAAAACAAAAAAGGTGACCCAACCGTGGCTAACAAGGGAAATTAGGGACAGCATGAAGTCCAAGGAGAGGGCATATAAATTGGCCAGAAAAGCAATAATCCTGAGGATTGGGAGCAGTTTAGGATTCAACAAAGGAGGACAAAGGGATTAATTAAGAAAGGGAAAAAAGAATATGAGAGTAAGCTTGCAGGGAACATAAAAACTGACTGTAAAAGCTTTTATACATATGTGAAGAGAAAAAGATTGGTGAAGTCAAGCGTAGGTCCCTTGCCGTCAGAATCGGGGGAATTTATAATGGGGAACAAAGAAATGGCTGACCAACTAAATACATATTTTGGTTCTGTCTTCACAAAGGAGGACACAAATAACCTCCCAGAGATGCCGGGGAACATAGGGTCTGGTGAAAGGGTGGAACTGAAAGAAATCAGTATTTGTAGGGAAATGGTGTTAGGAAAATTGATGGGACTGAAGGCCGATAAATCCCCAGGGTCTGATAATCTACATCCCATGGTACTTAAGGAAGTGGCCCTAGAAATAGCAGATGCATTGCTGGTCATCTTCCAGAACTCGATAGACTCTGGAACAGTACCCATGGATTGGCAGGTAGCTAATGTTACCCCACTATTCAATAAAGGTGGTAGAGAAAAGGCGGGGAATTATAGACCGGTAAGCTTGACATCGGTTGTGGGGAAAATGCTAGAGTCCATTATAAAAGATGTAATAGCAGAGCACTTGGAAAGCAATGACTGGATTGGACAAAGTCAGCATGGATTTACAAAAGGTAAATTGTGCTTGACTAATCTGCTGGAATTTTTTGAGGATGTAACTGGTAAAATAGATAAGGGAGAACCAGTGGATGTGGTGTATTTGGACTTTCAGAAGGCTTTCGATAAGGTCCCACATAAGAGATTAGCGTGCAAAATTAAGGCACATGGGATTGGGGGCAAGGTATTGACTTGGATAGAGAACTGGTTGGCGGACAGAAAGCAGAGAGTTGGAATAAACGGGTCGTTCTGCGAGTGGCAGGCAGTGACTAGTGGGGTACCACAAGGATCGGTCCTAGGACCCCAGCTGTTCACAATATATATTAATGATCTGGACGAGAGAATTGGATTTAATATCTCCAAATTTGCAGATGACACAAAGCTGGGTGGGAGGGTATGCTGTGAGGAGGACGTCGTGAAACTCCAGTACGATTTGGACAGGTTGGGTGATTGGGCAGAAACATGGCAAATGTACTATAATGTGGATAAATGTGAGGTTATCCACTTTGGTGGCAAAAACAGGAAGGCAGATTATTATTTGAATGGCAACAGATTGGGAGATGGGGAAGTGCAAAGAGACCTGGGTGTTCTTGTGCACCAGTCGCTGAAGGTAAGCATGCAGGTGCAGCAGGCGGTTAAGAAGGCAAATGGTATGTGGGCCTTCATAGCAAGAGGGTTCGAGTACAAGAACAAGGATGTCTTGCTGCAGTTATACAGGGCCTTGATGAGACCACACCTTGAGTATTGTGTGCAGTTTTGGTCGCCTTACCTGAGGAAGGACGTTCTTGCTATGGAAGGAGTGCAGCGAATAATCACCAGGCTGATACCTGGGATGGCAGGAATGACGTATGAGGAGAGATTGTGTTGATTGGGCTTGTACTCACTGGAGTTTAGAAGATTGAAAGGGGATCTCATCAAAACGTATAAAATTCTGTCAGGCCTGGACAGGCTAGATGCAGGAAGGATGTTTCTGATGGACGGGGAGTCCAGAACCAAGAGTCATAGTCTAAGGATAAGGGGTAAGCCATTTAGGACTGAAATGAGGAAGAATTTCTTCACCCAGAGAGTGGTGAACCTGTGGAATTCTCTGCCACAGAGGGCGGTGGAGGCCAGTTAATTAAGTGTATTCAAGAAAGAGTTGGATATATTTCTTAAGGCTAAAGGGATCAAGGGATATGAGGAGAAGGCAGGGACAGGGTACTGAATTTGGATGATCAGCCATGATCTCATTGAATGGCGGAGCAAGCTCGAAGGGCCGAATGGCCTTCTCCTGCTCCTATCTTCTATATTTCTATGTAATAGTACAGCATCTTCTCGGATTGTTGCATATCCTCAGTCTGAAAGTTTCAGTAACGTTCATGTCTTAAATGCAATCCAAACATTTCACATAATATTCCGAGTGTACTGATAAGAATTTTCCGTGCTAACATATATATATAGAAATCCCGAGCTGTGGTTGAAACTTTCACAACCGGCTCTTTACTCAATATTAACACTGGGTTTGTAACAAGGTCCTTTTTCTCAAATAATATTTTCGTTATTTTCCGCTTTGATGTTAAACACTGAAAGGGTTAAAAAGGGCAAAGATGAGGGGATTAAGGAACAGAGCGTATCTCCAGCCATATAAGGAACGGTTATGAACAGCGGGGATGTCTGGTGCAACGTGGCCAAAGTGCACAAACCGTGAATCACTAACTGAGGAATGTATTGAGAGATAACATATGGGGTCACAAGACCAAACCACACAGGTCACAAGAATTTGCACCCGAAGCCAACTGTATGATGAAAGAAATGTACACTTGTAATACACCTATTTGCCAACAGTAGACACAACTCAGAACACAACCTGTATATAAAGCAGGAGAATTTCAGCGACTGGGGAGCATTTGTCCCAGGATGAGTGTCTACCCTGTCGACTTGTAAATATAGTTGCTTTACTGAACGAATCTCCGGACTCTGAGTGATTGATTGGGAATAAGGCAGACGTCAACACTTTATATCAGAGGGTCCACCTCAGGGAGAAGAAGCTCTCCCGGTTTACCCTTCCAACTTGGTGTATTTGGCAGCATCTACTGGATGGGCTGAGTGGAGACATTGGGCTGGATTTTGCTAGGGCTGGGGAGGCGGGATTGGAGGCGTGTGGGGGATAAAAATCGCAACACTGGCGTGCGGGCCCAAACCCGCCTCCACGCAATTTTCCTAAATTCGTGTCTGCTGGTCCCGACTCCGTCTAGCCTCCAGGAGGCGGGATAGGCCCTTAAGGCCCTTAACAAGCCCTAAATTGGCTCTATAATCCCAATTTCCTAACCAGTTGCAAGTTTAATCGTTGTCCCACGTGAAACACGCCTGGTGGGAAACACACATCTGAAACGTGGCGGGAGCACAACTGGCTTGCGGAGTAGCAGCTGCAGCTCAACCATTAAATGGCAGATTTGAACAGGCTTTAATTGCAGATTGCATAACTTTGCTCTCTCAGGTCTGGGGGATCTTTCAGAAGGCATACCCACAGCTCTGGAAGTTTGCAGCCTGACAACCATCTCCAGTGTGACCTCCTGGAAACCCCTTTCGCCACCTTCACTGAGCGCTTCCTCAACTGAGGCATCTACCAGAAGCATGGGAGCCATTTTTGTCCTGCCCTTCTGGATATTACATGAGGCCGCCCAACAGCAGCAGCAACAACAGTTGCGCCAAGCTGCTGCTGCCCCACCTGAGGATGCACAGGCCAGAAGGGGCCAGCACATGGAAGGCCGTCGGCGCAGGAGATACCCCCCAAGCAGGGTCTACAGACGCAGGGTCAGCTACCTCGACATGTCTGAGCAGCAGTGCCAAAGGCGACTCCGACTTTCGCGAGAGATAGTGGCTGACATCTGCGCAATGCTGCAGCAAGACCTGGAGCCCAGAGGAGCAGCTGGACACCCCTTATCAGTGGCCGTCAATGTCACCATCGCACTCAACTTTTTTGCCTCAGGCTCATTCCAGGGATCAGCAGCAGACATCAGCGGCATCTCCCAGGTGGCCGCACACACCTGCATCAAGCGGGTAACTGATGCCCTCTTTGCCATCGCGCACAATCACATCCATTTCACCAAGGACCGAGCAAGTGTCATGGCGAGAGCGGTTGGATTTGCTAATCTTGCAGGCTTTCCAAGGGTGCAGGGCATCGTTGATTGCACACATGTGGCCCTTAAGGCACCCCATCACAATCCTGGTATTTTTGTCAACCGCAAGGGCTTCCACTCCCTCAATGTTCAGCTGGTGTGTGACCACAAGAAGGAAATTTTGCATGTTTGTGCCAAGTACCCTGGCAGTTGCCATGACTCCTTAATACTGCGCCAGTCTACCATGCCTCCGCTATTCAGTCCGCCACACCAACTTAACGGATGACTACTTGGAGACAAGGGCTATCCCTTGAGGACGTGGCTATTGACGCCGCTGAGGAGGCCAGCCAACACAGCTGAGGAGAACTACAACTCCAGCCACCTTTCCACCAGAGCCATGATCGAGCAAACCATTGGTCTGCTGAAGATGCGCTTCAGATGCCTGGATAGATCAGGTGGAGCCCTGCAATACTCAGCAGCCAGGGTCTCCAGAATCATTGTGGTTTGCTGTGTGCTTCACAACATGGCACAGCGTCGTGGCTTGCAGATGGCCGAGGACCAAGTGGCTCCTGACATATCCTCCTCAGATGAGGAGGAGGGGGAGAGGGAGGAGGAGAGCGAAGACGAACATCTTGCAGAGGCTCATCAACCAGCGGCAGCAATGCGCAAGAACATTGGTGGCCGGCATGCAAGGAACGCGCTCATATTGGGCAGATTTGCTGAGCCTCGCCCATGAGGGACCATTGCCTCGCATCCTTTTACCTGAGCACTGACAATAGCCAGGAACCAGTTGACTTCTAGCGATGTGACCACCATACTGACCTCAAAGTGAAGGTCCCATTTGCGAAATGACACACGCCACAACTACAGCAGTAGCCAACAGATGATTTATTACCATTATTCTGATGGCTTTCAACCATAACACATTACATTCCATCCAAGTGACTACCCTTGTGACTATTTGTGCAGTTTCTTTCTCTTACGCGTGCTCCTACGTACTGGTTCCCCAGTGGCATCAGCAGATGTGGAGGCCCCTTTCTCACTTCCTTGCTGCTCCTGTCTGGACACCTTTGGCGGGCGTCCTCTGGGGTTGCGAGCCTGTAAGGGCTGCGCAACAGTCTGCTGCTCCTGCGGCTGTGCTGGGGTTGAGACGCCGATCTCACTTGGGTGCTGACTCAGGTGGGGCTCTGACCGAGGACTTGTCAGTGGCATGGAAGTTTGAGCGCTTGGAGAGGAGCCCCCACCTCCTTGTTGTCTGCCACCATCATCCCTCTCATGGGTCAGGTCCCCCTCAGCGCTTGCAAGTGGCGAGAGAGCACCTTGCTGCACATCAGGGGAGCCATGGGGACCCGTGTCGGGACTGGCAGTCCTTCTCAGAGGGACTGCCATGAAGGTCTGGTTTCTCTGTTCAATAGCTGCCCATCGCTCCTCCAGAGATGTCAGTCTAGTCTGAACACTCACCATGTTTTCAACACTCGCGCGACTTATCTCCTCCATGGCCGTAGCCAGCCTTTCCACGGAGATTGCCATCCTTTCCGTGGTAATGCATTGATGCGCCAATGACTCCACAAAGGCTCTGCTCATGTTAGCGACGGACTCCTCCATTCGCTCCACACTCGCTGCAACCCTGGAGACAAAACCTGCCAGAGACTCCTGCATATTTTCCTGGAGTGCCATCACCGCTGATACTGTGGATGGACCCAAAGGCAGAGGGTCGACATGCAGCTGAGCCGAGCTGGGAGAGTGCTGCGCCCTCCGACTAGGACTCTCCACTGCTGTCCCTGTCTCCACCATCTGCTGATGCTCACTTGTGAGCTGTGATACACCAGGTGACAACACTACTCTATGTCCCGAAGGTCCCACCGAGGTGTGAGTGTCTGCGCTGGTGCTGGGTGCGTTGCCTTCTGCTGACGCTGCGCCCTCAGAGGTTGCAGCTTCCTCTGAGGAGTCTGGATGCTGAGGCTGAACCTCCTTCTGCGTCCTGGAGATGGGAGCTTGCGATGATCCTGTGGGGGAGTAAAGGAAAGTGTCAGAGATGAGAGGCCAGAGTTACCTGCACAGTGCTTATTGCAGCTGATCAGAGGTCCATCTACTAGAGCTTCCAAGTCATTATCAGTGAGTCATGCAATGCAATTGAGAGAGTTGGAAAACTCTTCTGTCACCAGCTTTCTCTGCTGCACCGGTCTCTCTGTCCCCCACTTGTGTATCGTCCTGGATGCCGACGATCTCCAGGATCGCCTCCTCCCATGGGGTCAGCTGGGCTAAGGAGGCTGCCCCTCCCCCTGTCCTGGCTCGCTCTCTTCAGTTGTGAGCTCTCTTTTCCTGCAATGGGGGAGAGAAGTGGAGTTTGAGCGAGAATGAAGGAGTGAGTGTAGAGAATCGATGGCATAGATGCTTAGAAGGAGAGAAAGATGGAGTGAGATGGCAAGACCAAGGGCCCTCCCTATGTGATGTAAGTTGTTTTCATAGCATGACAGTGATAGGGAGTGTGAGGGCTGCATAGTCCATTAGTTAGGTGAATGTGATCATAGAGAGAGAGGGAGTGGGAAAGGGTGCATGGATGTCAGTGTCAAGTGGGATGTGGAGGAAGAGATTGGTAAAGCTGAGAGCTGGTGAGGAAAGGCAATGGGGATCAGATTAAGTGTGATGGGAACATCATACTCACTTTTCCAGTGCGCAGAAGGTCCTGGAAGCATTTCCGACACTGGATCCATGTTCTGCTGGTATTCGAGCTGGCGTTCACCTGCTCTGCCACCCTCAGCCACACAGCCTTGGTTTGCTAGGGTGGCTTCTTCCTCCCCGAGGAGGGGAAGAGCACCTCCCTGCTCTCTGTCGCTCCCTCCACCAATGCCTGGAGGGCTGCCTCGTCAGATCTGGGGAATGCCTTACTCCGATGTGTCACCATGATTGATGATGGTAGCAGCAGCTGCGAGGGCCAGAAGCTTGGCAGTCTGCTGAAGTGAGCAAGGCTTGTGGAAGCCCTTAAATGAAGCAGCAGTGATGATGTCATCGGAGGCGAGCTTCCCACCTGAAAAGCTCTCTGGCTCGGGGTACCCACACGTGGGGAATCAATTGGGCTATAAAATCAAAATTACATCAATTTCCCACATCGTTCAGGATTCGTGTGGGAAACACGAAATGTGGGGAACACGACCCCAACCCGCCCCCGTAGCAAAATCCAGCCCATTGTCTCCTCGCATCAATGTCCAGGGCCGGAGATCCAACGAATCTGAGGCGGAGTCTGGATATGTGAGTAATAGCAACTTGGGTGCATGCTAGTACATTGTAGAAATGAAAATGTCTGAATAAGTTGAGGAGCTCGGGTTATATAGGATTGGATATAGGGAAAATCCAATCTAGGTGGAGTTTAAACCGTGTAAGCAGGGAAAGGTTCCTGAATGTCTGGGGGAGTCCCGGAGGTGGCAAATGAGGGCAGAACTTGGTGACACGGAAGTTATTAACGTCTGTTCTGAAACAAACAAAACAAATGCACCCTAAAAAGAATGGTGAACAAAGAGGATGCCAAAAGATCGAAGCTCCCTTATGAATCTGTAAGTGATAGTATCGGATAATGAAAATTCCGATAGGGGCAGGGTAAAAAGACTCCGGCAAAGTGAGAAAACCTCACAGAAATTCCCGACCGGCTAGCATATGGCCGGGAAAGAAATCGACGGACAAAGAGGACGGCGTAATATAACTTGCCATATGAATTTGTGCTTGATAATTATGAGAAAGATAAGGAAAAGATGGTAAAAAAAAGGAATATGATGACAAGGTAATAAAAAGAATCGGAAAGTAAGGTGGGATCCTGAATGGGTTCCCGACTGACAGAAAGAATGGTGGAATAAGGAGAGCAAGAATAAGGAGGAGAAAACAGTAGTGGTTCTTTGTCAGGGCCACCTGAAAAATGTGTAAGATTGGGGCCACACTGGAAAGGGAAAAAGAGGAGTTAGTGGAACAGTTAATAAAGGTGGCCACCAAGTGTGCCACTGTAATGAAGACCAAGTCAGTGCATAGTGGAAGGAATGATAGTGAGGAGATTGATTGGGGTGATTTAGAAAGAGAAACCTAAAGATTTGCCGACACGGAAGTTAGTAACTGTTGTGTCCGTCAGTAGTAAGACACAAGACTGCAGGAGAGCGGTACAACAGGTGTTTACTCAATGTGGCTCACTCTGGAACTGAACTGTACAGATTACTACTCAGTGCTATATACAGGTGTGGTCGCTGCCAGTACTACAGTATACATGAGCTGAAAAAGTAGTTCCCCCCTTAAAGGTATATATATTACAATTCCTCCCCTTTTAGATTAACAGTACGATAACACTCATTTAACCATTAAATATCAAACTAATTACAATTAACATTTTTAACATACAATGTTAGCTGAAAATAGTCCATTTATAAATTCAGTCTTTGGGGAGGCTTTCTGATCCTTTTTGGATAGCGCCTTTCCCGAGTGTCTCGCTCTTGGTGCGGAGGCGATTCTGGCACCCTGTCGTCGGTTGCTTCATCAGCTTCCAATGCTATTGTTTCTGGGGTAGATGCAACCTGTATGTCAGGTTCCTCACCAGGTACGTATGGGCGAGGCATGGGGTTGACTTGTTCCTGTGACTCTAGGATGTGGTCAGCATGGCGTCTCACGATGTTCTCCCCAACGTCCACTGTGTACATTAGTAGGCCCTGCCATGTGCATATCGTTCCTGGCTGCCATTTTTCTGTTCGGTAGTCGCGGGCCAAGACTGGTTGCCCTACATTGAATCTCCTTGTTGGCTTCTCATGGATGTGCTGGAATTGCTTACTCTCAACATCACTTCGTACGTTTGGTCTGAGCAAATCCAGGCGAGATCTTAACCTTCGGTTAAAGAACATCATGGCCGGGGCCTGGTTGTTGACTGCATGTGTCGCATTCCGGTAGGCGAACAGGAAATTGTCCACCTTATGCTGCAGCAGAATGTTGTAATTGTACATAGCCTTTATTGCCTTCTTAAAGGTTTGTATGAACCTCTCAGCCAATCCATTTGTGGCTGGATGATACGGGGCGGATGTTTAATGCCTTACCCCATTCTTCTTCATAAACTTCCGGAACTCTTCGGACACAAACTGTGGTCCGCTATCGGAGCAAATCTGTTCTGGCAAGCCGTTCCTGGCAAAAATGGTACGTAGGACTGCAATAGTTTTCTCTGTGGTGGTGGAAGACCTTTTGATGACCTCAGGCCATTTCGAGTGCGCATCCACGGCTATTAAAAACATTGAGTCCATGAATGAACCAGAAAAATCAATATGGACCCGTTGCCATGGAGATGAGGGCCACTCCCATGGGTGCAGAGGGGCATGTGGTGGTGCATTTTGGACTTTTTGGCATCCTGAGAAGCTCTTGGTCAGGTCCTCGATTTGTTTATGGATTCCCGGCCACCACACATAAACCCTGGCAAGGCTTTTCATTTTTACACCTCCCAGATGACCCTCATGAAGCTCATTGAGCACTCTATCCCTTAACTTGGGTGGAATTACCACTCGGGATCCACACATCAAGGTCCCCCGGCACACTGACAGCTGTTCTCTTCTTGTTGAGAATGCTGGCAACAATGAGTCGCCATGTGCTGGCCATCCCTTCACCGTCAAATCATATACCCGAGACAGTGTCGGGTCATTTCGGGTCTCCTTTTCTATACGAGTGTCAGTTACCGGTAGGTATTTAACTATATTCGAATGAAATATTTCGATAGGCTCCACTGCTGGTGCTTCCTCTCCAGTAGGCAGTGGCAGGCGTGATAGCCCATCAGCATTTCCATGCTGTTGCGTGCCCTTATATTCAATCTCACAGTGGTGCGCCCCTAGAACGAGTGACCATCTCTGTAGTCGTTGCGCAGTCATCACTGGAACGCCCTTCTTCGGATTAAAAATGGAGACAAGTGGCTGGTGGTCAGTCAGCAAGGTGAATTTCAGCCCGTGCAGAGAGTGATTGAACTTTTTCACTCCCCACACTAGGCTGAGGGCCTCCCTGTCAATCTGGGCATAGTTACGCTCGGATGAGGTTAGTGATCGTGACGCAAAGGCTATTGGCCTCCCTGAGCCATCTGAGAATTTGTGCGACAGCACCGCTCCAATGCCGTAGGGTGACACATCACACACCAACCGAATTGGTAGTGCTGGGTTGAAATGGGCCAATACCTCTTTCGGTGTGATAAATTTTTTGCTCTTCTGGAAAGCTCGTTTACATTCGTCACTCCACTTCCATGGCACTCCAGTTTGCAGTAGGGTGTTCAGTGGGTGTAGTATTGCAGACAAATTTGGCAAGAACTTATGGTAGTCGATTACCAGCCCGAGGAACGATCTCAGTTGTGACACGTTTTCCAGTGCTGGAGCCTTGACTACTGCCTCAATCTTTTCTGGGGACTTATGTAACCCCTCTTTATCGATAACGTGGCCACAATACGAGATCTGTTTTTTTTAAAACTCGCATTTGAGGCGATTAGCTCGGAGCCCATATTCCTTCAATCTAGTGAGCACCTGCTCCAGGTTGGCGAGGTGATCACTCTCATTTTCGCCCGTGACCAGGATGTCGTCCAAATAACACTGGGTCCCTGGGATCCCTTGCAGGACTTGTTCCATTGCCCTTTGCTAAATAGCCGGAGCTGATGCTATCCCGAATACCAGCCGGTTGTATTGGTAGAGACCTTTATGGGTGTTGATTGTGAGGTATTTTTTTGATGCTTCCTCTACCTCCATTTGCAGAAACGCCTGGGCCAGATCAATCTTAGTGAAGCATTTCCCTGCAGATAGCGAGGCGAAAATATCTTCAATCCGCGGAAGTGGATATTGTACGGTGTGAAGGACTGGATTCATTGTTACCTTAGAGTCCCCACAGATGCGAAACTTCCTTGGCTCCCCAGGCATGCTGCTCAATGACTTTTTCATCACAGGGACGATGGGTGTAGCCCACTCGCTTCAGTCTACCTTGGACAGTACTCATGAATGTTCCAAACTCTCCAGCTCTGCTTCGACGGCTGGGTGGATCGCATAAGTCTGGCCTTAAAAAAATTTTGGGCTTGCATTTTCTTCAATTTTAATTGTTGCTGTCATGCCTTTTAGTGTTCCGAGTCCTTGCTGGAGCACTTCTTGCGTGTCAGTTAGGATCTTTGACAGTCGCCCAGGTGTGACGTCGTCATCCTTTTTGGCAGCCACAGTCAGTGCTTGTATGGAATGCCAATCCAGCTGTATTTTCTGAATCCATTCACGTCCCAGTAATGGTGGTCCTCCATCTTGCAATATATACAGGTCTAGGTTTGGTGTTTCCTTACCGTTATATATAACGGTCACCCGTATTTTTCCTTTGGGGTAAACTTTTTGCCCCATGTACGTCTTCAAAATATTTTTTGTGTCTCTCAAGGATATGTGTGAGAATAGCCGCTCGTAGTCCCGTCGGTTTATGACTGTTAGGGCTGATCCTGTGTCCAATTCCATTTTTACCTGGACTCCTGCTATCTTGAGAGTCACCCAAATGGTTCGGTGATCCTCCGTTTTGATCACATTATGTAGTTTCAAACAACTCAGCTCCCTGCTTTCGGAGTCGGTATCACTCTTCTGTTCATCTGCACTATTCTCCATCAACTTATGTACCTTTTTGTACTTTTCTTTTGGAGATTTCTTATTGCTGGTTTTCTTTCCCGACCTGCAGCCTCGAGCTATGTGTCCTACTATTCCACACTGTCTTCACACTTTGTCTTTGAACCAGCAATCATTGTGGTCGTGTGTTGTTCTGCCGCAGCGATAGCACTTCTCTGTTCTGTAAGACGTTTCGTTTGTGCCATATTCTTACGGTCTCTGTTGTATCTCTGCAGCGCCCCGTGCTGCTGCTTCATATGATACACAATGCTGGAAGCCTTGTCTAGCGTATGGTCCTTTTCAGATAAAATCTGTTTCTGGGTTCCTTCACTTTGAAGCCCACACACAAACTTCTCCCTTAAGGAATCTGCCAGTCCCGTTCCAAACTGGCAGTGTTTCGATAGTTTGCACAGTTCTGTTAAATATTCAGCATTGCTTTCATCCTTATGCTGGTTCCGTTTGTGAAACTTGAATCTCTCTGCTATCAGCAGTGGTGCGGGGTTTAAATGTTCCTGTAGTATCGTCACTATGTCACCAAAACTCTTTTCCACTGGCTTTGCTGGGGTTACTAGATTTCATAATAAGCCATACGTCTTTGCACCCTTTAAATTTAACAATACCGGCGCTTTCTTGTCACCTGACACCTCATTTGCCTTGCAGTATACCTCTATTCGTTCGACATATGTACTCCAATCTTCGACTACTGCCACTCTTCGGCATTTTGGGTGTGGTTTAAAATGGCTCCCACGCTTTCCTTCCACCCCGCTGCTGCCAACGCCGCTCTCGGCGGTCCTCGTGGCAATGGCGGCTCCCTATAGGTTTCGCACGCTTCTCCTACGCTGCTGCCAATGCCACTCTCGGCGGTCCTCGTGGCAATGGCGGCGCCTCGCGGGTTTCTGCACTTCTCTCTCCCTCTCCTGGACGCTGCTCGGCCCCTGAACACCGCCTGCACCCTGTGAGCTTTGCCCTCTCTCTCTCTCTCTCCTCTCGATGCTGCTCGGCCCTTTGCTGTGCTGCTCGATCGGGCTCTAGCCTGCCACTGTCCGGGAAGGGTCTGCGCACTACTTGTTGCCAGCCCGTTTTGCTGGAGCACCGCGACTGGAAAGCCAAGCCTGGCTCTCAACAGCCTCCCCCGCAATTTTCGAGTCTCTGCTGGATGACTGGGCGGTTGCCCGTGGTCGACGCCCGTGTCTCTGGCCTTGACATCCAATCTACTAGTCTCCAGGAATGAATCCTTGGGAGGTGATGCAGAGTTGCAGTTCGGATCGAATTTGTCTCGTCGCCAATGTTGTGTCCATCAGTAGTTAGACACAACAGGCGTTTAATCAACGTGGCTCACTCTGGAACTGAACTGTGCAGATTACTACTCAGTGCTATATACAGGTGTGGTCACTGCCAGTACTACAGCATACATGAGCTGTAAAAAGTAGTTCCCCCCTTAAAGGTATATACATTACAGTAACGTCTGTGCTGAAACAAATAAAACACAAGGTTGCTGAGTGAAAGGAACGTTTAAAAATGCTGGGATCTCAGTTTGTGTGAAAGTGTGTGATTAAAGTGTGAAAGTTTCCTGACTATGGATGTTTCAGAAGTTACAGTTTTCCATTTGTCTGGAAGTCATTCCTTAAAAAAATGTCTGTTGTGTGTTTTAGCTCCACCCACTCTTCTGTACAGAGAGCTAAAAGCTGTTTAACCCTTTGATGACTTCTCTTGAAGGATGGACACCTGTGTGTTGTTCTAAATTTGTTAATTTTTAACAGAAGAGAAGCTTCAGCCTGGAAGTCACAGTTGCCAATGTGCCTGGAAGAAAATGAAATTGAATGTTTACAAGGCATGGGTAATTGTTTCTTTGTTAATGTAGCTATGGTTTCTTTCTTTTCCAAGTGATACTGGTTAGATTCAAACAATTATTTTTGAGCTGGATTGAATTGAAGTTGTTGAGGTTAATTAACCTATTAAAACCAGACTTGCATTGTGGCCACGGTGAAATTCTGGTTGGTGTAAATTTGTGTAGACATTGTGGAATAAGATATTTTATGGTCTGAAACCAGACTTTAAAATATTTAGAGTCTTGGATATAGTGAACAGATTCTGGTCCATACCATTGACAGAGGAATCACAAGGGCAATTCGCCTTTTCTGCCAGGGATAGACATGATACATGGAGCACGGTCCCACAGGGGTTCCACAATAATCCAGATATATTCCACCGTGTACTGAGTCAAGCCTTAGATGAGTTAGAGCTATCAAAGTAACTGAGCGCCCTACTCCAATATGTCGATGACATAATGATTGCATCAGAGGATGCCAAAGGACATATGGGAGCATTACTAGCCACCCTCCAGACACTTAAGAAAGCTGGCATTAAGTTGAACTCAATAAGGCACAGGAAAGTATTTAGGGCACGAAATTATTAGGGGCATAAGGCACTCCCGCAGGAACAAAAGGCAGCCATAAAAGGCATGCCAAGGCCAGTGACCGTCCAGGGAGTGAGGAAACTGTTGGGACTATTTAATTGCTGCAGGAATTTTATATCAGACTTTGCAGGGAAAGCAGAACCGATTCAACGGTTAGTTAAAGGGGGGAGACCCACCACTGATAAGATAGCATGGGAGACGGAGTAGGAGGAAGCATATAGGGCCCTTAAACAGGAATTAATAATAGCCCCTGTCCTAAGATTATCGGATCCCACTCGACCTTTCCACCTATATTGTGATTTAGATCATGAGAGTTATTCAGCCATGGTAATGCAAGATCACGGAGGGAAACAGAGACACGTTGCATATTACTCTGCCAAAAAAAGACCCAGTAGCGAAGGCGTTGCCATGATGTGTGGCTGCAATAGATTGCGTCACCTGGGTGGTGCGAGTAAGTAAACCAATAGTGATGAAGGGACGGGAAATTTTGCATACTCAACATACATTAGAGGAACTACACAGCACAGGAAAATTGCGGACTATATCAGGCAGCAGGAAAGCTAAATGGGAAGCTATTTTACTCCCCAGGAATGGAACTGGGATAATGCAAAAACATACCGGGCTTAATCCAGCCACGGGCATATTAATGGAAGGAGAAGAGCACAGTTGTCAGATGTAATTGGAGGAAGAAATACGCAGTGGAAGAAAGGCAGACCCACTAGAAAATCCCGATATGATAATCTATGTAGATGGATCCTGAAAGTATAACAACGGAGAACCCAGAACAGGATGGGTAGTGGTAAATAAAGAAGGAAAGACCCTGTTAAAAGGAGCCCTTTATGGTGATAATTAAGCATAGGTAGTGGAACTAGTGGCTATAATAAAAGCATTGGAAATAGCAAAAAACAAACGGATAAATGTTTATACCAACAGCCGTTATGCTTTCGGAATGGTGCATGATTATATGACACTATGGGCCAGAAGTGTCAGGGTTGGGGAGCCACGGGGCAGTGTAGATACGGGGCCGTGCTCTCCGGGCAAGGTAGGTTCTGGACCCAAGTGCAGAAACCAAGCTAAAGGCAGGTATACAATCTTAAGGAACAGTACTTTATTCATTACTTAACTAGATTCACACATAACTAGATTCATACAAGGAACACAACAGCATACGTAAGAACTCGAGACAGGAACACCACATCATACATAGAACTCGAGAGAAGAACAATATACATAGAACTCGAAACAAGTTACAAAACGGCTAGACAAGAATAGGAACTCAGGACAGCTTCCATGAGGCAACATACTTGTCCATACTGAGCTGGGATAAGCTTACCACAAGCGCAACCAGCTTGCTGAGACGAGACTCGAGACAAGCTATCACGAGGGGCTGCTGCAGGGGTAACAGGATTCTCAATACAAAGCTCAAGACAAGCGCCAACATGGCAACACGTTAGTCCAGCCAGCACCTTATCAAGACTAAGAACAACAAGAACACAGACTTAATTACATCTTAAATACAGAACTCGAGAGAACCATGGCACCCAGCTAGTCAAACCAGGAGCCACAGAGCAAACGCTAGTCCCCGGTTACCCGGTTAGGACTGAGCAAGGAAGGAAGCAACCACAGAACTTATATACCAAGAAAACCAGGTGCAACCCATGAACAGCTAACAGGCCGTTAAGAATTAACACAGGAGGCTAGGAACAATTAACAAAGGGCTAGAGCCAAACAAGTGAAGGTGCCATCTAGAGGCTAGAGAAGGAACTGACTGGCACCGTCACAAGAAGGGAATACAAAACCTCTACGGGAGAGGTAGTAAAACATGGAAAACTAATAGAAAGTTTAGTTAAGGCTGCACAGGCACCTTTAGGGGCAGCGGTAATTAAAATAAAAGCCCACACATAGATAGAGGATATGGACTCACAGGAACCCCAGGATCAGGCCACTATAGGAAATAGGTATTCAGATCTAGCCGCCAAACTAACTGTGAAAGAAATGCAACCAGAGGACGCGTTCGAAAATGAGATAAATATGGTCATGACAGTCAGTGGGGTACAGGAAGTGAATATAATGGAGGTACAAGAAAATACTAGTAAAGAGGAAAAAGAGAGATGGAGACAAGCGGGCGCTCGACTTCAGGATGGAATTTGGAATGGGGCCCCCATAACAAGGTTGTGGCACCAGAATATGGCAGACACCAACTGATGGCGTTATACCATGGTGTAAGACATACTGGCAGAAGTAACATGTTGCACCTACCGACATAGTACTGGTGGTGGCCAAAGATGGGAAGGGAAGTAGCAAAATAATGACACAGCTGTATAATATGCGCTAAGAATAATGTAGGACAGAGATGTAGAGTTAGAGTAGCATACCAATCCAGGCCCCAAGGACGCTGGGAAAACTTGCAAATTGACCTTACTGGTGACCTAGCACAGGACCGGGGGAAGAAATATTGCCTGCTAATAATTGACCAATTTACCAGCTGGGTGGAACCTTTTGCCACCCGAGATTGCTCTCCAAAAACAGTTGCACTAATCTTGGCTACCGAGGTTATACCCCGTTGGGGAGTGCCTCTGCAAATTGACTCAGACAACAGCAGCCACTTTACCGGTAAAATAATGAAGGAAACTTGTAAGCTTTTAAAAGTAACACAAAAGTATCATATACCATATAACCGCCAGAGCTCGGGGATGGTAGAAAGGATGAATAGCACACTGAAAAAGGCACGGACAAAAGCCATCCAAGAAAAAGGGTTGGGACAGTCGGAATTACTACCCAGCATATTAATGAAGCTGCGAGCCACCCCAGGACGCACGACCAGACTGATCCCCTATGAATTAATGAAAGGACGAGCTTAAGACTACCAGAGGATCTGGCTGGAGGGGTGGGAGAACCAGGACCAGTACAAGATAGATTAAGGCGATAATTAGTACAACTAAATCAGGAGGTACAAGCACTAAATCAAGAAGTGAGGACCCAGCAACAGATTAAAGATCTAGAAAGGCTACATGCTGGTTTTGAACCAAATGAGCTGCCCAAAATAAGTCAACAAGTAATGATGCAAGTTATCGGAAGAAAGGGAATGGAACCTCGTTGGATGGGGCCATATACTGTATTAATGACAAGAGATACGTGTGTTTGTCTACAGGAACTGACGGGTAGGCGATGGAAGCACTGGACCCAGCTAAAACCATTTAACACTAAAGATCCCCATTTTACCCTCTCCTCTCGGGGAGAGAGCTCAGAAACCGACCAGACCTCTGATGAAATTACAGATAAACATGGATCCAGTGAGATGGATTATTATAAACTCTGATGACGATACTTATAAGTCCAAATAAGGGGCTGGAAGAAATGGTCTACAAGTTAAGATCCCCTACTGGAGACTCCACGAGGAACATCATATCACACAATTACGAGTGTGAAAAACAAGGAAATGGATGTTACTGGTGTGATGCTACCTGGGTGAACTTAAATCAACAACCATGCGGACCCTGTAGAATGACAAATGCCAGCAATATGGTAAGTTGTAATAGAAACTGGCAGGTGTTGGTTCAAGTAGGGGGAGGATATTTCCTGAGCTGCACGGATTACATTATAAGATGGGCTACTGTACATGGCGTTCCAAGACTGCAACCAACAACACCAAGGATCACACCACAAGAAGTAACCCTAGAACCAACAACACCCCCAATCAGAACGATACCTGAAGAACGAAGGTGTCCGAAATTGACGCCTGGGCCCGAAATTGAACTGGTGTTATTGACTGAGGAAGAACAATTATAAGATAATGTGAGACACGAAATTGTACTGGTACAAATAAACTTAACCATGCTACAATGGCCAGGATATTGTGAAAGATGTACTAACACTAGAGAGTTGTTTGCATATATGATAAGGAATGCAATTAACCAATCCGCTGATGCAACAGGGGCTACTAGTTTCAGGGGACATGCTGTATTCCACAAAAGTATTAAGAGGGGCTTAGGAAACGATGTACTCACAGGAATAAATACGGGGACGTCATTCATTAATGCCCTAGATATACAAGGAGTCCAGAGTAGTGTGGAACAATTATAAAGGGTAATACAACAGATTTTAGAGAAAGAAACTGGTTTGGTTCAAAAAGAATCAGAGTTGGGAGCACATACAATAAGGGAATTACTCGAGGGAATCAAAGTTACAGAAGACCATTCGAGCACTATCAACTCACTAAACCATAGAGATGAGGAACAGGCAAAAGCTGGGATAGGGAGAGGCTTGTGCCATGCCTATGGCCAATGGACCACCGAACAGTTAAAACACAATCTGGCACAGATATAACGAGGTGAGGTACCAGACTGGATTACCAGCACACAGCTCTATGGCCTGAGCCAGAATCCAGGCCCTCTGAGTGCTTGTACCCTCAAGGGAATGACCAGAGTATATCCAGTGATACAAAAATGCAAAGCAGAAGTGACAGCAATGATAGGCATGGTACTCATGATAGCAGTGGTGAGACGAGACACGGCTCCATACCCACAGCACCAGGTATCATATATAGGAATAGTGAGGTGTGAGACAAACCTCCATTACTATCGAATTGACACCTATGCCATCAGTACGAATGGTACAATAAGTGGAGTCTCCCTAAACGGATGCCATGGGAAAGGTACGCTTAAGATATGCCCACATCCGGAAGGAGAAGGCACTAAGGATGAGTGGGGCTATAATAGGACAGAAGGGTGCATGTTGGAATTATCACATGTCGATCACCATCACACCCGCTCTGGATATAGAGGCAGAGGGGAGTATTGTATAGCCACCACAGAGACTGAGAAAGAAATGTATATGTGTAATGCACCTAATTGCAAACAGTAGCCATGACTCAGAAAAAAAGCTGGATATAAGGCAGGAGAATTTCTGCAATCAGGGAACATTCAGCCCAGGATGAGTGTCTTCCCTGTCGACTTGTAAATAAAGTTGCTTTACTCAATGAACCTCTGGACTCCGAGTGTTTGATTGGGAATAAGGCGGGCGTCGACCCTGAATATCAAAGGGTCTGTCTTGGGGAGAAGGACCTCTCCCGGTTTACCCTTACAACAGCCATTTTGCCTGTTGTCTTGTGCTGTAACTTCAATACGTTTCTAATTCTATATCTGGTATTGGATGATTGTGGTTTGGTACGTCAGAAGTGAATTAAAATGCCTGCTTGAGGAAATGTTGAGTTTTGAAATTAGAAGAGAGTGAAGCTATTTCCACCGAAATCTGTGCCTGTTTGGCAAATAGAAGGATCTTATCCTGTCAGTTTATTTTTTAGTATCTGTTTATTCAATTTCTGCTTCACAAAAAGTAGAATTAAAAGAATTGTATTAACTTGTATACGTTCAACCGAATTAAGACAATTATGTTAATTTTTATTTGAAATTCAGGGTAACCTCATACATCAATAATATTAAGTTTTTTTTTAGAATTTTATTATTATAATAATAGACAACTCGGCTCTATTGGAAGATTAACATAAATGTGCCCTGGGAAACATCATTTTGGTTGATAATTGTAGCAAAATCACATTCAAAAAAAAGACGCTAGCGATTTCGGGATGAATATCAGACAGCACAAAAAACCTAAAGGCAGCAACAATATGCTGACCGATTGGGGCCCAAATCATTCCTTTGCCTAAATTTCAAGACTAGGGAACAAAGTTATCTTCAGAGATATTGTTTTTTTCTGGTTTTATGAACTAAAATATTAAAATCCTGAACACATGAATTGTGAAAATGAAGCACTTCTCAGATTGAAAGAAAAGAACTTCATGTTCATCGAAATTAATTAAATTAGATATATAAAATTATAGATTCGGTGACAGCTTAGTTAAAGTGTCACAAATTGCCAGTGTCAGACTGTAATACCATATAGAGTTTTGTTTAATCATTATTAAGTGAAATGTTAGCATGTTAATATCTGTGTTACTTGCTTCTTATTCACTAAGGTTTTATTGTCCTCTATTTACTTGGAACACGGAGGCTTCAGTGAGCACTGAAGGAAGCGTCATGAGTCCCCATATTAACCCAGAGTCCAGTACAAGGAAAGTCCCAGTGAGACGGGGAGTCTCCCGGACTTATTCACCAACCAGAATAGTAACCAGTCCTGGAAATCAGATGGGAAAACCAAAAGCACTGGGTGTAAGATTAAAACATTTTTCTTATTATTTTTTTCCTTCTCAGGAAGATCACAATTTCACTTGGCAATAGTCTACTTTCACGACGTCCTGAAACAGATGGTTCCAGTCATAATATATTGGGACATAATTAATTAGTTGATGAAGCTTATTTCCCGTCTCCATTCCTAGTGAAATTAGTGAACTTAAGGGGAAGCTGAATAAGCACATGATGGAGAAAGGAACAGAAGAATATGGTAATAGGGTGAGCTGAAGAGGGGTGGGTGGGGGTTGGTGTGGTGTATAAACACGGGCGTAGACCAGTTGGGCTGAATAGATTTTTGTGTTCAAAACACTATGCAATTATATTTAATAATAAATTATAAACAACTTCAGTAAGATCACATTTCGCTAGGCATACTAACCCGTGAATATGGCAGCATTGAAAGTGAGTCGCGGGATATGGCTGTCACTGGAGAGGCTGGAATGTATTACCCATCCCTAGTTGCACTTGAGAAGATGGTGGTGGACCATCTTCTTGAACCGCTGCCTTCCGTGTGATGATGGTACTCCCACAGTGCTGTTAGGGAGGGAGTGCCAGGATTTTGAGGCAGCGGCTTTGAAGGATCAGCGATATATTTCGAAGTCTTGATGGTATGTGACTTGGAGAGGGACACGGCGATGATGGTGTACCCAATCACCTGCTGCTCTTGTCCTTCTGGTGGAGATCCCGGTGGGAGAGGTGCTGTCGAAGAATCCTTGGGGAATTGCTACAGTGCATCTTGTAGATGGTACATACTGCTGCCATGGTGCGCCGGTGGTGGAGGGAAAAAAAGTTAAACTGTCGCATAACTTGTGCCCCTTTGTGTTCTGGCTCCCTTGAGATAAAATCTAACATTTCCTAAATTAACAATATTTTTTTTACATAGAGTTATATATTACATAGGATTACAGAACAGAAACCGACGAATTCGGTCCTACTGCTCTGTGTAGGTGTTTATGCTCTACTCTTACCACCTCCCACCATACTTAATGTAACCTCAATAGTCTATTCCTAGTTCTTTCTAATTCATGTACTTATCTAGCTTTCTCTTAAATGCATCGGTGGCAGTCGCCTGAACTACTCATTATGTAGTAAATGCCATATTCTAACAACGCTCTGGCTAATTATGATTCTCCTGAATCCCTTTCGGAATTATTAGTAACTAACTTATCTTTATGACTACTAGTTTTGGACACCACAATTGTGAAAAAAAAAATTCTCGACGTCTACTCTATCAAACCCTCATCACCATTAATTTTACAGTACAGTTACAATCAGTAAAGTTAGAGTAGATCGCCACCAAAATGTTAGATTATGTTCACTACCAAGTTAGAATAGGATTAACACTGTTAATTTTAGAGTGCATTCACCAGTAATAATGATAGAGTATAATACTCATCAGTAACATCAGAGGCTGTATACCACAAGTATTGTTTGAGTAGATGCAGCATTAGTAATATTGGAGTAAGTTCACCATCACTAATGTTAGATTTGGTTCACCATCATTCTTAAGAGTAGGGTCACCACCAGTAATGTTACAGTAAGTTTGCGGCCATTAACGTTTTAGTAGTGTCAACAGCAGTACAATTAGAGTAGATTCACCATCACTAAAGGCAGTGCAGGGTCACGACTTTTGATGTTAAATTATCATCAACACCAGTAATGTTAGAGTAGGGTTACCACCAGTAACGATAGAGTAGGCTCACCACCAGTAATGTTAGAGCAGGGTCACCACTAGTAATGATAGAGTAGGGTCACAACCAGTAATGTTCGAGTAGGGTCACCACCAGCAATGTTCGAGTAGGGTCACCACCAATAATGTTGGAGTAGGGTCACCACCATTAATGATAGAGTAGGTCACTACCAGTAATGATAGCGTAGGGTCACCACCCGTGATGTTAGAGTAGGGTCACCACCAGTAATGTTAGAATATGATCACCACCAGTAATATTAGTGTAGGGTCACCACCACTATTCTCCTCTTCTTCTTAGGCAGTGCCTCAGAACTGAGGATGAATTGTTTCCACACTAAAAACGAGTTCTCAGGTGACTGATGAACCAATAATGTTAGAATAGGAACACCAGCAGTAAAGTTAGAGTAGAGTCACCACCGGTAATGTTAGAGTAGGGCCACCACCAATATTGATATAGTAGCTTCATCACCAATCATATTAGAATAGGATCACCAGCAGTAATGTTAGGATAGGGCCAACACCATTAATGATAGCGTATAGTTACCATCAGTTAAAGTGGCATCACCCCCAGTAATATTAGAGTAGGGCATCAATTGTAATATTCGAGTGTAGTCAGAATTAGTAATGTTAGATTAAGATCAGAACCGGTAATGTTAGAGTACAGACTCCACTGCTACTGTAGAGTACAGTCACCACCAGTAACTTTGGAATAACATCACACCATGAATGTTAGAATATGGTCATAATTGTCAGTGTTGGAGTTGGATCATCACCAGTCATATTCGAGCCGAGTCATCACCAGTTATCATTACAGTACATAACAAATTTAATTGATCAATGGATGACTGAAGTTTTTAGAGAAATAATATGATGACACCAGAACTACTGCAGCGTCCAGGAGGGATGTTCCCTTCAGCGTTCTGGGGCACCATTTTACTGTTCAGTGTATTGGGCAGTTTCATACTGTTGTGGCTGACCGCTATCGTCAGTTTTTTAACTGCTAGACTGAGAAACATCGCGCCGTATTGAGGCGATTATGCAGCCCTGGCCTATATTGCCACTGAACCCAAATATATTCTCATGTATTTGAGCTCCTGTGCAAACACATATATTTATGCAGCTACCCAAAGTAAATTCAGGGAAGAGCTGAAGATTGTGTTGAAATACACTTGCACATTTATTGGTTAAAAAATGAATAAGTTATCGAAAGCAACCTGCCCTAACTAGAGTTAAATTACAGCACGTGTTCCATTTTAGAATAGCTGTCTGTCCGTTAGAACGGGAAATGGTTTATTGTTGTGAGAATGAACAGGTATCGGAGTACATTTCTTGCACTTTGTGCCGTGTCCGATGTCTGCCGTTTTGACCGGGTGAACAGAATCGATTCCCATTAAAACAGCGCCCTTCCCGCTCAAAATTCAAAGAGAAGAGTCATGACTGAGCTTCAGCAATTGAGTAGAAAATGTGGGCGTCAACGTTAACGGTCTCACACCGCATAGACTTGGAAGAATCGTCCCAGTTTAATTAACAGATACGGTTTCCATTAGTGTAGAAACATTGTGTTATGATGCTGGTTATCTGTAATTCTGTAATTTTGGTGTGAATGTTGCAGGCGCTGGTTTCCCAGTCCGACTCTGCCCCCCATTGTCTCCTGGTCCAGTAGAACGGGCCCTGTCTCCTGATCAGTGTCTAATGATGGAGACAATAGGAACTTGACTCGTCAATGTGACATTAGACATCTTTGTTCACAGATATTTACTGAAAATGTCAACGTGTCATCAACATGTTGCAGTGCTATGACAGGCGCGTAAGCTATTCGACCCAGTCAGTCCTAGTCAGCGATTACCCTCCACCCTAACAATTACTTCCAATCATTGTACCCGCAATGTCTCAACATCACTTCAAGCAATTTTTATTCATCCATCTGTACAATTGAATATTGACATAATTTCTGCCTCTATTAAATCCAGTCTCACAACTCTCCATTTAATGAAGTTTCACCTACCCTCAGTTCTAAATCTCTTCCGTTAATTGTTTAATGAATGGGCATTCTTTACAGATCCCTCAACCAATGGAAGAAGTCAGATTGTATCTATCAGTTCCCGTCCCTGTTTAAATTAAATCACCAGAGTAACCTGGTATTACTAGAAAATATCGTAAAATCAGGAAGGTATATTTAAAATGGCCAATTGATAGCTTTCTGAGGGAAATGGCTGTGTCCTTCTTTCTACTGAACAATGAGGAGCAACTTAACAGGACCAGCCATAAAAATACTGTGGCAACATGAGCAGTTCAGAGGCTAGCTATTCTGCGGTGTGTCTCAACTCCTGCCTCTCCAAAGACTTTCTACCATCTACAAGGCACAAGTAAGGGCTGTGATGGAATACTCTCCACTTGTCTGGATGAGTGCAGCTCCAAGAACACTCGAGAAGCTTGACTCCATCCAGGACAAAGCAGCCCGCTTGATTGGCACCCCATCCATCACCTTAAACATTCACTCCCTCCGCCACTGGAGTACCATGGCTGCAGTGTGTACCGTCTACAAGATGCACTACAGCAACTCACCAAGGCTTCTTTGGCAGCACCTCCCAAAACCGCGTACTCTTCCCCCTAGAAGGAGAAGGGCAGCAAATGCATGTGAACCCTACCACCTCCAAGTTCCCCTCTAAGTCAGACAGCACACTGACTTAGAAGTATATCGCCGCTCCTTCATCCTTGCTGGGTCAAAATCCAGGAACTCCCTACTTAACAGTACATTGGGAGTTCCTTCACCACACTGACTGCAGCATTTCAAGAAGGCGGATCACCACCACCTTCTCAAGGAAATTGGGGATGGCAATAAATGCTGGCCTTGCCAACGATGCCCACATCCCATAAAAACGAATAAAAGTGAGAATGTATTCTTTAGCTTTTCACTAACTGTAACATCGGGACATGCAGGGAAAGATTCGAATGGAACACCTCCAGACACCCGATCCATTGACAGAGTGTCAGAAAGGGCAGGAGTGGCTTGTACCGGATATCTTGTGCTGGATGATCTTGGGATATCGCTGTGTGAGCAGAAGTGATCTGAGGCCCGTGAAGCAACCAGCATGCAAAACATTTGATGAAGATTCCCAAAGGAACGGGCCCATGTCAAGGTTACTTTACCTCTACAGAATGAAAACAGGTGTAAAACCAATGCATAGAGATCTGGACAAATGAGTAGGTCGAGATACATACTTGATACTGATGAAATATTATTTAGTGATGGCCTTAAATACTCTAACGCCAACAGAGGGGGTACTATGAGCATCGGTTAAATCAGATTATCCTGAAGCCTGTTAATGTTATATTGTATTGGTGTCTCTTTATTTTGTAGTAATTTCAAACTTTATCCCTTGCCTGTTAAGTAGGGAAGTAGAAGTCAGTCTAAATACCATTGTGCTGGTTGATGGGCCAATGCTGACCCTGCAACAATGTCAGTTGCAGGATTGGAGCAATGGGAATCTTTCAGAAAGGAAATTGAGAGAGTACAATGGCAACATATCCCCGTAAATGTCAAGGGTGGGACCAAAAAGCCCGGGGAACCTTGGATGTCAAGGGATAAACGAGAATGGATTAGGAAAGAAAGGGTGGCTTTTGGCAGATACAAGGGACAAAAGACAGGGGAAGCCCTAGAGGAGTATAAAAAGTGCAGGGGGAAACTTAAAAAAAGAATTAGGAGAGCGAGGAGGGGCCATGAAATAATACTGGTGAGCAAAATAAAGGAAAATCCTAAGGTGTTTTATAAGTATATTAAGGGCAAGAGGATAACTAGGGAAAGAGTAGGGCCCATTAGGGAGCAAAGTGGCAATCTGTGTGTGAAGCCAGAAGATGTAGGTGGGGTTTTAAATGAAATTTTTGCATCTTTGTTCACTATGGAGAAGGATGATGTAGACATAGAAATCGGGCAGGGGGACTGTGATATACTTGAACATATTAGCATCGAGAGGGAGGAGGTACTAGCGGTTTTAGCTGACTTAAAAGTGGAAAACATCCCCAGGCCCGGACGAGATGTATCCCAGGCTGCTGTGTGAGGCAAAGGAGGAGATTGCAGGGGCTCTGACACAAATTTTCAGAAACTCTCTGGCCACAGGGGATGTGCCAGAGGACTGGAGAACAGCTAACGTAGTACTATTATTCAAGAAGGGTAGTAGGGATAAACCAGGGAATCACAGTCCAGTGAGCCTAACATCAGTGGTAGGGAAATTATTGGAAAAAATTCTGAGGGACAGAATTAGTCTCCACTTGGAGAGGCAAGGATTAATCAGGGATAGTCAGCATGGCTTTGTCAAGGGAAGATCATGTCTGACCAATTTGATTGAATTTTTCGAGGGGGTGACTAGGTGTGTGGATGAGTGTAGTGCAGTGGATGTGGTATACATGGATTTCAGTAAGGCTTTCGATAAAGTCCCTCATAGGAGACTGGTCAAGAAGGTAAGAGCCCATGGGATCCAGGGTGCCTTGGCACACTGGATCCAAAACTGGCTTAGTGGCAGAAGGCAGAGGGTGATGGTCGAAGGTTGATTTTGTGACTGGTAGCCTGTGTCCAGTGGGGTACCGCAGGGATTGGTGCTGGGTCCCTTGCTGTTTGTGGTCTACATTAATGATTTGGATGTGAAAGTGAAAGGTATGATCAGTAAGTTCGCAGATGACACGAAAATTGGTGGGGTGGTAAATAGTGAGGAGGGCAGCCTCAGTCTGCAGGACGATATAGATGGGTTGGTCAGATGGGCGAAACAGTGGCAAATGGAATTTAACCCTGAAAAGTGTGAGGTGATGCATTTTGGAGGGACTAACAAGGCAAGGGAATACAGAATGAATGGTAGGACCCTAGGAAAGACAGAGGATCAGAGGGACTTTGGTGTGCATGTACATAGAACCCTGAAGGCAGCAGAACAGGTGGATAAGGTGGTTAAAAAGGCATATGGGATAATTGCCTTCATTAGCCGAGGCATAGAATATATGAGCAGGATGGTTATGTTGGAGCTGCACAAAACGCTGGTAAGGCCACAGCTGGAATACTGTGTGCAGTTCTGATCGCCACAATATAGGAAGGATGTGATTGCTTTGGAGACAGTGCAGAGGAGATTCACCAGGACGTTATCTAGGCTGGAGCGCTTCAGCTATGAAGAAAGACTGGACAGGCTGGGGTTGTTTTCCTTGGAGCAGAGAAGGCTGAGGGGGGACCTGATTGCAGTGTACAAAATTATGAGGGGCATAGATAGGGTAGATAGAAAGGAACTTTTCCCTTATTGGAGGGGTCAATAACAAGGGGGCATAGATTCAAGGTAAGGGGCAGGAGGTTTAGAGGGGATTTGAGGAAGAACGTTTTCAGCCAGAGGGTGGTTGGAATCTGGAACTCACTGCCTGAAAGGTTGGTAGAGGCAGGAACACTCACAACATTCAAGAAGCATTTGGATGAGCACTTGAAATGCCATAGCATACAAGGCTATGGACGAAATGCTGGAAAATGGGGTTAGATTAGACAGGGCTTGATGGCCGTCACGAACGCGATGGGCCGAAGGGCCTCTTTCTCTGCTGTATATCTCTATGACTCTATAACTCTATGATGTAGTAATCAGATGTGCAATTACAGACATGCCATCCCAAGGTGATTCATGATTTTGTGGAGATCTTTAATCATTTGATAACGTGTGGGAAAGTGTTACTTCTGCAAAGGAGAACATCTGGACCAACATCATCATTTTTCATTGACATCAGTGATACAGAAACAAAGCAAGACTTATCATTCAAGGTTTCACTTGGTAGAATTGTAATTATAAGGATCAAGAGTTAAACTATCGATTATATAAATAACTAATGGAGAAAAACAGCTTGTTCAGAAAGGAGAGCTATCATGATTGATAAATAGATGTAAATTAATTATCCTTAAATTGAGTTCAATTTTAACTATTATATATTTATGTAATACAGAATTGTGTGGATTTCCAAGTTGAGTGTGAGAAATATATAAAAACGAGCTTTTGGTATGAGTATTTGAATACTTTTGCAATGAAACCTGGGTGTCCTTGTGCACCAGTCGCTGAAGGTAAACATGCAGGTGCAGCAGGCGGTTAAGAAGGCAAATGGTATGTTGGCCTTCATAGCGAGGATTCGAGTACAAGAACAAGGATGTCTTACTGCAGTTGTACAGGGCCTTGATGAGACCACACCTTGAGTAATGTGAGCAGTTTTGGTCGCCTAATCTGTGGAAGGATGTTCCTGTCACGGAGGGACTGCAGCAAAGATTCACCAGACTTATACCTGGGATGGCTGGAAAGACATATGAAGAGAGATTGCGTCGAATAGGCTTATATTCGCCAGAGTTTGGAAGAATGAGAGGGGATCTCATTGAAACATAAAATTCTAACAGGAGTGGACAGACTAGATGCAGGAAGAATGTTCCCGATTGCGTGGAATCCAGAACCAGAGGTCACAGTCTAAGGATAAGCCACTTAGGACTGAGATGAGGATACATTTCTTCTCCCAGAGAGTGGTGATCCTGTGGAATGTTCTTTCACAGAAGGCAGTTCTATTCAAGATGGAGTTAGATATATCTCTTAAGGCTAAAGGGTTCAAGGGATATGGGGAGAAAGCAGGGACAGGTTACTGAATGTTGATGATCAGCCGTGATCTCATTAAATGGTGGAACAGGCATGATGGGCTGAAGGGCCTACTCCTGTACCTATCTTCTATGTTTATAAGTTTCTATGAATTCCCAACCAACCATCATCAGGTGTGGCTGTAATCTGTGCCTTTTAGGTGTGTGTTTAAGTACTATTGCACGTACTGCGTGCTCAATAAGCCGATGACACCTCACTCCAGTTTTCAAGAACCTTACTGAACACCTTACTCTAACAATAGCCTCAGCACTTTAAATGTGAATGGGCTTCGTTGATTAAGATCCCCTTTTTCCATCACATTTTAACATCCGTGTCATACTGGGGTTCATAAAGCCAAATGCCACATGGTTTCATTCATCCGTGGACCCCAGCTTCTGCCAATCCTGCTTCTGAATGAAGTGGTGGTGAATTGCAGGCTGTGCTGTGTAATAGGCACATTCTCATTTAACTGGATTCAGATGGCAACTGTGATAAGGCAGGAGTAAGGCAGCAGGCGGAGGTTTTAATTCCATCGGTCAGTGATGCATCTGCACCCAGCTACAATCGTGAGAAGCCGATGTGTAATCAATCACAGCATCTAATACAAACATGTGAAATAGAAATCAAAGGCTTGAACACGTTAATAACGTGTCAAATTACCGTGTCAAATTCAGTCCCATTTGGTTGTGATTCTCCTGCCCCCTTTTTCTACTTAAAGAATTGTTGTGTTCCCTTGGGTTCTTCTGTTTCTAATCAAACTGATACTGTGTTTCCCTGACATTCCATGATATCAATTCGTTCTTAAACAGTAACTATGTTCCCCTGTGTCCTACTTCTGTCCACCTGACTATTAAGTTCCATTAGACACATTTCTAATTAAACCACTACTGTGTTCTCCAAATTCCCTGTTCTCTATTTATAATTAATTAGATATGACAGTCCCCTAAATTCCCCCGTTCTCTGTTCCTAATTAAAACGTTACGGTGTTTCCCATAATCCCCGTGTTCCTCGATTTTAGTTTAAAAATTACTGTGTTCAACTACATTCAACTTTATTCTATTCCTAATTAAACAGTTACTGTCTTCCAATACATTTAACTTTATTCTTATTCTAATTAAATAGTTATTGTGTTCACCTATAACCCCCTATTCACCATTTATAATTGAACAGATACTGTGTTCCCCTATATCCACTGTTCCCCATTTATAGTTAAACAGTGACTGAGCTATCCTATATCCACCTATTCCACGTTTATAATTAATCCATTACCGTGTTCCCCTTTATCCACCGTTCCACATTTATAGGAAAACAGTTACTGTGTTTCACTATATCCCCCTATTCCCCATTTATAATTAAACTGTTACTGTGTTCCCCTGTATCCCGCTAGTGCCCATTTATAATTAAACAGTTACTGTGTTCCCCTATATCCCCCTATTCCCAATTTATAAGTAAATAGTTATTGTGTTCCCCTATATCCCCCATTCCCCATTTATAATTAAACCGTTACCGTGTTCCCCTATAACCCCCATTCCCCATTTATAATTAAACAGTTACTGTGTTCCCCTGTATCCCTCTAGTGCCCATTTATAATTAAACAGTTATTGTGTTCCCCTATATCCCCTATTCCCAATTTATAATAAAACAGTTATTGTGTTCCCCTATATCCCCTATTCCCAATTTATAGTAAAAGAGTTATTGTGTTCCCCTATATCCCCTATACCCCATTTATAATTAAACAGTTACTGTGTTCCACTATATCCCGCTATTCCCCACTTATAATTAAACAATTACTGTGTTCCACTATATCCCCCTATTCTCCATTTATAATTAAACAGTTCCTGTGTTCCCCTATATCCCCCTAATCTCCATTTATAATTAAACAGTTACTGTGTTCCCCTATATCCCCCTATTCCCCATTTATAATTAAACAGTTACTGTGTTCCCCTATATCCCCCTATTCCCCATTTATAATTCAACAGTTACTGTGTTCCCCTGTATCCCCCTAGTGCCCATTTATAATTAAACAGTAATTGTGTTCCCCTATATCCCCCTATTCCCCATTTATAAATAAATAGTTACTGTGTTCCCTTATATCCCGCTATTTCACGTTTATAATTAAACAGTTACTGTGTTCCACTATATACCGCTATTCCCCACTTATAATTAAACATTTACTGTGTTCCAGCATTCCCCACTGTTCCCCATTTATAATTAAACAGTTACTGTGTTCCACTATATCCCGCTATTCCCAATTTATAAATAAACAGTTACTGTATTCCACTATATCTCACTATTACTCCATTTATAAATAAACAGTTACTCTGTTCTACTATAACCCCCTATTCCCCATTAATACATAAACAGTTATTGTGTTCAGCTATATCCCCCTATTCCCCATTTATATTTAAACAGTTTCTGTAATCTCCTATGTTTCACTCAACTTTATTTACAATATAACAGTTATTGGCCCGAAATACGGGTCGGGGGCTTCCCGGGGGTTTAAGCCCCCGATCTGCACTTACCTTGCGCGCCGGCTGTTGAGCTCTGGGCTCCCGTGGAATTCCAATCCGGGGCCTGGTCCAGCTGCCGGCGCGTAGTGCTTGCGTATCCCAGGGGCGTAGTTAGTTTCATGCGTCCCCTGGGATCACGTGGGCCATGGGCAGCCAATCGGAGGAGGGAATGCTCCAATCAGAAGATTGACAGGAAGAGCTGTCAAGACTTATAAATACTACGGCCCAAAATATCACTAAATCTTCAAATAAATTTTTTAAAATATCTAATTATTTTATTTTCGAACGGGGCTAAAATTAAACTTACCTGGCTTTAAAGTATTTAAAAATAATAAACCTGTGGAAAAAGTGTTTTAATTTTAATTAATTCACCACTTACCTTGTAAGAAGTAGGCCTGATGCCTGCTTTTTATATTTCTAAATTCTGCAGGCTTACCCTCTTGTGAAAACCTATAAAAAAAAAAAAGTTTGATGCGCACATGCAGCCTCTCCCGCGCACGCGTTCGAACTCTGAACCACTTCATTCAGAGCAACGGAAGTGCCGGTTTCCCGCGCATGTGCAGTGCATGCAGGAAAGCAGCACTTCCATCGGGCCTACGGGTAAGTACCCCGTGTGTACTCACCCGTGGAGACCCGAATTTCTGGGCCATTGTGTTCCACTAAATTCACCTTTCTTCTGCTTCTAATTAACAGTTGGCGTATTCCTCTAAATTCGCCTGCTCTGCTCTGCATTTGTTTTTAAATAGCTACTGTATTATCGGGAATTCCCCTATGTTCCCTATTTCCCACTGTGCCCTCTCCGAGTTCATTTTGTCCACGAACCCCACCTCGTGCTTTCTCGGCCCTATTCCCACTAATCTGCTAATCACCCAACTTTCTATCTCTCATGCTAGCTTTTATTATGAATGGTTCCCTCAGCTCTGGTACTGTCCACTTCCTTTCAAATGTAACGTATTCACCCCCATCTTACAAATCCACCCTTGACCCCTCTGTCTTTGCAAATTACCGCCCCATCTCCAACCTGTTCCTCTCCTGGAACAATTAGTCGTCTCACAGTTCCGTGACCATCTTTCTAGCTACACACATCATGTTTGAAACTATATAATTAAATTGCTGCAATTTCCAAAGCACTGAAACGCTCTATATTGAAGTCACAAATGATATTCTTATGTGACTGCCACCATGGTGAACGTCCCTCCTCATTCCTCCTGTCCTTGACACGGTTGACGACACCATCCTTCTCCAATGACTCGCTACCATTTTCCAGCTGAATGAATTGCCTTCATCTGGTTGCACTCCTGCCTATGCATTCACAACAGAAAATATCCTGCAATGGCTTATATTCGAGCTTTCACAATGTTACCTCTGGAGTCCCTGAAGGTTATATTTTTTCACCCTCCTATCTATATTGTGCCCCTTAGCAACATCATCCGGTAATACGACGTCAGATTCCATATATACACTGATGACGCATCTCACTACCTCAGCAACAGCTCTCTCCACACCTCCACTGATTCTGTGATATCAAAGTATTTGACTGACTTGCGGTCCTGGAAGTGTCAACATTTCCTTCAATTAAACATTGGGTAGACTGAATCCAGTGTCTTTGGTCCCTGCGACGAACTCCATTCTCTAGCTAAAAACTCTATCTCCCTCCCTGGCCAAAGTCTCAGGATGAAACAGTCTGTTCACATTCTCGACCTCCCATTTGACCATAAACTCAGCTTCTGACCCCAGATCGTCTCCATCACAAAGACCATGTAACATTACCCAGCTCCGTCCCTTCTGCCGCTAAAACCCTCCAGGCTTTGCCAACTCCAGACCTGGTTTATCCAATGCTATCCTGTCCCGACACCCATCTTCCACCCTCCATAAACTGTGCAGCTCACCCGAAACAATGCTGCCCCTAACTGAACTCTCACCACTTCCCATTCACACATCACCCTCTGTTCGTTGAACTACATTAGATCCTATTCCAGCAACGTCTCAATTTTAAAATTCTCATTCTCCTGTTCAAATCTCTTCATGCCCTCACTGCGCCCTATCTTTGTGACCTCCTCCAGCCCTACGATCCTCCGAGAACTGTGCATTGCTCATTCTCTGGCCTCTTGTGTATCTGCCACTTCCTTCGGCCCATCATTGGAGGCTGTGTCTTTAGCTGTCTAGGCCCTAAACTTTGGAATCCACTCCGTAAGCCTCTCCATTTGTCTCTTTTAAGACTCTCCTTTGAACCTATCTCTGATCCCGCTTTTGGTCACCTGTCCTCGTGGCTCCTTCTTTCGTTCGGTATTCTATTTTGCCTCATTACGCTCATGTGACATGCCATGGGGTAGTGTAGTAAGTTAAATGCGCTACTTAAATGAACGTTGCTGTTGTTGTAATGAGAAGTCCATCTTGACATTTCCCGTCACCCCCACATAACTAGATCGATTTACAATGATCAGTGGGGTTGGGCTCTGGTGATGATTCTGTTGTAATAACCAGTCCATCCTGGCCAATCCCATCATTCACATGTATCTAGGTGGTGCGGTTCATTTACAATGATCCGTGGGGTTGGGTTGTACTGATTCCATCAGTGGTACTGAACCACTGACCATCACAATCTCCTGGTTCAGCACAGGAAAGGAATCTGACCCCGATTCACCAAGCTTTCATCTGCAATCAGCACTGGGGCAGAGAGTGTCATAGATTAATGACTGTTCTCAAATAATGGGCCCTGAACTGCTCCCTACAGATTTCACAATGTCAAGCTGGACTCCATCTGCCCTGCACAGATGATGGAAAGTATTGCCTCTGAGCGGAGTTGCTGTAATAGTAAAAACGAGAGGGAGGAATGTGACGCCTCACTGTAATATACCACAGATTATCTACTAGCTGATGGAGAATAAATCCATGATTGACCAACGGTGAAATGAGAGTCCTGACCATGAACGGGAGCGTGATGGGAAGGATCCAGATGTGGAGAACACTCCCCTTTTGAATGAGGCCAGCTCCAGCTCGTGGTTTTATGTTAATATCCAACTGTTCTGTATGAAATGCGCATGCACTTCACCTGTCAGGGGGAAAGAATGAGTTTACAATTAAACCCCGCCTGGTGGATAGAAACTGAATGCCTCCGTTTATTGGTCAATCACACGTAGTGATGCAACATGCCTAATTCAGTCACTAGAACCCAGTCCACTGCCAGTGGATCCATAACACTCAGTGCAAAGCACAGGGAGGTCGCCGGCAGTTCAAACAGTAAAATTAAATGGGCATTGAGTGGGCGGCCGTCGGGCTGGGAGGATGTGGTGAGTGGACCAATGAAAGGGTCTCAATTACTAATCTTACAATACAATGTCTACTGAAAGTCAGACGATGATCAGTGAACCCTCCGGAGCAGCCAAGATAACATGAGCCAGTGCCCCATGTAAAAGTGCGCTTTAATAACCATTTACACCTCTGCCAACCCCCGGGCCTCATTGCAATTATCAGCAGACAGCGGGATAGCAGAGTGCAGGAGGGGCCTCAATACCCTTCACCCCCCCTATCCTTTCCCGACAGGCCTTCCATCAATCAGACCGACATGTCAGAAACCAGTGGAAGACTCACATGAAGCTTATTATCTGCTTTCTGCCCTTGTTAACACATTAAGGACCGCTTCCTGGACCCTGGGTTACATTCCAGGTATAGCCAAGGGGAACGGCTTCACACTCTGCACTTTCTTCTAAATGGGCAAACAAACCACTGCCAAATCTAAGGAAGTGCCGCATCAGTTTCACAAGAAACGTGCTGGATAGCATCACTCAATCAGGTCGGAACAGCCTGTTGCTGAAGGCCCACTGAGGAGCAGGGAGAGTTTGGGATGAAAGGGCATGTAATTGTAGGAATCGGCAGTGGCACCAAGGCTTATCAAAAGAGCAAAGCACACAAAAATGCTCTAGAGAAGTTTCAACAAATATTTACAAGGTTTATAACGGAATTGAGTGGTTATAACTATCAGGAAATATTGAATAGGTTTGCGATTCCTTCTGTAGAAAAGAGAAGGCAGATGGGTGATTTGATAGAAGTCTTTAAACTTATGAAGAGCTTTGATAGGGGAGATGTAGAGAAGATGTTTCCAATTGCTGGATTATCCTAAACTAGGGACCGCATTGGATATTCCCTAATCCAACAAAGAATTCAGTGGAATCTTCTTTACTCAGAAAGTTGTGAGCATGTGGAACCAGGTACAATGAAATAATTGAGGCAAATAGCTGAGATGCATTTAATGGGAAGCTAGATAAGTACATGTGGGAGAAAAGAATAGAAGGATTTGCTGATAGGTTTACATGAAGTAGGGCGGGAGGAGGCTCGTGTGGAACCTAAACTGTGGCCTGGATCATTTGGGCCGAATGGCCTGTTTCTGTGTTGTAGATTTTATGTAAGTGTTTGTAAAAAGAAAATCAGGATGTTTTCCGATGGGAGCCTCGGTAGTTGTGGAGCAGAGGTCCGTGATAGCAGGATTGTTTCATTTTTCAGATGTCACTTATCTTATTGCTGTTCAGGTGCCACCTCTGACCTGCAGTCACAGATATCTGACAGCGGGCACTGGGCTTTTCTGGGCAACTTCGTCCAGAAGCGAGTCTTCTGCTGCCTGCTTGCCCTGCTACCCATCATCATTTCCCTCGTCCTGCTCTTCATAGACTCAGGTACAGGGGAAAGTTCCAAATCAATCCCTCAGCGCTGGTGGTGATGGAGAAACCGTTCACGAGCTGGAGATAGTTAAAGGCCAAAAACATGGACTCCTCAGGAAGAAAGTTTCCCCAAGTACACAATCCTAATAAAGTGGTTCCAATAGGAATTGCTCCTGACAACCGCCACCGAGCAACAAGCAGCATCTGTTTGATGGGGCTGTGTGAGTCGGAATACAGATGGTAGAGGAGGAAATTCCAATAGTTTAACTCCCATTTTCATGCAGCGGGCAGAGCGGGTGCTGGATATTTTGGACCGTCAGAAAATCAGCACCAGGCATTTCCACCACATGTTCTGCACGGGTCAACTCTTGTGTAATTGTCGTGTATCACCAGTAGTGGAGGAGCGCGGTCTCACCAAGTGTAAATGTAGTGGTGCGAGTAATACCGGTGTAGCACAGTCACTTCTCATATAAGTGTAGGGTGCCAATATTACCGGAGGAGCTCGGTCAACTCCAGTGTAAGTGTAGGTTACCACCAGTACAGGAGGAGCACGGTCACCTTTAATGTAGTGAGAGGGATGATGTCGGTGGCTAGTGAACGGATTTTGTGGCGGGGACTGAAGACAATGGCCCAGAAATCAGGTCGGAGGCTTCCCACGGGTGCAAGCCTCTGACCTGTACTTACCTAGCACGCCGGCCATTGTGCAGTGGGCGCATGGGATTCTGATCCTGGGCCTCCTCCAACTGCCGGCCCGCAGTGCTTGCGTATCCCAGGGGCGCAGTTAGTTCCAAGCATCCCCTGGGATCACGTGGGCCATGGAGAGCCAATGGTAGCACGGAATCTGTATTCATTGATTTGAAAGTAAGGCATGTCAAGTCCATGAATACAGTTCAGCCCCAAAACCTAAATAAAACTTCAAATAAATAAAAAAAATTATCACATTTTTAAATTAACTATAATTTACATAAAATTAATATTTTAAACAATAATTAAAATTTTTGAAAAATTAACTACAATTTCTAACATGGCTAAAAATAAATTTACCTTGCTTTAAATATTTAAAAATAATAAACATGTGGAAAAAATGTTTTAATTTTATTAATTCACCACTTGCCTTGTTAAAAGTAGGCCTTGCGACTGCTTTTTAGAGGCGTAGGTCCTGGAGACTTAACCTCCCGGAGAAACCTGTGAAAAAATGGAAGGTCCAGGTGTAAGCGCAGCCTCTTCGCCTCAGATGTTCGACCTGTGAACCCCTTCCTTCAAGGGAATGGAGGTTCCGGTTTCCCATGCATGCACAGTGCATGCACAAATCCGGCACTTTTGTTGGACCTATGCGTGAGTACCAAACACGGACTCACCCGTGGGGACCCGAAATTCTGGCCCATTAATGGCTTCGGTCTTCCCATTATTTATTTGGAGGAGAATTCTGCTCATCCAGTGATGGATGTAGGATAAGCAGTGTGACAATTTAGAGACAGTGTAGGTGTCGGGAGAGGTGGTAGTGAGGTACATCTGGGTGTTGTCAGAATACTTGTGCCCCTTGCAAAATCACATCATCAGCTTCCACCTATAAGCCTCTCTCGGCCCCTTCACCTTTCCTAAACTGTCACACTGCTTGTCCGACATCAATTACTGGATGGGCAGAAATTTCCTCCAACTAAATATATGTAAGATAAAAGTAATTTTCGTTGGTTCCCACCAGGAACACTGTTCCCCAGCACTGGGTTCCATCCCTCACCCTGGCGAATGTCTGAGGTTGATTCAGACAGTTTGCAAACCTGGTGTCACTTTTAAATCCGCGATGAGCTTCTGATCACTTAACCGCACCATCACCAAGTCTGCCTATTTCCATCTGTCGAACATTCCCCGAAACGCCCCTGTCTCAGCTCATCTCTGGCTGAAACCCTCATCCAAGCCTTTTTTACCTCTAGCCTTGTCTATTCCAACGCACTTCTGGCCGGTCTACCACGTTCTACTTGCTGTTAACATGAGGTCATCCAAGATGCTTCTGACCATCTCCTAACATTCACTAAGCCCCATTCACACATTATCGCTCTGCTCGCTGACCAACTTTGGCTCCCGGTTAAGAAACGCCTCGATTTTAAAAATTCTCATCCTGGTTCCCAAATCGCTACATGGCCTAGCCCCTCCCTATCTCTGTAATCTCCTCAAACCCACAACCCTCTGAGATATTTGTGCTTCTCCAATTCCGGCCTATTGAGCTTCGCTGATTGTAATCACTCAAACATTGGTGGACATGCCTTCAGCTACCAAAGCCCTATGCTCTGGAATTCCCTTACTAAACCCCTCCGCCTCTCTACTTCTCTTTCCTGCTTTAAAATGCAGAGTAAAGCCTGCCTCTTTGATCAGGATTTGTGTTATCTGAACTAACATCTCTCTATCTGGATTGATGACAATTCCTGTTTGCTAATGCTCCTGTGAAGTTCATTGGGAAGTTTTACTAAGTTAAAGGCACTATAAAAAAATAAAGTTGTTTTTGGTGTTAAGTGTAAGGCTACCACAAGTACCGTAGATTCACCATCATTGCTGGGGTAAGTGTAGAGAACCACGAGTACAGGACGAGCTCGTTAACCACTAGTATAAGTGTAGGGGTTACATTCGTACCAGAGGAGCAGGTACAATTCTAGTGTTTGTGTAGTGTACCACGGGTACAGAAGGAGCACGGTCATTACTAGTGTAAGTGTTGGAGTACCACTGGCACCGGAGGAACAGTGTTATTTCCAGTGTAATTGTAGAGGTACCACTAGTACCAGAGGAGCAATATTATTTCCAGTCTAATTGTAGGGGTATCACTAATACAAGAGCATCATGCCCACACCTAGTTTTAGTGTAGTGGTACTACTTGTACCGGAGGAGCACTGTTGCCTCTAGTGTAAATGTAGGGGTACCACTAGTGTAGGAGGAGCATGGTCACCTCTAGTGTAAGTGTACGTTAGCACCAGTGTATGAGGAGAACGGACAACGCTAATGTAAGTGTAAGTTACTAATAGTGTAGTAGGAGCACAGTCAACACTACTGTTAGTGTAGTGATTCCACGAGCACAGGAGGTGGACGGTCACTATAAGTGTAAGTGTAGGCATGCTACTAGTGAATGCTCATCTGTAGTATAAGTCAATGTACAACAAGTACCAGAGGAGCAACGTTATATAAAGTGCAAGCGCAGCTTTTTGAGCAGGACGTTCACAACAAGTGTACGTGTCGGGGACCACAAGTACGGGAGGATCACAGTCAAACTTAATGTAAATATAGGGGTACAATTAGTACCGGAGGAGCACAGTCACCTTTAGTGTAAGTGTAGGGGTCGCAATAGTACCGGAGGACAATTTTCACCACTGGTGTAATTATTGTGATACCACTATTACCAGAGGAGCTTGCACAAACCTAGTGTAAGTGTAGACCGACACTGGGACAGGAGAGGTACGGCCGCATCTAATTTAAGTGTATGGGTAACACTGGGACTGGGGAGGCGTGGTCACATCTAGTATAAGTGTAGGGGTAGCAGTGGGACAGGTGGGGCACGGTTACATCGAGTGTAAGTGTAGGGGTAACACTGGGACAGGAGGGGCACGGTCACATCTAGTGTAAGTGTAGTGTTAAAACTGGGACAGGATGGACACGATCACATCTAATGCCAGTGTAGGGATAACACTGGGACAAGAGGGACACGGTAAAATCTAGTGTAAGTTTAAAGCTATCACTTGCACAGGAGGGGCATGGTCACATCTAGTGTCAGTGTTGGGGTAGCACTGGGACAGGAGGGGCAGGGTCACATCTAGTGTAAATGTAGAGGTAACACTGGGACTGGAGGGGCACGGGCACATCTAGTGTAAGTGTAGGGGTAGCACTGGGACAGGAGGGGCACGGTCACATCTATTGTAAGTGTAGGGGTAGCACTGGGACAGGAGTGGCACGGTCACATCTAGTATAAGTGTAGTGTTAAAACTGGGATAGAATGGACACGATCACATCTAGTGCCAGTGTAGGGATAACACTGGGACAAGAGGGACACGATAACAGCTAGTGTCTGTGTAAGGCTATCACTGGCACAGGAGGGGCAGGGTCACATCTAATGTAAATGTAGGGGTAAAACTGGGACAGGAGGGACATGGTCACATCTAGTGTCAGTTTAGCTGTGCGACTGGGACAGGCAGGGCACACTCAATTCTAGTGTAATTGTAGTGGAAACACTGGGAGAGGAGTGGCACGGTCACATTTAGTATAAGTGTAGGGGTCGCACTGGGACAGCAGGGGCACGGTCACATCTAGTATGTGTAGGGGTAACACTGGGACAGGAGCAAAACATGCTCATCTAGTGTACAGGGTGTATTCCACTAGTACCGGAGAAGCACTGTCAATAGTAGTGTTAATGTAGTGCTACCACTATTACCATAGCAGCTCATTCAACCCCAGTGTAGGCACTTTACTAGTGCCTGACGATTTCGGACACATCTAGCTCAAGTGTATTGTGCCAGTGGTGCAGCAGGAGAACTGTCACCTCTAATGCTGCCAGATTGAGTTCATCACCAATATTGCAGGACGTGTTTCACTGCCTGTACTGGAGGAGTTGTTGCACTTGGAATGAATCCAGGGCAGGGTCATGACGATTATTGCTTGGGGCGCTGCCTTCTCCACGCATGTAAGAATAGGGTCAGCACCAGTACTGGGAGATTGCACTGCATACACGTAGACAATGTTTTAAATCTGCATTTTTTTTAATTGTCCAACAACCGTTTCACAGATTTCTCTTAATCTGACATATCAGCTAATAAAACTACTTACCTGAGTCTATTTGTTCAATGACTGTAACTAATGCTCATTATGATTTAACCTGATTGACTCGCTGGAAGATTGATGTGTGGATAAATAAAAGCTCCCTTCCATTGCCTCAGCCGTGCGCCCATCAGATTATTTCAGCTCCTACAGAATTCATCCATTCTCACTGAAAATGTGGAGACCAACAATACTGCTGATCAAAGAGATTTACTACCCGATTATTGCGGCCGTCGGAGTCCCCGGTGAGCTATTGTAATCTGTTTTTTGTTAATCGGGGTTAATTGTATTCATGTACATACAGCCTGTTTTAATAAGGTAATGAGTTTTCTAGAGGTCAACATTACGTTTAATCCGATAACCTTACTAATGTTACCATTCTCTTTGAAGCTCCAACACAAGGATTTTAGCGGATTTCTGGACCGTCTTGTTCCCCCGTGTGGAGTGAGCGCTGCAAAATCTCATTAAAATGTGTGGACGGGTTTACAGTTAATGGCTCCAACACTAATCTGTTCTCACAATGCTCCATGCACTTAATCACATTCAATGGAATAAAATGATCTCAACAGGTATCTACATATATATTTAAATCAGACACTGGAACATTATTTCTCTCCTCTCTCCTCTCTTACAGCGAATTTGGTGACAATTATGATTCTCTCCCGAAGAAACTGCGGCCTTTCCAAATGTATATCTGTCTACATGGTGGCCATGGCAACAGCAGGTATACTGGTCTTGATTGTCAATCTAATAGTGTATCAGATTTTCCATGATCATTTTCCACTTTCATTGCTGTAGCACACTCCAGTGTGTAAGTTCAATTTATACATCACTACTGTCACCCTCGATTTGTCTCTTTGGTTTACTGTCTCCTTCACATTTGACCGATGTGTTGTTATCTGCTGCCAGAAGTTTAATACAAAGTATTGCACCGAGAGAACTGCGGCTGCGGTTATAACAGCGTTCACGGTCATAATCTTTTTAAGGGGCATCACCATTTTGTTTACATTTGAAGCTGAACAAATAATTAACAAGGTGCAGTGGGGCTGCCGGAACAGTGTGACGTTTGTTTCCTTACCGCCAGGTGTAGCCTACAGCTGGTTTCCCAGCACCTGGTTATTTCGGCTTCATTTTACTTTAATTGCCGTGTTAAATTATTTGACAATCAGACGCATTTTAGTGGCCAGCAGAGCCCGGAGGGGCCTCTGGGGTCACAGAAGTGAGAATCAGTGCGATCCATAGATGGAGAATGGAAGGAAATCCATCATTTTACTGTTCACTATATCGGACAGATTATATTGTTGTGGATGACAAATGCCGTGAGTTTTATAACTACCAGATTGGCAAACAACACCTATTATCGACGTGACCGCACAGACTCTGGATATATCGCCAGTGAAACCGGAAGAATGTTGAAGTTTTCAGTTGCTTTCAAAACTCGTGTATTTTTGTAGCGACCCAGAGGAAATTCAGAGAAGAGCTGAAGAATGTTATTAAATCCCCCTGGGCACTCATTCAGCGAATAGTTAGAAAATTAGAATAAACAGAATCAATCAAATGAAAGCTTCCTCATGACTAAATCTCCATTTCAACTCCTTTGTCACCGTAGAACGTCCTTGTTTCTGGTAATGTGATGAGAACTTGTGTGAGCATTTATCCCATTTTGCAGCATGCGTTTGAGATCTGCAATATTTAAGTTTTCTTGCTTCTTTCGTCCTATTCCTGCAAATTTCAAGTTCAGGGATCAAAGATATCAATGATGAGGTTCAGCAGTGGACTCCAGGTACTGGGATCTGGCGCGAAACTTTAAAATCATCAATAACGTTTAATTCGATGTCGAAACAATCAAAGGTCTTGCGATCGCCGATATTGGCAACTTTCTTGGAGGTTTGGTGTGAATATTGCAGGCTCGGGTCTCGCTATGTGACTCCATTCCTCATTGACAAATAGAGCGGGCTCATGCCCCGTGATCAGTGTTCGAATGGAGGAAATAGTCGGAAATCGGCTGATTGATATGAACTTTCACCTCTTTGGTCCTCGATACTGACTTAAAATCTCGATTGTACATTAACTGTATCTCTCATTCAGCACAAAGATGGAGTCTGCTCCTTTTTTGTGCTGTCGATAAAACTATCATGATTAATATTATTGATATTCTGTCTCAATCAGTCTCCCAAACAAAGGTGTAAGCGAATGTAAAATGAATTACTTTTCATAAAGTTATTAATTATTACAATTGTTGCAGTGATCTGTTAAAAAATCTGCCAGAAACTCAGGTAAAATACAATTAATATTAAGTCTTCTGTGTTTGGATGAACATTTGCAGTCGGTCAGAAAGAAACTTTAGTCATTACCATCATATTATGCGGTTACACATTGTTCCAAATCATAATTAAAACATACCAGCAACTTTGAATCAGTTACAAATTGTTCATCGGTGATCTCGCCTGATTGTGCGAGAAACGCCAAGGAATGGGAGCAGGCTCTCAATGGGAAGGAGCTGAAGGGTGTGGATGGACAGCGAGTGATAGGGATCCAAATATTTAATTCCTAGAATGTTCATGAGCAAACCAACAGAAATTACTGTTTTATGGACAAGGTCAATAATCACAAGAATAAAACAAGTGATGATGAAACTTTAGAAAATACTGGTGAGGCCACCGTAAGAATACCAGGTGCAGCTTCGGCCCCTTATTGTGGAAAGGCCATTAAATCCACTGAGAGCGGGCAGTGTAGACACACCAGGATGGTGCCATGGATCAGAACTATACTGGTGGTGAGGGACAAGATTTTGGGACTATTTGCATTGGAGCAGCGAAAATTAAAAGGACATTTAATCGAGGTAATAAAATTATCAACAGTTTCGTCAGCGTGAAGAGGAAGAGATTTTTTCATCTAATTGGGGAGCGAGCAATAAACAGTGATCGATTTAAACTGGCCACAATGGGAATGAGCAGAGATTTTAGAAGAAACTTCGTTGTGCTAAGGTTTGCTGGAGCATGGAATGTTTTGCCTCAGAGAATAGTTAAAGGAAAGTTAGGTAAATATTACTAAAAAGAGAAAATAATTTTCTGTGGAGAGAGGAGGACTATGCCGATAGTTTTTGCTTCATGTCTCAAAGAACCCAGTACAGATAGAATGGGTCAAATTACGCACTCCCGCCCAGTACATTTCTATGGTTATATAGTGTTACCTATGATGGCACGATTTTAATTGTTTTTGTGTCTAACATACCCTCAGCCCCATTGAGTTTCTATAAGAATAAAATCTTATAAATAAACAGAGACAAAGGAAGATCCCGGACGTTCAATAGTCACCGTCCCTTACTGATTTCCATTTGAAAAATAATCTACTTTCATTTTGTAATTAGCCCTCTGTGCAGTGCCAGATCTCCCACCCATCCCATAATTTCTCATCGTTTGTATATGTGGGACCTTGCCCTTTGCTTCATTAAAATCGGACTGGGTTATTCCAGCTGCATTTCTCCTGCCCTACAGGCCAGTGATGTGTTTGAGAAACTCCAGTAGGTTTGTTAAAGATGAAACTTCGCCCCTTAAACCAATATAATTCCCTTTTACCTTGCAAGAATGAGGAAACTTGCAGCAGTGTCAGTAAAGCATCACTCCTGTCAGTCCTCATTCCTTTATCTCGCGGTGTCCGTGTCCCAGGATTCCAGAATTGCATTTTATGAGTTTGAACACTGTGGCCTAGAAATTCAGTATAGCCACTTTTGGGGCGGTAAAGTCGGGCGGGCGCTAAAGTTAGCGCCCGCCGGAAAGTGGAGGCCACTTCGCCAAAATTCAGTAGCTTTGGCCAAGGAGTTTGGGCGAGTGCTGAAACTGGCGTTGCACTCCTATCTTTAGGTGCTAAGCCGGCGGTGCGGACTGATAACGCCGAGGCCGGGCGCAGCGCAGGTGCGGTCATGTTTTGATTGACAGCAGACACCCTGACGCCGGCCAGCTCTTAAAGGGGGAAGGGTCGACTTTGTCTGCAGCCACGCCCTGGATAGTGGAGCCCTGCAGCTAGGCCTGAACACTGCTGGTGGACCCAAATAGCGCCTGAAGCCATGCAGAAGGCCCGTGAACGAGCGCAGCGCTTCTCAGAGCATGCTTTGAGGGTGCTGCTTAGGGGGTTGGAAAAGAACAGAGAGATCATGTGCCCAGACAGTGGCAAGAAGGCTCCCAGGGGGCAGTACAGGAGAGCCTGGAGGGAAATCGCCCTGAGGGTGTCAGCCAACAGTGATGTCCCCAGGACTGCTGACCAATGCCGCAAGAAGTACAACGACCTCAGTCGGTTGGTCAGGGTGAGTACCCTTTCCAGTGTCCTCCTCATCCTTGCATGTGCACCTCACATTGGGCCAGAAATTCCAGAACGGGGCTTGCAGCGCGTGCAAGCCCCGTATTTGCACTTACCCCGCGCTCCTGCCAATCAGCTCCAGGGACGCCTGCACTTCCAGAAACTGAAACAAGAATCCCGGGCAGCGTATGACGTCACGCCGCCCAGGAGTGCAGCCAGCGCGGACCCAGGAGCGTGCAGTGTAAGTGAGACACGCCCCTTGAGGTCTCAGTTTCACTGGACACGCCCCCAATGTTTCTGTCAAGCTGCTTTGCTTTTTTACATGCAAAGCAGCAGTTTAAATAGGTTTTTGGAAGTTTTTTCAAGATTTTGGTAACTTTTATAAAACATTTTAAATGTTTACATTATTTTGAGTAATCTGAAGTAGTTTTAAAGAGAATTAAAGCAATTTAAAGACTTTTAAAAGCCCTAAAAGAATTTTTTTAATTCCATTTATTTATTTAGCAATGTCGTCGTCATACGTGTCTTCACACTGTTCCCTTTGGGGAACTGTATGAAGTGGTGGAAGGATTTATGGTCGTGATTAACGCTCATTCCGTGACCGTAACCATCTTTGAACCAGCCATTAGGGCGGTTAGTCCTATGGCGGGAGGGTTTTACGGGCTCCCACAAGCTATACAAGGAGGGGGGGCCACCCACACCCACGGACGCAAATATCCCACTGGATGTCAACCCAGAATTTAGAGCCGGAGCTCCGACTCCACTTGCCGGGACTGTCTGGAGCGGGGTTCGAAACCCTACCCAGATCTGGCCCAGCGGCGGGGATCCTACCGCTATGACAAACGCCCAATCCGATTAGCAACGTGAAATGGCAGCATAGGGCTCCAGTCACGGGGAGGGAAAAGGCGCAGGAAACGTATGGGTGTCACCTTTTGTGCGGAGTGGGCCTTTTGCGTAGCAGTAAGCATCCCCTCCGCTGGGCCAGAAGGAGTAGGGTTTTGAACCCCACTCCAGACAGTCCCGGCAAGTGGAGTCGGAGCTCCAACTTTAAATTCTGGGTGGACATCCAGCGGGATACTTGCGTCCGTGGGTGTTGGTGGCCGCCCCCCCCTCAGATGGGTTGTGGGAGCCCGTAAAACCCTCCCGCCATAGGACTAACCACCTTAATGGCTGGTTCAAAGATGGTTACGGTCACGGAATGAGCGTTAATCACGGCCATAAATCCTTCCACCACTTCATACAGTTCCCCAAAGGGAACGGTGTGAGGATACGTCCGATGATGACCTCTTGCGCAATGCACCTCCTTGGACCCTCAGTCGCAGATGCGAGGGGGCAAGTCGTGCAAGTGTTAAATTTTTTATTTTATTGACATGTAAAATGTTGGCCCAATAATTCCCTTCCAAATGCGCTAGTACGGTCGGGGTACTTACGCATCTGGCCGGATGAAATGCCGGTTTTCAGCATGCACAGTGCATGTGGGGAAAACCGGCATTTCCTGTCCTCTGAACGAAGGGGTTCAGGGGCAGAACGCGTGCGACTGCACATGCAGCGCGTGCGCAGTATAATTCGCCGCTTTCATTAATGCTTTCAGTGAGGTCCAGTCATTACAACTTACACATGAAAAAAGCATGGGTACAGTTGCTACAGAGGCTGCGGAGGAAGATATTTCTTATCGTGGAGCTTCTGAAAGTATGTATGTCTGTATATATTCCTTTGCGTGTAATGTATATATTCCTTTACTTATGTGTATGAATGTATTATTTAATTATGACTTTCAGAGAAAGTAACTTATTGGAAAATCATAATTAAAAACATACATTCATAGTAAAGGAATATAAAACATACATACATATACGTAAAGGAATATATGTGGACATACATACATAACTCATTCTCACATTCCATTCACACAGCCACAAATGCTCCTTCTACCTACCGTTCTGAAAACCCTTTAAAAAAAAAAAAAAAAATTTAACTTTAAAATTTACTTAAAATTTCTTAAAATAACTTCCCTCCCTTTCCCAAACAAAAATATTGCATTTCAAAAGCTCCACGATAAAATATATCTTCCTCCGCAGCCAATGAACCACTTTACACTTGCTTTTTTTCAGTGTAAGTTCTGAGGACTTACCCTCACGGATTTCATGAACGAAATCCACGAAGTTCACTGCGCAAGCGCTGCCTGTGCAGTCGCACGCGCTCGAGGTCTGGAAATGCCGGCGTTCCCCGCATGCGCTGTTCCTGCTGAACGCCGGCATTTCCAACGGCCAGAAGCGTGAGTACACCGAGCGCACTCACGCTTCTGGCCTGGAATTTCTGGCCCATTATGGGCAAAGGGACCTCAAGGGCCTAATGGCCAGCCCTCCTCCCGCAGCTATGGCACTGGCATGATCATCAATAGCACTCTCTGCACTTAACACAAGCTATTCGACCATGGGAGGCAGTGCACACAACAACAGGGCACCACACTGTACTTAGAGGCCGTCCTTTCTCTGGCAGGCCAAGCTGGCGCGGAATTTGAAGAGCCAGACTGTCACCGGGGTAGGCCGTCCCCAGTTCCAGCAGCTCAGTCAGCTGGAGGAGAGCGTGGCTCGACTCGTGCATGGCCGGGTGACTTGCCCCGTTGCTATTGGAGATGCCGACCCTGTGCTGGAACCCAATGGTATGGACATGACCGTTTGGAGCTCTCTGGTTCCCCTTGCGCTTCAGATCTACATCCCTTGCCACTGTCCCACCAATGCGCATAATGGCACCACTCATGCCTCCCTCGCTGATGCCCTGTCCTCACTCTAAAGCTACTCTTGTGCCTTCCTGCTTTCAGCTGGTGAGGAGGAGGTCCCTGAAGCTGAGAGTGCCAGTCCATCGGAAGAGGAGGACGATGAGGACCAAGAGGAAGGCGGCACATCGGGGGAACCCTCATCCACGCCAGCGGATGGCAATGGAGGGGACACGTCTTGCCTGGAGGAGAGCCAGGGTGAAGTGTTGCAGGGGGGTGTAGCTCCTGGGCCCAGTATGTCCAGGCACGCGGGAAGGGTCGGGCAGCACGGCTGCCTTCTCCCCAGAGGGGGGAAGTGTTGCAGGGGAGGGCAGTTGCTGGGCCCAGTGGCATCCAGGCACGCGGGAAGGGTCGGGCATCTCGGCGGCCTTCTCCCCAGAGGGTGAGTCCGCCCTCCAGTCCGGAGACGGTCCTCGCCCAGGAGGTGCGCCTCCTTGATGAAATGCCTGCGGCCTCGGAGCGGCGCCACAACGAGTTCATGGGGGTTGTGGGACAGTTGCCTCAGGCCATTGAGTCCCTGGCTCATAGTGTGGCCAATTTCGGGGACTCACAGGCCAGGGGTATCGAGCAACTCGCGGGAGCACAGGCCAGGGGTGTCGAGCAACTCGCGGCAGCACAGGCCAGGGGTGTCGAGCAACTCGCGGCAGCACAGGATGCGAGTCGCGAGTTCATGAGTGGTGCCGGTCAGACACTGGCTGATCTGATGCGGGCACAGACCAGGGCAGTTCGCGCACTCACTTCTGCCACACTCGCTGTGTCACGGAAGCATCGCCAGGGCACCCGCCGCCCTGCTGCAGCACAGCGGTCTGGCCTTCACCAGATTGGTGCGCTTGCTGCAGTGCCAGGCCGGCCGAGTGCCAGTGTCTCTGGCGACCAGCGAGCGCCTGGCATCAGACAGTTTGCCCCCATTGCTGCAGCTGCCACTGCCACTCCCCCAGCCAAGGTGCGACGAGCTGCTGGAGAGACTGATGCTGTCCAGTCACAGCTGCAGCAGTCAGCAGCCGGCCCCTCCAGGGCTGGACCTCGTCTAGGCAGAACCCCAAGTGCATCTGCCATCACACATTGTGCCCCTCAGAAGCCTTCCCCCAGCCTTGCAACACCCACAGGGCCCAGGTTGAGGCGGAGCAACAGGTCGGGCAGTGGCCGGAGAAGCCTGCACAAGGATTCGCCCTCTCGGCACACCAAGTAGAGTGTGTTGCCAACTGTTTTTTTTATATGGGGGTGTTTGTGTTCTGGAGGGGGGGGGCTTATTTTGGTAAGGCTGAAGATGAAGGCAAATGTTTTTTTATATGGGGGTGTTTGTGTTCTGGAGGGGGGGGGCTTATTTTGGTAAGGCCGAGGATGAAGGCCAATTGGAAGGACAATTTTTGTTATTCCTCCCCAGGTTCTGGGAGTGAGATATGTTTTTGACTGTTTTTTGGGGGTCTTGTCTGTTTTTCTGTTTCATGTGGGAAGGGCCCTGAGTTTGTTAAATAAAGCTTTTTATTTATTCAGCTTGTCCAGGTGTCATGTTTCAAGTGGTTGTTGCGTTAACCGGCTGAGGGCTTGCGGAGCGGCTGAATTCAGGTGCGTTCATTGCCACAAGCCATTCCCTGACAGGGGGCCTAGAAGTGTCGTTCAATAAGCCACCGGCGGACGGCCCTTGGACCTTGTGGCTCCCTCCTGGGTTGGTACTCCTCCTCCTCCTCCTCCTCCTCATGGTCCTCCTGCTCATCCTCCTGAGGTGGTGGTCCAACGCGAGGTGGCAGTGCCTGAGTCCTGCGGATAGCCAGGTTGTGCAGCATGCAGCAAACGAGGACGAACTGGGAGGCTCTATCCGGCGAATACTGTAGAGATCCGCCGGAATGATCCAGGCAGCGGAACCGTTGCTTTAGGACGCCAATCGTTTGCTCTATGATGTTCCTTGTGGCTTGATGGCTTTCATTGTATGCCTCCTCCGCAGGGGTCCTGGGCGCGTGGAGCGGGGTCATGAGCCATGTACACAAAGGGTAGCCCTTGTCCCCAGTAAGCCATCCTCTTGGTGGAGGCTGTGCCTCGAACATGTCACCCACAGTAGTCTGGCGCAGGATAAATGCGTCGTGGCTGCTTCCTGGAAAGCGGGCATTGACAGCTATGATGCGCTGCCTGTGGTCACACACCAGCTGTACATTGAGGGAATGGTAGCCCTTCCGGTTGCGGTAATCCTCGGCATTGTCGATAGGTGCCCGCATAGTCACATGCGTGCAGTCAATGGCGCCCTGCACCATGGGGAAGTCGGCGATCCTGGCAAATCCGACTGCACGCTGCTCCTGCCTCTCTAGGGTCATGGGGAAGGAGATGAATTGGTGTCTCCTTGCAAAAAGGGCATCGGTGACCTGCCGGATGCAGCGATGCACGGCGAACTGGGAGATGTTCGCTATGTCCCCAGCAGCGGCTTGGAAGGAGCCGCTTGCATAAAAGTTCAGAGCCACCGTGACCTTCACTTCCACTGACAGAGACGTCCTGCACATCAGCTGTGGACGCAGATCTCTGTGAAGCAGCTGGCAGATCTCTGCAACCACCTCCCTTCTGAAGCGCAGCCTCTTAACACAATGCGCGGCAGCCATGGTGAGATAGGACACCTGCTGCCGGTATTCCCTGAGTGGGTAAGGCCTACGTTGCCGACGCCTGATGGCCCCTCTGCGTCTAGGCATGGCTGGCCCTCTCACACAGCGTCTGCGAGCCCTTCGCACATAATGCTGGAACTGTGGGTTGGAACCACATGCAGCCCCCATAATAAACTTGCAAACAGTGAAATCACAATGAGTCAAATTAACAATCTCTGGCCAGAAGCCAAAAATACCTCTCCTATGTTGTCCCAAATCAGTAAGGTCTGTTCCTTGGTCTCTGTCCAGAAATCCAAAGCACTAAAGTCATTGCAGCAAAATGGCTGGCCTTTATAGTTCAGTCTAAGTGCCCTTTAATTAGCGCTCCCCGAGGCCCACAGGGCCTCTGCTGCGTCCAGTTCACAGTTCTTAACAGCGCCATGCCCACATTGGGCGGGCGCCACTGAATTTTCAGTTTGGGGTGCACAAACAGCGTTGCACGACGAAATGACGTCATAAGCTGCGCGCGCAGCTGAGCGGGCGCAAACACTCGGGGAGCGCTAAATGTCAACTGAAGTTGGGCGTAGGCGCAGATCGGACTGCGCCCGGGCGCTAAGTGCCTAGCGCTGGAAATCTACCCCTCTTAAGGCGTTAACGGCTGGCGAACGCTACTGAATTTCTAGGCCTGTAACTATATTAAGTAATCCCTTGATCGCTGTCTCTCATGCAAGCCTTCAATGATTCACATGTGATCTACATTATTTATTTTATTTACCAAGCGGCCTTTGCTGGTCCTTACGATCTACATGCTAGATTCGTTGAATAATTAAAAAAACATTTTCTTAATCCTTGATATTCCTCCCGACATAATGACGTGGGCCCACGATGCCTCCTATTCACTTTTAAATGGCTAAATATATTTTAATTTCACACCTACTCGCTCCTTCTCAACTACTTCCTGCTTCTCTAATCTAGTTTTCGGATCTCCTAGACCTGCACCACTGCCGGAGTCTCACACACACAAGCGTGGCTTATTGGAAAATTATGGTCCCGCTTCCTCAGCTTCCATTCTATTCTCAATATTGGCTGTAAGTCACGGGCAATGCTCGAGGGATAGAATCATAGAATCAGAAAGCAACAGGGAGACCATGCGGCCTATCATGCCTCATTCGGCTCTTTGAACTAGGTATCTAATTAGTCCAACTCCGCTGCTCTTTCCCCACAGCCCAGCAATCATTGATTTTGCAAATATATATCCAATTCCCTTTTGAAGTTATTATTTTTATAAGGGTGCCAGAAGTGGTTCTGTGGTAGCACTCTCGCCTCTGCATCAGATGGCAATGTGTTAAAGTCCCGCTCCAGAGACATGAAAATAAAATCTATACCGACACCTCAATACAGTACTGAGTGTGTGCTGCACTGTCGGAGGTGCCGTCTTTCGGAAGGAACGTCAAACCGAGGCCCCTACTGCTCTGTCAGGAGGTAATAAAAGATCCCACAGCACTAGTTCAAAGAAGAGCAGGGGAGGTCTCCACAGAGACCTGGTCAATATTCACCCCTCGACCGACATCACTAAAACAGATTATCTGTGCATTTTCTCATTGCTGTTTGTGGGAGCTTGCTGTCCTCCAAGTGTCTCACCAGCTTCCTACTTTCCAGCAGTAACAGAACTTCAAGAAGAACTTCATTGATGATAAACCACTTTGGGACGTCCGCAGTTCGCTGCCGGTACCCGTTCAGACTATTGATTCCATTTCTATCAGTTGGTGTGTAATAAAAAAAACTCCTCCTCTCCTCATTGGATCATATCCCAATTACCTTAAGTTGTGGCTGTGATTACCAACGCTCCTGCCAGTGGAAGCAATGTTGCCTTATTTAGTCAAAACCCCTCATAATTTGGAACAAATCCCCCCTGAACGTTGCAGGTTCTGGCCATGTCGACAGTTTTCAGGTCTTAGTTTTACATTGATCTCTTTCTTGCTCAGTTTGGAAGATTATTCTTTCATTGTTCTGTATAATCAACAATTTACGGTAAAGCAAAATACATTGTAAGTATGTTAACCAATTCCCCTTTGAAACGCATCCAATCTCTTCCTACTCCAGTTTCTTATGTTCTTATGTTCTGAACGATTTTATTGATTCACTGTTAATATCATTTCACGGTTCGATATTTAAAAGCGGAAACAGAATAAGATTGATATTTTATTAATTCAAACTGGTGCTCTCTCCGTCTATTGGTTTGTTCGACTCTTCCCGCTCTCCTTCTCATCATGGCCCCGCCCTCCTGGTTCCCTTTCTTTCTGTTGGATCCCACCCTCTGCCACATCCCAGCTCCACGGGTTTCCGCAATCTGCCTTTTCCCGCACTCTCCTTTATTCGAGGATGGCCCCACGAATATCAGTGGAATAGAGTTCAAATGAAATTTGCTATTGTTGTCACAGGAAGTGTTGGACTTGTCTCATTTGGACTGTGAGGACAATTCTGGTAACCTAATCATAGAAAGGTTATTTCTGCACTTTATACACAGCTCAGTCCCAGATGTTCTAAGAGTTCACAATTTCAGTTTTGAATAAATTGTTGAAAATCGTGCTTTCTAAGTGTAGAAAATTGAAAACCTCCAAGTTGAACTAATGTCAGTTTTAATGTTACAAGGAGAATGCACAAATTGGTCAAATTCTACACTGTGTCAAGGAGTTCAATCATAAATATCAACAAGTACAAAATGTGAAATTAAGACTAAGAAGGAACGCCGGGTGGAAAATGTCAGCTCACTGGGTAACTGCATGCTGTATGTTATTTACTGAATTACCAGGAGGCTGATTCGGCACAAACCTATGTATCTGCTTCTGAAGTTGAAAACTATGTTATTGAAAGTTTCTTACATGGCAAAAATAAACTTCTGTAAACAAACTGCAACATCCATGTGCTGCGTAACACAGGCAAAGGTAAACTGATAAAATTCAACCTGAGGAGTTGAACAATCAACATATACAACGAAGAAAGCAAGAAAATTATCTTGAAAGAAGCGAATAGCATCAAAACTACATAGTGGAATACTATCACTATAATTACTGCAGTTTAGGAGATATTAATAGGAACTCTATTATTTAACGTAATTTTGTTAGTTCCAGATTTATCCCAATCATCCTCCCACTTGTTGATGCGATAGTCTGCGGTGCCTGTCCCGACTGTAACAAGTCAGAAGCTGGAGACACAGTTATATGCACTCTATTGAATTACAAACAAGGGAATGTTGTTCTGTTGTGTTGAAGCGGCCTGTAGCATCAAATGCACCGAATGTCCTGTGTTCTATCTTCCCAAGTCGTGGCGATCCCATTGTTTCAAAGCTGGGTTTTGTTATCCTGAATTATATATGCTGAGGAATCAGACGGATCCTTCATTCACTCCTTTAACTCCTCACTGAGGAATTGGACGTACAAGGAGTAGGGGCGTGGTTATGCTGCATTGCAGAATTGAGTGTTACACAGAATGACGTGTGCTAATACGCTGCTGCATTCTGGGAGTTGTGTATTGCAATGATTGTCTATAGTGCGTGATGCGCTTTAATTGAACCATAGCAATAATTAAAAATTGTTATACTTTTCTGATTTATTCTAATTTCTCCTAAGGAAATAAAAACCCTTTCACCCTTACATAACTGTTAGTGGTAATGGTGAGAAAGGTCTCACGGAGGGGTCACTTGAATTTGTGCCGTTCTGTGCAGTCTGAGCTCTTCACTGTGAATACACATCTCCCAAAGTCAGTTCAAGATTCCATATCCGCTTCCCACAATCACTCTCCTCGCTTTCTTCGTGCAGCATTTGTTAAATTTACACCCTACACTGCCACTCACTGAGGACAATGGCACGGGGATCATACAAACATATAATCCCAGAACTATACAGTACAGAAGGAAGGCATTTGGACCAACATGCCTGCACAGGCTCTTGAAAGAGATAACCAATTAGTCCCACTCCTCTGCTACTTATTTTTTCTTTTATTTTTTACCTCTACTCCCCGCTGTTTTTTGTCCCATGAACATTAAATCTGTCATATGGCGATAAGGCCGGTGAATGGAAATGAGGCAGAAGATCAGCCATAATCTCATTGAATGGCGAAGCAAGATCGAAGGACCGAATGGCCTACTCCTGCTCCGATTGCTTATGTTCTTATGTGTCCTTTCGTTACCGATAAGTCTTCCCCTGGAAACAGTTTCTTCGAATTTACTTTATCAGAACCCTTCCTAATTTGTATTCAACTTGGTGTTTCACTGAATGATTTCCCTAACATTTATCTTAAGCTTCTTGTTTTCTGTTTTAAATTTTGGCTTCAGTTTTCCTAATAGGTCTATCATGTTGTAACATACCAACCGCCTTTTTAAAGTCTATATATACAACATCAACTGCACTATCCTCATCAACCCGCTCAGTTACATCATGAAAGATCTCGATCAAGTTAGTTAAACAATCCGTGCTGGCTTTCATGGATTAACCCACATTGTCCAAGTGCTAAATAGTTTCTGATGGATTATTGTCTCCAAAAGTGTCCGCACGACGTTAGGCTCACTGGCCTATATTTGTTTGGTTTATCCCTCTCCCCTTTTTTGAACGGGTGTAATATTTGCAATCCATTGCTACTCCGACAGCACTCCCATATCTAAGGAGGATTTGAAGATTTTGTTCAGAGTATCTGCAATTTCAACCCTTAATTCCATCAGCTACCTCGGATACAGCCCATTTGGACCAGTTGAATTTTCCACTTTGAGCGCTGCCAACCTTTTATGTGCCTTATCTTAATGTATGTTTTTCCTATCCAATTTCTTAACTATCGCTTATTTTACTGTGACATTGGCCGCATACTTTTCTTTCGTGAAGACACATGAAAAGTAATAATTTTGAACTTAAGCCATGCCACCTGCTTGCACAACCTTTTTGACCCGTAATAAGCCCCATTCTTGAGAGTGCCACACTCCCGGAGGACCCCTGAACCACCTGTCTCTTCACACACTGCCGATGGCCACCAACTTACTATCCTCCTGAACTCACTGCAGCTGCGAGGTGACCAGCTCCTGGAACATGTGGTCGAGCAAATTCTCAGCCCTGCAGTGACGTAAGCCGCTCTGCAAGCTCAGAAACTCTGAGCTAAAGTTCGAGCAGATGGAGGCACTTCATGGACATGTGATTATCATGGCCAAGTGAAGCGCCCTGGAGTTCAAATATGTTTCAGGATTATGCGCTGTTTTATAAATGTAATTTGCACCATTTACATTCAACAGTGACAGAAGTTACAATGGAAGCTTAAAGAGAACTGGAAAATAAAATAACATTAAATTAAATTTAACGAGAATACATTAAACTTAATTGAATTGAAATAAATGAAATTAAATGATATTAAATTAATTACATTAAATTAAATCTAGTTTGTTTTATGGCACTTTAGGAATTAAAGAATTACTGTCCGATTTGCCTTGCCAAGTGATATTTGTACCAATTCTCGTGTTCTCTGCTTGTAGAGATGTAGAGTGATCTGTTATCCTGGAGCTGACGCACTTGGTGTTGGGTTTTACACCCTAACTTGTTGGTCCGGCGGATACCGGGATTGGGGAAACTGACACCTGGTCACTGAGAAAGCCGAAGCATTCTGACACAGACACTGATCGGCGGCGGCATTTCCTGTTGTAAGACAATCAGACTGTGACCTCACTTCCTGTGGCCCATCGTGAAGAGTGCTGCAGTCTGGAGTAGGGGCTCATGATGACGTAGGTGGCCTTTCAAAGATGAGTTTGGTTCGCCACACTTCTGATACTTACAGCCAATGGGTGCAACGCTCATGCCTGTCACCAATTATATTCAAGAGCTCCTGAATTTTTCACTCCCTACAGTTTGTTTGTTCAGCAGTTTTGTTTTATTTTTTGTAGTTCAAGGATAACAAATACATTGCTAATATTTATGCTTACTGTTTTTTCGGGATTATTTGATTGTGGAAATCGGCTCTGTGCATTGATGTGTACCTTTAATCTAAAGCAAAATGTATTAATTACCGCCAAGGTAAAGGTCCATTTAGCTTCTTCGAAAATTGAATGGAACATATATGGCAGATTTCAACGCTGAGTGCGGCCGTCAGACTCAGGACGGAACTCAGTAATCCTCCACTAACAGTCTACAACCACAGAACTCTCTGCACTGTTATACAAACACATCCAGCACGGTCATCATTTACCGAGTTATAAATAGGCAATGCAGAACTGTGCGACAATTACACCCCAACTATTCCAGTCCTTCTTGCTACCTCATTATGCAATAGATTGACAGCAAACACTTAATCTGTTGCTGCGTCTAAGAGTTCATGAGAGAGCAGATTTGATCCATAGGAACTGAAATCTGACCCAAAACCCAAACGCAACGATTGTGCACTGACTTTGATAGCAGAGTCTTGAAACAATTGCTGGCTACTTCATCAGCGTTAGCATTTATCAATTAGTATTCGGAGAATATGGAACAAGATAATAATCCCATATCTACTGAACTTTGCTCTGCTTTAGTTAATTCTGCCGAATAAGCCACAGGTTCATGAGAACTTTCCAATTTCGATGGGTCTTAAACTGCCAGAGGATTTTAACACCCGCCCAATGGTCTTTTTCTTTAGAGTCAATTGGAAGGGAAATCCAGCCGGGTGTATGAGTAGCGGACAGCCCGCGCCAGCCCGATTTCCGCTCAGGCTGAAATTGAAAATGATCTTAGTTTCAGAATATTTAGATTCCGCTGAACCCAAATGGATCCCTAACTAACTTTACAACTTGTGTTTAAAACAGTTTATATTGGGATCCCTACAATGCTCCTTACAACTAATATGGAGATTTGGCTGGAAATAAAGAGCTTAGGGTGAAATTAGCCATGGAAGGAAAGGCCAAACTGGTGACGTCACATCACTTGCCTGTTGGACGCTACTATAGAACTGGATATTGTGCGGTGCCTATAACAGGAAGTGATGTGATTTTGCCTTATTGCTCACTTGCATTTCTGTGGCGCCTTTCAAGGCCTCCAGACGTCTTAATGCGGCTCACAGCTAAGAAATAATTTAAAAGTCACTGCAATAATGTTACGAAATGCAGAAGTCAATTTGTACACATCAAGGTCCCACAAGCAGAATTACGATAAAAGACCAGATGGGTCAAAATTGGTTATGGGTGGGTGTCACAAAATGACCGGCATCGCAACGTTCACCTATTATACGCTTGGCTCGAAATTCACTTACATTGACTTCACTAGAAATAAATAGGGGGCTTGTCGTATAACGGTCAGCAAATGCAATTCGTCTGGTTTGTGACACATTCAGTGTCCATTTGCACCCCCAATGATCTGTTGTAATACTGTTTGTTCAGGAAGAAATACTGAACAGGACACCGGAAGATTAGAGATACCATGCAAGGCCGACTCGTGTAACAATTAGGAACTCTTTGGCAAACCGAGAGCTCAGTTACTGTTTTTTCTTGTGGACCCGAGCCCATTATTGACAGGCACCTTAAGAGCTCCAACCTGAACTATCACCGCCCCTCCCCTCCCCTCCCCTTTGACTGATGACATATGCATATGCATGGGATGGAAATTCCCGCACTGGGCGCAAAACAACGACATCAGGAGAACGACAGAGAACCGGAAATGAAATACAGTGCACAAAATGGCTGTCCAACTTAAATCACTGTAAAACAATAAATTTTAAAGGAAACTTCAACCAATATAGTGATGCCGATCAATCGCGGAAGGCATGCAATGATGGAATGGACACTGCGCTGGCTGTATTCTATATGTAGCCCGGTATATTGAAGATCAGACCATTGGAAGCAGTCCGAGACATCTACTCTGATGACATACACATCCTGCAGTGTGAACGGTAAATTTGTCCAATCCCAGGGGCAGCCCGTTCTCCATATCTTCCAATCACTAACCCAAACACCGCTGCTTATATTGGAAAACAGTTTCGGCTGAGGCACAACAATAGGGCGGGAATAAATGTTAGTTAATTGGCTCAAATTTTCATCTGATGTCTTTGCACCGAGCAACGCTCTCAAACCCAGGTTCCCAGTGGTGCCGGCCGGAGCTTCGAATACACCGCCTTGCACTGGGGATACCCGGTCAACACAAGTTGTTAAAAGGCAGGGGATATTATATATGATTGTCTGTGTGCAAACACAGGCAAAGGATTGTTCCATCTCAAAAGCTGGCTTTTAAATTGTACAGGTCGTTTAATTAACTGCATCGGTTATTTAGGTTATTATAAATTCTTACACAGTTTTACCTGTTGATCCAGATCGCTGATTCAGATTAATAGCAGTCAGATTCCCCAGGATAAATTTAGAAACAAATAACAACTTTATTTTAATGTTGCTGGGTAACCTTCGACTATTTCTTATTAATAGTGACGTCAGAAAAAAGCAGGTAAAACGACGCAATGCCAGTTAACATTCATAAAATGGTGAAACCCCGAGCTCAGTTATTGTTTTACTTGTGGACCCGAGCCCATTACAGACAGACAACGTCAGAGCTCTAACCTGAACTACCACCACTCCACCACTCCCCTTGAGTTCAGGTCAGGAATTTCAGGCACTGGGCACAAAACAACACCATCAGGAAAGTACAGGCATCGGACGATGAAAGACAGCGCGCACATAAAATACAGACAAGCCAATACGTTTGAAAGGAAGTGTCAAACTAACAGATCAATCAATATATGCGATGCTCATGAACCACAGAAGGCGTGAAAAGATGGAGTGGACACTGCGCTGGCTGCATCCTATGTGTCACCGGGTATATTGAAGAGCAGACCAGTGCAAGTAGCCCGTGACATCTCCTCTGCTGATTTTACACATCCTGTAGTGTGAACGGTGGATTTGACCAATCCCAGAGGCAGCCTCTCCTCCACACCTTCCAATCACTGACCCAAACACCGCAGCTTACACCGCAAAACAATTTCAGTTGAGGTACAACAGGAGGGCTGAAAAATGTAAAATATTTGGCTCAATTATTCAGCTGAAGCCTTTGCACCGAGCAACGCTCAAAAACCCAGGTTCCCAGTGGGGCCAGGCAGCTCCGAAAACAGCGCCTTACACTGGGAATACCCCGTCAACAACAGATGATAAAAGGCAGGGGATATTATATGTCACTGTCTGTGCACCAGCACACAAATCACAATACCTGAGAATTATATAGATCAGATCCCTCAATTAAATGGTTCTGTTATTTAGGTTATTATAAATGCATTCACAGCTTTACCTTTGTAACCATGTCGCTGGTTCAAAGTCACTAACGTCAGGTTCACTTTGACAAATTTAGTAACAACAAATAACAACTTTATTATCATGTTGATAAGTAGATTTCCACTATTCCATCACAATACCTCAGAATTACATGTTGCACATTATTTAGTTAAATGCTACTATTATTTATATTAATATAAATCCTATCACGTTATTCAACCATGCCGCTGATTCAGATCAATTTCAGGCAGGTCCATTATGACACATTTAGTAACATCAAATGACAACTTTATTATTATGTTTCTGGACAGCCTTAAACTAGTTCTCAGTAATAGAACCATCAGAAAGAAGAAGGAAAAACGACACAACACCAGTTAACATTCATAAAATGGTGAAACATCGCGACACTGTGAAGGGGACAGTGGCACCCTCCTTATTCCCAGGAGATGGGATGAGGCGGTCGGTGCAGCTGCAATCAGTCCAAGCAACATTTTCAGCAAACCTGCGAGAAAATGTAAGGTCACCAGGACTTCTAAACCACCGAATCTTATCCTAAATCTGGCTGCCTTTCCTGTCAATTACACGGTAGAATTAAATTATCATCCTCGCTCTGTCAGATATTAAACACGTTGATCAAATATTCTATTCCATTATTACAGTTCATTCATCACTGAAACTTTTCACACTTGTCATACTTAAGAAGGAATGTCCCTATTTGTCAGGAGTCATCAGCTAACGAACTGTTGAAACCCATAGTCAATGTTGGGTTAAATGACACAAAGGGGCACAAATATAGTCACGTACCTGAGCGATTTTACAAATACCATCTTGATGTAGCTGTAAGGGGAAAGCACCCCAGTTTAAGCTGCAATAGGAACTAAAAGTGGTTTCTAATGTTACATAGCAAGCACTACTTCGTATTTATTTTATTTTTAACCAATCTTGGAATCAGTGTCCAGGGAGCTTTCAGCACCTTCGTCAGCTCTTCTCGGAATTTCCTCTGGGTCGCTGCATAAATACACGTGTTCAGACAGGAACTGAAAAGCTTCAGCATGGCTCCGGTTTCAGTGGCGAGATATCCAGGGTTTGTGCGGTCGCCTCGGTAATAAGTGGTGTTTGACAGTCCCGTAGTTGCAAAACTCACGACAGCCGTCAACCATAACAGTACAAAACTGCCTGATATAGTGAAGAGTAAAATGATGGACTTCCTTCGATTCTCAATCTCTGGATCGCTCTGATTCTCATTGCTCTGACCCCGGAATCCCCTACGGGCTCTGCTGGCCACTAAAATACGTCTGATTGTCAAAGAATTAAACAAGGCGATTAAAGTGAAAGGAAGCCAAACTACCCAAACGCTGTAAAACCAGGAGTACACTACACCTGGAGCTGAGGTGAAGAACGCCGCACTTGACCGACAGCCCCACTGCACGTTGTTAATTATTTGCTGAGATTCATATGCAAATAAAAAGGGAATGTTCTTTAACAAGGTTAGAACAGAGAACATTGTTATAATCGCGACCGCGGTTTTCTTGGTGCAATATTTTGTTTCAAACTTCTGGCAGCAGATAACTACACATCGGTCAAATGTGAAGAAGATGGTGAACCAAACAGACAAATCTATGGTGACAGTAGTGACGTATAGAATGAACTTACACACGGGAGTACGGGACAGGAATGAAATTCGAAAGTGATAACTGAGAACATGATAAACTATTACATTGAAGATCATGACCAGTAGATCTGCTGTTGCCATGGCCACCATGTAGACAGAGATACACTTGGAAAGGCCGCAGTTTCCTCGGGAGAGAATCAAATTGTCACCAAGTTCGCTGTAAGAAAGAGAGAGGAGAGAAATAATGTTCCAGTGTATGACTGAAATATATACAGAGATTGAGATCATTTTACTCCATTCAGTGTGATTATCAACACGGGGCAGTGTGAGAACAGGATTAGTATTGGACCCATTACCTGGGAAACCCAGCCACACATTTTAATGAGCTGCTGCAGCGCTTACTCTGAACGGGGTGTCACGATGGTCCGAAAATCCGCTAAAACCCTTGTGTTGGCGCTTCAAAAAATATTGTAACATCAGTAAGGTTATCAGATTAAGGGGAACGCAGGAAGGGTTCACTGATGGTTCACGAATTTCTGGCAGTCACTACCGACTGTGCTGACATCCAGCAAATCCATCACCTTACCCAGCAGGCTGTAACAACAAGGGCAAAGTTAACACCAGTTAACAACAAACAGGTTACAATTGCTCACTCACCGGGAACACCGACGGCTGCCAGGGTCGGGTAGTAAATCTCTTTTATCAGTAGAATAGTTGGCCGTCCCATTTTCTCTGAGAATCGATGAATTCTTCAGGAGCTGAAAGTCTCTGACTAGCGCACGGCTGAGTCAGTGGAAGGGAACCTGTATTTATCCTCAAATTAATTCTCCAGGGAGTCAATCAGGTTAAATCTTAATTAGCATTAGTTACAGTCTTTTAACAAATAGACTCAGCTAAGTTGTTTTGCTTATCTGATATGTCAGATTAAGAGAAATGGGTGAAATTGTTATTGGAGTGTTTAACAAATACACAATTAAAAGATTCTTTACAAGTGAAAAATGCAATCTCGCAGTGTTAGTGCTGTCTCTGTTCCTACAGACCTGGTGAAGGATGCTCCCCTTACACTAAACGCCATAGCCCTGCCCATTATTCACTCCAAATGCAGCACATTCTCCAGAACATGCGGTGAAACAAATCCTGCAATAATGGTGATTAATCCAGTCCGGCAGTATTAGCCATGACCGTCTTCCTCCAGTACTTTAAATATGCTACACTTACACTAGAGGTGATTGCGCTCCTCCTGTACAAGTGGCCCACCTCCACTTACACTGGAGGTGACTGTGCTCCTCTGGTACAACTATTTACTATCTATATTAATGACCTAGATGAAGGGACTGAGTGAAATATAGCCACATTTGGTGATGTTACAAAGGTAGGTTGGTAAGCAAGTTATGTGGAGGACACAAAGAATACCAAAAGGGGTTTAGATAGGAGAAGTGAGTGGGCAAAAATCTGCCAGATGGAGTTTAATTTCTGAATATGCGAGGTGATCCACTTTGGTGGGAAAAATTAAAAAAACAAATGCATAATTAAATGAGGAGATATTAAAAAATGCTTAGGTACAGAGGGATCTGGTGTCGTTGTACATGTATCACAGAAAGTTAGCATGCAGGTACAGCAAGTAATTAGGAAGGCAAATGAAGTGTTGGCATTTATTGCAAAGGGAATGGAGTATAAAAGTAGGGAGGTCCTGTTACAGCTGTACAGGGCATTGGTGAGACCACCCCTGGAGTACTGCGTACAATTTTGGTCTCCTTATTTAAAGGGAGGATATAAGTGCATTAGAGGCAGTTCAGAGACGTTTCACGAGGTTGATTCTGGAGATGAATTGGTTGTCCTATGAAGAAAGGTTGAGCAGGTTGGGCCTATACTCATTGGAAGAATGAGAGGGAATCTTATTTAAATATATAAGGGGCTTGACATGGTAGATGCCCCTCGTGGGGATATCTAGAAGAGGGCGGCATAATTTCAGAATAAGTGTGCACCCATTTAAATCGAAAATGAGGAGGAACTTCATCTCTCAGAAGGTCGTGTATCTTTGGAATTCTCTTCCCCAGAGAACTATAGCAGCTGGGTCATTATAGGTGGAGATATATTTAAGGTGGAGAAAGACAGAATTTTGAAAGATAATGGAGTCAAGGGTTATGGGGAGTCGGCAGGGAAGTGCAGTTGAGGCCAAGATCAGATCAGCCATGATCTTATTGAATGGCGGAGCAGGCTCGAGGCGCCAAGTGACCTACTCTTGCTCCCACCTCTTATGTTCTTATGTTCTCCCGTACTAGTATAACCCTTAATATTATCATAGATTGGACCGTGCTCATTTGCTGTTAGTGGTATCCTACACTTACACGAGATGTAAGCATGTTCCTCCGTTACTACTGTTTACAATAAACCTACACTAGAGGTGACCGCACTCATCTTGTACTGGGGGTACACGACACTAGAGAGAGGTGAATATATGAAAGCTGATGAAGTGATTCAGGATGATGCACATGTTCACTGACGACACCCAGCCCTACCTGTCCCGATCCGTCCACTGTCTCCAACTCGTCAATTCGTGTCCAACATCCAGTACTGCATGCACAGAAATTGCCTCCAACTAAATGTTAGGAAGCCCAAATTCATTGTCTTCAGTCAACGCTACAAACACAAATCACTAGCCACCAACTCCATCCCTTTCCCTAAGATAAATGTAACTCTAAACTCCGATATTCCCTGCACTTAGACTGGAGGTGACCATGCTGCTCCTGTACTGGTGGCATCTACACTTACACTAGAAGTTACCACCCTCCTATGGTACAATTGGTACACAATATTGTCTTTCGTACCTGGGATGTGGGCGTCGCTAGCAAGACCAGCATTTAATGCCCATCCCTTATTCCCCTTGAGAAGGTGGTGGTTAACTGCCATCCTGAAACCGCTGCAGTCCCTGTGGTGAAGGTACTCCCATAGTGCTGTTAGGTAGGGAGCTCCAGGATTTTGAGCCAGCGACGATGAAGAATCGGCGATGTACTTCAAAGTGAGGATGGTGTGTAACTTGGTGTGGATGTTGGAGGTGGGAATGTTCCCATTCGCCTACTACTCTTGTCCTTCTAAGTGGTAGGGGCGCAGGTTTATGAGTTGCAATCGAAGAAACCTTGACGAGTTGCTGCAGCTTTTCCTGTAACTGGTACACACTGCAGCCATGTTACGCCAGTGGAGGAATGTTAAAGAGGGGGATGGGGTGCCAACTAAATGGACTGCTTTGTCCTGAATGGTATCGACCTTCTTCAGTGTTGTTGGAGCTGCACATATCCACGCAAGTGCAGACTATTCCATCACATTCCTGAATTATGCCTTGTAGATGGTGGGAATGCTTTCGGGAGTCAGGAGGTGAGACAATCGCCGCAGAATACCTAGCCTCTGACATGCTCTTATAGCCACAGTATGTATGTGGCTTCTCCACTTATGTTTCTGGCCAAAGATGACTCCCAGGTTGTTATAGCTGGGAGATTCGGCGATTTTAATGCCTTAGAATATCAAGGGGTGGTGGTTAGACTCTCTTTTTTTGAAGATAGTCATTGACTGGCACTTGGGTGGCGTGAATGTTACTTGCCACTTTTCAGCCCAAGCCTGGATTTTGTCCAGTTCTTGCTACATGCGGGCATGGACTGCTTTATTTTCTGATGAGTTGTGAATGGAACTGAAACCCGTGCAATCATCAACGAACATCGTTAGTTGGTATGATTGGACTACGATGAGGGTGAGCGTGAGAGGTGGCTAGTGAGATGGGGATGTGATAATATAGGCAGAGCGGGATTGGTGGAGGTGGAAGGTAAGTTGGTGTGAGTAAGAATGTGCAGGAGTAGGGTAGGGTAGGCAGAGCGATGGGGCACATCAGGATGAGGTTGCAGGAGGATTTGCAGTAACGTTTTGTGATCTCCTGAGATCAATGAAAGGTTTGCGCCACTGCAACCTGGTCCTGACGACATCCCTGCTTGAGCCCCACTGTGCAGTGTGCAACCAGGCTATGTTGGCCTCTTCTGCCCATTGGAAGTGAAGAGGACCTCCATGCGTGCTGTAGCTCCCTCCATATGGAGGGAGTTATGGGAGGGATTGGGTGCAGCCGTGCTCCTCTGTGCAGAGGTTGTTGGTGTTTGCAGCACCACAATACTGTAGAACACTGACATCACAATGGTCCAACTCAATGCGCTCATCATCAAATGATGTAATCAAACCCGCTTCCTCCAATTCTCCAGAGTGAGGCCACGAGCCACCACTGACCCATCACCGACCCCAGCCGCACCCGACCCACAAATGTAGGGAAATCGCGGGGGAAAACCGGGTGATTAATGTCCTGAAGTACTTTCAGTGATTGCTGTAATATCCGAGAGAGAAAAATATATCAGATCCGGGCTTTGATTCAGTTGGTTTCTCTTTTTGTGTTTAGACTAATTCATAATAACCTGGGAGATTCAGGAGTGAAGCTAGTGTCTGCAGCTCTGAGGAACCCGGACTGTGAAATACAGAAACTGTGGTAAGCACCAGACTCTCAGATTGTGTTTATAATAACTGGATGTCTGACACTGAACATTATTATCAGTATCAGTAATAGTCTTATTAATAAACACTGTGGTTTTAGAACATAAGAAATAGGAGCAGGAGTGGTCTTTCGGCCCTGCGAGCCTGCTCCGTCATTCAATGAGATCATGGCTGATCTTCTGCCTCAATTCCATTCACCGGTGCTATCACCATATCCCTTGATGCCCTTACAATCAGAAATCTATCGACTTTTGTTTTGAATATACCCAATAACTGAGCCTCCACAGCCATCTGGGTTACAGAATTCCAAAGATTCACCACCCTCTGTGAAGAAATGTCTTCTCATCTCAGTCCTGAATGGCCTACCCTTTATCCTGAAGCAGTGGCCCCTGGTTCTAGACTCCCCAGCCAAGGGAAACATTCTCCCAGCATCCATTCCATCAAGCCCGGTAATAATTTTGTATACTTCAAAGCACTCCCCTCTCATTTTCCTGAACTCAAGAGAATACAGGCCTAGTTTACTCAATCTCTTCTCACATGACAGTCCCGCCATCCCAGGAATCAATCTCGTGAATCTTCGTTGCACTCCCTCTATGGAAAGTATATCCTTCCTTAGGTAAGGAGACCAATAATGTACACACTACTCCAGGTGTGGTCTCACCAAGGCCTTATATAATTGGAGTAAGACTTCTTTACTCCTGTACTCACATTCTCTTGTAATGAAGGCCAGCATACCATTTGTCATCCTAATGGCTTGCTCCACCTGCACATTCACTTTCAGTGACTCATGTACAAGGACACCCAAGTCCGTTTGAGCATCTGCATTCACCAATCTTTCACCATTTAGGAAATAATCTGCCTGTATGTTTTTTCTACCAAAGTGGTAACTTCACATTTATCCACATTATATTCCATCTGCCATGTTCTCGCCCCCTCACTGAGCCTGTCGAGATCCCCTTGAAGCCTCATCACTTCCTCTTAGCAACTGACACTGCCAGCTAGCTTTGTATCATCAGCAAATTTGGAAATGTTACATTTAGTCCTCTCATCCAAATCATTGATATAGATTGTGAATAGCTGGGGCCAAGCACCGATCCTTGTTGTACCCCACTAGTCACAGCCTGCCATCCTGAAAAAGACCCATTTATCCCCACTCTTTGTTTTCTGCATGTTAATCAATTCTCAATCCATGCTATTATATTACCCCCGGTTCCATGTGCCGTAATGTTGTTCACCAAACTCTTGTGTGGGACCTTATAGAAGGCCTTCTGAAAATCCAGATACACCACATCTACCGGTTCCCCTTCGTCTACTTCACTAGTTACATCCTCAAAGAACTCCAATAGGTTTGTCAAACAGAATTTCCCTTTCAGAAATCCATGTTGACTCTGCCCAATCTTAATATTAGTTTCTAAGTGCCCAGTTATTGCATCCTTTATAATAGATTCCAGCACTTTCCCAACTATTGATGTGAGGCTAACAGGTCTGTAGTTCCCAATTTTGTCTCTCCCTCCTTTCTTAATTAGCGGGGTTACATTTGCTACCCTCCAATCTGCAGGAACCATTCCAGAATCTTTCAAATTTTGGAAGATGACAACCAATGCGTCCAATATTCCAATGGCCACCTCTTTCAAAACCCTAGGATGTAGGTCATCCGGTCCTTGGGATTTATTTACATTTTGTCCCGTAAATTTTGCTAGTACTGTTTTTTTTCTAATGATTTCTTCGAATGTCCCTTTTCTCGTCACACCCTTGATTTTATAGTATTTCTGGGAGATTTTTTGTGTCTTCCTCCATGAAGATAGAAACAAAGTATTTATTTAATTTCTCTGCCATTTCCTCATTCCCCATTATAAATTCTCCCATCTCTGACTGTAATGGACCTACATTTACGTCCGCCAGACTTTTCCTTTCCACATACCTATAGAAGATTTTACAATCCGTTTTTATATTTTTCGCTAGTTTGTGCTCAAATTCCATTTTCCCTTTCTTTATCAATTTCTTGGTCTCCCTTTGCTGATTTCTAAAGTGATCCCAATCCTCAGGTTGATCGCTTTTTCTGGCAAAGTTATAAGCTTCCCCCTTTGATGTAATACTAGTTTTAATTTATTTTGTTAACCATGGTTGGATCACTTTTCCTTTTGGATTTTTATGCCCTGGATTATGTTTGTTGCAGATTATGCATTATTTCCTTGAATGTTAGCCGTTGTATATCCACCTTCATACCTTTAGTGTAGTCTCCCAGTCTACCATGGCCAACTTGTCCCTCATACCTTTGTAGTGTCCTCTGTTTAGATTGAAGACCTTTGTTTCAGATTGGACTGCATCACTCTCAAACTTAATGTAAAATGCAATCATACTCTGGTCACTTGTCCCTAAAGGCCCCTTTACCACAAGATTATTGATTAGCGCTTTCTCATTACACAGTACCAGATCCATAGCCTGTTCCCTGGTTAGTTCCTTCACATACTGATCCAGGAAACCATCTTGCATGCACTCCAAGAATTCGTCGTCCACACCATTAGTGGTAATTTGAGTTGCCCTGTCATTATGTAGATTAAAGTCCCCATGATTACCGTATTGCCCTTGTTACATGCACTTCTAATCTCTTGATTGATACTGTGCCCTACATTACCACTACTGTTTGGTGGCTTATACACAACTCCCACCAATGTTTTCTGCCCTTTGCTGTTTCTTAGCTCCATCGAAACTGATTCCTGTTCTACATCATGATCTGCCATGTCAAGATCTTTTATCTCAACCGTACCGATCTCATCCCTTATTAACAGCGCTACGCCACTTCATTTTCCTTTTGTCTGTCCTTCCTAAATGTTGAGTACCTTGGAGCATTCAATTCCCAGCTTTGGTTACCCTGCAACCATATCTCTGTAATGGCAGTTACTTCATTGTAGGTATTGTCGTATACCTAACCAATAATGGAGTTCAACTCGGAAGAACAACAAACTGGTTTTTAATGTTGAATTCGATTAAATACAGCAGACAACAGAGATTGATGTTGGAGAGATGTGGAATAGGTCTTTCCCCAGCAGGGACGCCACGAGGACTGACTAGGCAGTCCGGAGGTTTGCGCGATGACTTCATCGCGTTTGCGTCATGACGCCATCGTGTTGCTCACGTTTCCCGCGTTTGGGGCGTCACGTGACTTGAGACGTGACGTCATCGCGTTTGCCTGCGCTTGGGTGGTCACGTGACTCGCGTGATGGCGTTTTCACGTTTACCCGGCATTGGAGCTGGACGTTGCGGCCGAGGTCACGGGAGCGGCAGGCCGAGCTGGGCCGCCGATTGCTGCGGGAGTGGGAGACTGAGCTGGGCTGGCGATTGCCGTGGGAACGGGAGGCCGAGCTAGGCCAGCTCGCATTAAGGTGAGTCACGTGATGCGCGATGTGACATCCTCGCATTAGGTCGCGTTCTTAAAGGGGCAACAGCCGGACAGGTAAATATATATATGCATAGGTAAGTTAAAGGGAATTATGTATCATAAGAAAGGGACACCAGGTGGTACCGCTACATGCGCCCCCCCCAGAATTCGCTTCAATGAACAACAAAAGGTGAGGTATTCTGACGAGCCTGTCCGAATGACTCCTGCAGTCTCGAGACGGAGAATTTTGGGTTGCTGGTGGTCAGGCGGACGATCGTAACTAGTGTGCTGCAACGACGATGGGTGGTCAGTGGTCTCGGCGATCCTGCTCTCTGGACCTGGCGGGCGAGTTTGAAAAGTGCTGGTCATGAGCGGATCCTTGCATGTATCGTGGCGAATAATACGTCTCCAGCCGTGCGAAGGACCATGGCATCATGGCGAATAAAACATATTCAGCCATGCAAAGGACCGTGGAATCGTATGACCTCTGTAGCCCGTGGTTCAAAGCGGGCAGTGGGGTGAAACAGCAGGTCATGTCATAGTGATGGCCAGATTGGGCAGACATGGACCATGGCTCTGTTGTTCTTGGAAAAAGTTACCAGTCTGATGGAATCTGCAAGAACGCTGAACGGGCGATCCAGGAGGACTTGACGGGCGAGGTCGTTGAACTCACCGACAGGTGAGCGAATTCTACAGCCGTCTGGAACGCACGGAATGGTGCATGCCATAGTGCTATGATGGTAACACAAAAGAGAGTGAACCATTGCTGCATTGATCAGTGATCAGTGATGACAGCAACTTTTGCGTGGCCGATCACGGCTGCAGGATGACCGTTGGACCTGTCGTCGATGTTTGCAGCTTCAGTAGAGGTTCGCATTTGTTGAGGGGAACACTGCAGAGAGGGCGGCAATGCTTCTACTTATTGTTGATTTAGGGGGATAACTGCCTGGAGGGCGGCAACGCCTCGCTTTCGTGCCAAAAAGCGAGGTAGGAAACACAACCAGCAGGCTGACGGGATGGTGCATCATCGGCGGGGAATTAGTCTTTGTGTTTCACGAGCGATGGGTACTCGTGGTTTGTGAGGGATGGATCCTCGTGGTTCATGAGGGATGTGCCCTCGTGGTTCGTGAGGGATGGCTCCTCATGTGTCGTGAGGAGTGCGTCCTCATGGTTCTTGAGTGATGGGTCCTCGTGGTTCATGAGGAGTGCATCCTCGTGGTTCGTGAGGAGCGAGTCCTCATGGCATTTCCGCGGGGGCGCGCTCCAATCTTGTTGGACCGAAAACCTGTGGAACCCACGCTTGGAGGGATGTATACTTGCTGTTGTGTTGGGAGATGTCGTGGAGGCGGGCGATCCATAAGGCGGCAGAGCTGTCGAATATGTAGACCTCGTTGGTCTGCGCCACATCGATGTTCTTGGCGAACGGGGCTGCTACCTGAAGAAAGCACGAGGGCAGTTGCTGCACCCTGAATTGTGGTAGCAACAGCAAAATAGCTGATGCTTCAACGGCGTGCTTCTTTTGTGAAAATTGTTCACAAAAATCGGGGTCCGGCTGCGTTATGTTTGTGAAAAACGGATCACCTCCAGGCTGCGCTTCATTTGCAAATACGTTTGCAAAGACGGGGTCACCAATGTAGTAATTGGTGTTAGTCGGTTGTGGTTCATCAGTTGTTGTTCGCCGTGCTCTTCTTCTGCGAAAGTGTTCACAGAGACGGGGTTCAGGCTATGCGCTGCTTCCGTGTAAAACATTCACGGAGACAGGGTCACCAATGTAGGTGTTGGACGAATTCGGCTGTGCACGTCAGTCGTCTTCTGTGAAAACAAGGTTCAGGCTGTGCTTTTCTTCTGCGAAAAACGTTCACGGATACGGGGTCACCAATGTAGGTGTTAGACGAATTTGGCTGTGCACGTCGGTCGTTTTCTGTGAAGACGAGGTTCAGGCTGTGCGTTTCTTCCGCGAAAAACGTTCACAGAGACGGGGTCACCAATGCAGGTGTTGTCGTATACCTAACCGATAACAGAGTTCAACTCGGAAGAACAACAAACTGGTTTTTAATGTTGAATTCGATTAAATGCAGCAGACAACAGAGATTGATGCTGAGTAGCTGTGGAACAGGTCTTTCCCCAGCGGGGACGCCATGACGACTGAATAGGCAGACCAGAGGTTTGCGCGATGACGTCATCGTGTTTGCATCTTTACGCCATCGCGTTGCTCGCATTTCCCATGCTTGGGGCGTCACGTGACTTGCGACGTGACGTCATCGCGTTTGCCCGCGCTTGGGGTGGTCACGTGACTCGCGTGATGGCGTTATCATGTTTACCCGGCATTGCAGCTGGCCATTGCGGCCGAGGTCGCGGGAGCGGGAGGCCGAGCTGGGCCGACGATTGCCACCGGAGCGGGAGGCCGAGCTAGGCCGGCTCGTGTTAAGGTGATTCATGTGATGCGCGATGTGACGTCATTGCATTAGGTCACGTTCTTAAAGGGGCAATGGCCCGAACAGGTAATCTAATATATATACATAGGTAAGTTGAAGGGAATCATGCATCATAAGTAAGGGACACCCGGTGGTACCACTGCATGATACCCATTTACTTCTATTAGTGCCATTAATTCATCCACCTTGCTGCGAATGCTACACGCATTTAGATAAAGTGCCTTCAACTTGGCCTGTTGAATATTTTTCTGCACTTTGACTCTCTTTACTTTTGGCCTTTGTTTCTGCTCCCTACTAGTTTTGCTGACAACTTTTCCAACTTGCACTTCCAGCTTTGTTTCTCTCTGTTCTGGGCCCACACAAAGGTTCTGATTCCTATTATTTCTCTCCCTGATCCTCAGGCTGTATGATGTCGGTCTCACAGTTTCTTGTGCCGGGGATCTCGCCTCCGTTCTCAGTACAAACCGGTCACTGATGGATCTGGACCTGACTAAAAAAAAACTGGGAGTTTCAGGAATGAAACTACTGTCAGCAGCTCTGAGGAACCCAGACTGTAAACTATCGGAACTGGGGTAAGTATTGTGTGAGATTGTGTTTATAATAACTGGATGTCTGACACTGAACATTATTATTAATATCAGTAATAATGTTATTAATAAACACTGGGGAGTTACTCTGATTCCTGTTATTTCTCTCTGATCCTCAGGCTGTATGATTTCGCTCTCACAGATTCTTGTACAGTACCGAGGATCTCACCTCCGCTCTCAGTACAAACTGGTCACTGGCGGTTCTGACCCTGAGTAAAAAGAAACTGGGAGATTCAGGAGTGAAACTACTGTCTGCAGCTCTGAGGAACCCGGACTGTAAAATACAGGAACTGCGGTAAGTACCAGACTGTGTAAGATTGTGTTTATAATAACTGGATGTTTCATACTGTACATTATTATTAGTGTCAGTAATAGTGTTATTAATAAACACTGGGGATTTACTCTTATTCCTGTTATTTATCTCTCTCTTATCCACAGGTTGGCTGGTGTCGGTCTCACAGATTCTTGTGCCGAGGATCTCGCCTCCACTCTCAGTACAAACCGGCCACTGACGATTCTGAACCTGGGTTATAATAAACTGGGAGATTCAGGAGTGAAATTATTGTCTGTGTCTCTGAGGAACCCAGACTGTAAAATACAGAAACTGATGTAAGTACCAGACTGTGAGAGATTGCATTTATAATAACTGGTTATCTAACACTGAACATTATTACTAGTATCAGTAATAGTGTTATTAATAAACTGTATGGGTTTACACTGATTCCTATTATGTCTCTATCTGATCCCCATGCTGGATGACGTCGGTCTCACAGATTCTTGTGCCGAGGATCTTGCCTCCGCTCTGAGTACGAACCAATCACTGACGGTTCTGAACCTGGAATTAAACTCCTTCACAAACCGATCTCTCCCCGTTCTCCATTGCCTTATACTGACCTGCAGGAGCCTGGAGCAGATCTGGTGAGTGTTTGTGTTAATGATTAATGTAATAAATAAAGTATCAATGGGATTCAGTCACTTTATTGGGACATTTTAGCCTGTAATTATTATTGAAATATTAGCCCCAGTCTCCCTGTTAGTTACATTGCTGTTCATTCTGTTTATTTCCTGTTTATTCTTTAATCTGTTTCCGGCTGAAGAGGAATCAGTTCAGTTTAACCGGTGAGAAACAGTTGAAGTCTCTTCAGGGAACAAGACCTGGACTGAGAGTTGTTTTTAAATCAACGGATTTAATTTATGTAATTTAATTAATTTAATCTGGGCGAGCGTCATCTCCCGTTGTGATTTCAGAGGCCCAGCCACAGGTTGCCGAGACTCAGTCAGCCGGCCCCACAGCGCTGCTTCTGCAGGATATGCGGGGCTGAATGTTCCCCAATGGGCCACTGAGAAGAAATGCACAGACAGGAAGGGGCCAGGGTGGGGCTCAGTCTGGGCTGCAGTGCGATACTGACAATTGCACTCATATTCCTGGGTGTTTCTCTCGGTGTGGAGTCGGAGTCTGTAACAAGTGTCCCTGTGTACAGTGTGTGTCTATCCCAGTGAGGGGTCGGACTCTGTAACAAGTGTCCCTGTGTACAGTGAGTGTCTGTCCCAGTGAGGAGTCAGACTCTGTAACAAGTGTCTCTGTGTACAGTGTGTGTCTCTCCCAGTGAGGAGTCGGACTCTGTAACAAGTGTCCCTGTGTACAGTGTGTGTCTCTCCCAGTGAGGAGACAGATTCTGTAACAAGTGTCCCTGTGTACAGTGTGTGTCTCTCCCAGTGAGGAGTCAGGCTCTGTAACAAGTGTCACTGTCTACAGTGCGTGTCTCTCCCAGTGAGGAGTCGGAATGTTTAACACGTGTCCCTTTGTACAGTGTGTGTCTCTCCCAGTGAGGAGTCGGATTGTTTAACAAGTGTCCCTGTGTACAGTGTGTGTCTCTCCCAGTGAGGGGTCCCACTCTGCAACAAGTGGCCCTGTGTGCAGTCTGTGTGTCTCCCTGTGAGGAGTCAGACTCTGTAACAGTGTCCCTGTGTACAGTGTGTGTCTCTCCCAGTGAGGAGTCAGACTCTGTAACAAGTGTCCCTCTGTACAGTGTGTGGTCCTCCCAGTGAGGAGTTTGACTCTGTAACATGTGTCCGTGCATACATTATGTGTCTCTCCCAGTGAGGAGTCGGATTGTTTAACAAGTGTCCCTGTGTACAGTGCGTGTCTCTACCAGTGTGGAGTCGGACTCTGTAACAAGTGTCCCTGTGCACGCTGTGTATCTCTCCCAATGAGGAGTCGGGCTCTGTAACAAGTGTCCCTACAACCCTCCGAGATCCATCCACTCCTCTGACCTGTTGCACATCCTCGATTTTCCTTGCTCCACATTGGCGCTATGACTTCAGCTGCCAAGGCCCTAAACTCTGGTAGTCCCTCCCTAAACCTCTTCGCTGCTGTACCTCTCTCTCCTCCTCCTTTAAACGCTTTTTAAAACCTTCCAGTTTCAGTGAGCTTTAGCCATCTCTACTAAAATCTCTTTATGTGGCTCTGTGTCAAATTTTGTCTGCTAATTGCCTTGTGTCCTTTCATTGCATTAAAGCCGCTATAAAAATGCAAGTTATTGTTGGTGTCCCTGTGTTGTTTCATTAAAACTCCACCGCTTACTTCAGCTCACGCCTGGTCTCCTCGACATTTTCAATAACTGGCTTCATTTTTTAAAATATATTAAAGAAAGTTTTCTCTAAATTACATCCCATATTCGCCCCCTATGGACGAGGCCTCAGTCGATCCCCTCTGGAGGAGGTCTGACAGTGAAAGGTGCTGTGGGATCTTTGCATCTTCTGCTTCCCCTCCACTCAAATCAAGACAAGACAGGTTGGCAGGCAGTGAGAGAGAGACATGATATCAAGACAACATGCCGAATAGAAATCAAAGCAGAAAATGCTGGATATACTCAGCAGGTCAGGCAGCATCTGTGGAGAGAGAAACAGAGTTAATGTTTCAGGTCAAAGATCTTTTGTCAGAACCTTGACAGAATCTGACGAAAGATAATCGAGATGAAAAATTAACTCTGTTTCTCTCTCTCTCTCCGCAGATGCTGCCTGACCTGCTGAGTACTTCCAGCATTTTCTGTCTTTATTCCCATTTCCAGCATGAGCAGTATTTTGCTTTTGATGCAGAATAAAAAGCCTGTATCTGTAGACTGCAAGATGAAAAGATAAGATACGGAAATGTGTCTTTTTGCTTTTAAACTGCCAAACATAGCAGAGCAATGAGAGAAATGAACTTTCTTTCATTGCTGATAGCGGTGTGTGTGTGTATGTGTGTGGGTGTATATAGGGCTTAACTGAGTTCAAGTTACCTGCTGTGTGCATTGGTATTGCATCTCATGTCTGAAAAAAACAAAGTATGCACCATTAGATCATACTGATTTAATTCCAGACGGCAATGCTGTGGGATCTTACTTTGTCTTTCTTTCAAGATCTTTTTAAAAGCAAAGCTACATATATACATCAAGCCAATTGTTTTTTTCTAGACTGAACTTTATTGAGGAATGTTTCTGGGGTGTTTCAGTGCATATCCTGCGGTGGGAACTTACTCTACCATTAAGCTGAAACCATCCAAACCAAGACAAGACTTTTGTAAAAACAAAGTATATATGTTATATATTTTTAAAAATATTTTCAGAATAATCCATTTGATATTTTTCAGAACTGGGTTTTATTGGGGAATGCGCTTGGGGTGTTTTCAGAGCAAAAGCTGCTGTTGGATCATTCCATTCATCTTATTCCATTCCACGCAAATCACAGACAGGCAGACATTTAGTTAACAAAAGTAAAGTAGATTTATTATTATTTTTCCCTGATTGTATTTCCTTCATTTCACTCTCCCTGTCTTTCATTTCCACGTGGAGATCAGGATTTCTGCAGCCTTGGCTTCACTTCTTCCTGTTGGATTGTCCTCTACAAACATGGCCGCACAGCCAGAAAGGGACATCATCAAAAATAGAAACTCCCAGGCTGCACACCTTTCATAATGGCTGTGTGTGTGTGAGTGAGTTGCTGCAAATTGCAGAGTCTGTCTGAGTGGGTCTGTATGTGAGTGGGCGTCTGTGTGAGTGTTTCTGTATGTGCATGGGTGTCTGTTATTGCAAATTGTGGAGTCTGTGTGAGTGTGTCTGTATGTGTGTGTACCTGTTTCTCTGCAAATTGCAAAGTCTGTGACTGTCTGTGCGTGTGTGTCTGTGCGAAAATTGAAGAGTCTGTGAGTGTGTCTATGTGCATGGGTGTCTGTTTCTGCAAATTGCAGAACGTGAGTCTGACATGTCACTGTAAATTTTAGTTCACTGTGGATGGGAGGCAGAGTGTTTGAGTGAGAGCCAGACAGACAGACAGTCAGTGAAAGAGTGAGACATGCAATCAAAAGACAAGGTACAGAATAGAAAGACTGTTTCTGTAGGCCACAAAGTGAAAAGATACTGAAAAGTGTCTTTTTGGTTTAATTCACCAATATGGCAATCATTTTTCTGCAGGCTGACAAGGGCGTGTGTGTGTGTGCGTGTGTGTGAGAGAGAGAGAGGGAGAGAAGAAAAGCTGGTGTTTGTGTGAGACGTGGTCTGCTAGCTTATTATCTGCAGTTACTGTAATAAACCCTACTGATTTCATTCTGGCCTGGTCCACATGTAATGCTGCTGTGCATCACTTTGTTGCACTTTATTTCACTTCACTTCAACACAGACAGTCAGTCAGTGAGATACTGAAAAATGTCTTTGTGGACTTTCCGACAGTAAAAATTGCTCTGGGATCTTTGCATTCTTTTCATTCCACTCCACTCAAATCAAGACAAGGGAGGCAGGCAATGAGAGAGACACATGAAATTAAGGCAACAGGCAGAATAGAAATCAAAACAGAAAAGGCTGGAAAAACTCTGCAGGCCAGGCAGCTTCTGTGGAGAGAGAGAGAAACATAGTTAACGTTGCAGGTCGATGACCTGTCGTCAGAATATGACCAGAATCTCAGAAGGTCATTGAGCTGTAACATTAACTCTGCTTCTCTCGCTCCACAGGTGCTGCCTGACCTGAGTATTTCCAGCATTTTCTGGTTGAATTGCAGATGTGCAGCATCCACAGTGTTTTGCTAATGATGCAGAATAGAAACCCTGATTCTGTAGCCCACAATATGAAACGATAAAGCACTGAAAAGTGAGTTTTTGGTTTCAAACTGCCAAACACAGCAGAGCAATGAGAGAAATCAACTTTCTTTCAGTGCTGACAGTGTTGTGCAGCAATTTTGCAGGCTGGCTGTGTGTGTGTGTGAGAGAGAAAGAGACAGCAAAAGCTGGTTTGTATGTAGAGCTTGTCTGTGTACAAGTTATCTGCCATTTGCATTGGTACTGCATCTCATGTCTGAAAAAATAGAAAGTATACACCATTGGATCATACTGATTTCATTCCAGACCGCACTGCTGTGGGATTTTACTTTGCCTTTCTTTCAAGACTTGTAAAAATCAAAGCTACATATGTACATCAAGCCATTTGATTATACGCTGGATTTGACTTTAACGGGGAATGTTTGAGGGAGGTTTCAGATCATATCCTGCTGTGGGGCCTTACTCTCCCTTTAATTCCCAACCAAACCAAGACAAGACAAGACTTTTGTAAACACAAAGTATTATATTTATTTTATTAATATTTTCAGAATGATCCATTTGATGCTTTTCTGGACTAGGCTTTATTGGGGAATGTTTATGGAGTTTTTTCAGAGCAAAAGCTGCTGTGGGATCTTTCCATTCATTTTATTCCACTCCACTCAAATCTTGACAGACAGACATTTAGTTTACAGAAGTAAAGTACATATGTTATTATTATTTATTCTTGATACTTTTTGCACCTTTTCACCCTCTCTCTGTGCCCATCTCCTGGGGCATCAATCATCCCCTACAAGCATTTTCACACCCTCCACTCCCCCGGCCCCTTGAGGTCCTGGACCCCAGCTATTCACAATATATATTAATGATCTGGACGAGGGAACTAAATGTAATATCTCCAAGTTTGCAGATGACAAAAAGCTGGGTGGGCATTTGTGCTGTGAGGAGGATGCCGAGAAACTCCAGTATGGGCCCAGAAATTCAGGTCGGGGGCTTCCCGCGGGTGCAAGCCCCCGATCTGCACTTACCTAGCATGCCGGCCGTTGAGCAGTGGGCCCGCATGGGATTCCGATCCTGGGCCTGCTCCAGCTGCCAGCACGCAGTGCTTGCATATCCCAGGGGCGGAGTTAGTTCGATGCGTCCCCTGGGATCACGTGGGCCATGGGGAGCCAATCGGAGCAGGGAATGCTCCATTCATAAGATTCACAGGAAGAGCAGTCAAAACTTATAAATAGTACGGCCCCAAACATCTCTAAATCTTTAAATACATTTTTAAACATCATCACATTTTTAAATAAACTATAAATTACATGAAATTGTGGCGTACCGCTCACAGAAAGGACACAATCCGCTTTTCCGTCTGTAGACTATAAATCAGGCGTCATGCCTTTAAGAAGGATCACACCTTTAAGAAATTCGATCTGCAACATAGTTAAACCCAGAGCGGGGGAGGGGCAGTCTAAGCTGTGGACTGAAGAAAGACAGTCGGACTTTGTGTAGTCTCTGATGCCATTTTTTGTTCAACATGTGGTCTCAACAATTAAACCTTTTCTGTGGAACCTCTCCGAGTTCAGTATATTTTGTTAGGAGTATGTAGACTCCTACATTGGTGACCCCGACGCTCAGGATGACTCCTAAGCGTAACCATGGCTGACACAAATGCAGTTTCTGTGAAGCCATTGCCTGGTTTCTTGAAGCCGAATCACAATTACAACTCCGCGACATCAACGCCGACGCAACGATGCACGACTACCTCCTCACCTCCCTGGGCAGCTCCACAATCATGAAAGTCTGGACATCACTACAAAACCCTTCGGAGGAAGGCAAATACGCACATCTCAAGGCCGCGCTCCTTAAAAAATACACAGCCTCCCAATTCGTGCGCAACTGCCACCTCCTCGACCTCCCGGGCTCGGTGACTCCACGCCGTCAGACTTGCTCTCACACATGCTTGCTCTGACCGATGAGAAACCGCCCGGCTCCCTCATCCGCACGCTCTTTATCCGCCAAATACCCCCCAGCATCCGCCCGGCGATCATGGCATCCAGCCTCACGGACCTCGAGGAGCTGGCTGACAAAGCCAATAAGCTCCTGTCTGCGGACTCCAACTGCACCGTCACCCCCGACCTGGCCTCCGCAGCATCAGCGCGTGCTCCACCCACTATCGCGCGGCCACACAGCTCGGCCACGAGGCCCCCCAGGCCCCCACGTCCCCCAAGCTCTCCGACCCAGGGCTACTGCTACTTCCATACCCGGTTCGGCGCACGGGCATGCCGCTGCAGCCATCCCTGCATGTTTCCAACCGCCCACACACCAGCCTACATGATGGCCATGGGGCAAGCAGGTGCGCTGCTGTATGTTAGGGACAGCGCCTCCAGACGCCGTTTCCTATGCGACATGCGCGCAGCGCACCTTCATCCCTGCGTCCGCCCTCGATGTCCAGCGAGGTGGCCGCGGCCCTGCGCTGGATGCCGCCAACGGCACCGACATCCGGACGTATGGCACCTGCACTGTCACCATCGACCTCGCAGGCCGCCGCTACCACTGGGAGTTTATCACCGCCAAGGTGCTCTCCCCGCTGCTCGGTGCAGATTTCCTGTGCGCCCACGGCCTGTTGGTCGACACACCTCAGCGCCGCCTCGTGGACATGAACACCATGTCAACTATCCCCGGCGCCATGGCCCCCCCAACCCGCCGAAATGGTGTGGCAGTGCCGCGCCCGCTCAATGGACGACTACACAGCACTCCTGGCTGAGTTCCCAGCCCTCACCAACCCGAGCTTCTCCGCAAAGGTTGCTAAGCACGGGGTAGAACACTTCATCCCCACCACAGGGCCACCGGTGTATGCCCACGCCCGCATGCTGGACCCGGCCAAGCTGGAGATCGCGCGGGCCGAGTTCGCCACAATGGAGCAGCTCGGCATCATCTGCCGCTCCAACAGACCCTGGGCCTCCCCACTCCACATCGTCACCAAACCCGACGGGGGATGGCACCCCTGCAGGGACTACCGGTGCCTAAGCAACGCCAGCACACCGGATCGGTATACCATACCGCACATTCAAGACTTCTCAGCTAGATTGGCCGGCTGCTCAGTCTTCTCCAAAGTCGACCTGGTGCGCGGTTACCATCAGGTGCCAGTCCACCCCACGGACGCCCCCAAGACGACCATAATCAGCCCTTTTGGTCTATTCAAGTCCCTCCGAATGCCCTTCAGCCTCAAAAACGCGGCCCAGGCCTTCCAGCGGCTCATGGACTCGGTCCTCCGGGACCTGAAGTTCCTATTTGTCTACCTGGATGACATCCTGGTAGCTAGTTCCTCCAAGCAGGAACACATCGAGCACCTCCGCACCCTGTTCCAGCAGCTCAGTGAGCACGGGCTCATCGTCAGCCCAGCCAAGTGCCAATTCGGCCTCAGCAGGATCGAATTCCTCAGCCACCACATCACACAGGATGGAGCCATTCCCCTGCCCGCCAAGGTGCAAGCCATCCAGCAGTTTCCCCGGCCTACCACTATCGAAGGCCTCCAGGAGTTCTTGGGGATGATCAACTTTTACAACTGCTTCATTCTCGGAGCGGCCTCCCTCATGCGGCCCCTATATGAAGCCCTCCGGGGTAAGAAAGACAGAATGGCGATCGAGTGGTCGGCAGACATGTTGACCACTTTCGACTCGACCAAAAAGGCACTCACCGAAGCCACCATGCTCGCTCACCCACAGCCCAACGCCAGGGTTGGCCACACCACGGACGCCTCCGACCACGCAGTCGGTGCCATGTACGAACAGTGGGTCGATGGGGCCTGGCAAACGCTGGCATTTTTCAGCCGCCAACTGCGCCCCCCGGAGGCCAAATACAGCGCCTTTGACCGCGAGCTCTTCGCACTGTACCTGGCAGTCCGCCATTATAAATTTCTTCTGGAGGGGTGCACCTTCACCGCATTTGTCGACCACAAACCCCTGACATTCGCGATGGCAAAATCTGCGGACCCGTGGTCAGCCAGGCAACAACGCCAGCTCGCCGCGATGTCCGAATTCACCACGGATATCCGGCACATCTCCGGTCGAGACAACGTGGTGGCTGACTGCCTATTCCGCCCCGCCGTCCATGGCGCCCACCTGGCAGTGGACTATGCTCAACTGGCAGCGAGCAACGCACCAACCCCGATCTGCTTTCCGCGCCCACAACCCTCCCAGGGCTGCGACTGACCGACTTCGCCTGCGGCCCGGCTGCTGTCACAGTCAAATGTGACACCTCCTTGGCGCAACCCCGCCCCATAGTCCCGGCGTCCTGGCGAAAACGGGTGGTCGACATCGTCCACGACCTCTTACGCCCCGGCACCCGCTCATCCATTAGACTGGTGGCCAATCAATTTGTCTGGTGCGGCCTGCGCAAAGATGTGCGCGTCTTGTCCAGATCCTGCATAGCTTGCCAGCGTGCCAAAATCCACCAGCACATCAAAGCCCCACTCGAGGAGTTCACCGTGCCAGAAAGAAGGTTTGACCACGTCCACATCGACCTCGTCAGCCCCCTGCCGCCATCACAAGGTCACACGCACCTGCTGACAATCGTGGACCGTACCACCCACTGGCCCGAGGCCATTCCACTGACGTCCACCAACACCGCCGACATCGCGAGGGTGTTCATCGGGACCTGGGTCGCACGGTTCGGCGTCCCCTCCGACATGACGTCGGATAGAGGCCCGCAGTTCACCTCAGATCTGTGGGCCGCCGTCGCTCAAAACCTCGGGGTGGCCATTCACTGCACCACCGCTTACCACCCCCAAGCCAATGGACTGTGCGAGCGATTCCACAGATCCATGAAGGCGTCCCTCCGCGCCAGCCTCGAGTATGAGGCTTGGATCGACTGCAACCCGTGGGTGCTACTTGGCCTATGCTCCACAGTCAAGGAAGAGCTGCAAGCCTCGGTGGCGGAACTCGTGTACAGCCAGCCGCTGCGCATACCCGGAGAGTTCCTGCCCACCGCCACGACCCCCTGGTCGGCTGACCATCAACGCCGCGCTTTCGCCAACCGAGCACAACAGTTCGCTCCGGTACCCAGCGGCCGGCACGGCGAACCAACAACCCGCGTACCACCTAGCTTGCACATGGCCAAATTTGTTTTCGTGCGCCATGACGCCCACAGAGGACCTCTATGGCCCCCATATGACGGACCCTACAAGGTACTCCAGACGGGGAACAAGTTCTTCCTCCTGCAAGTGGGCGGCAGAACTGACAAGGTGTCGGTCGAACGGCTCAAGCTGGCGCACCTAGAGCCCGATGAACCCGTTCAAGTGGGCCAACCCCCACCATGGGGCAGACCACCTAAGAGCCCGACGCAACCGACCGCCCCGCTCCCGACACCAACCGCCAAGAGCCGTTCCGGCCGTGCCATCAAGCCACCACGCCGGTTCGTACATTCCCTACTAGCGGATTCTGGGGGGAGCTGTGTGTCGTACCGATCACAGAAAGGACACAATCCGCTTTTCGGTCCGTAGACTATAAATCAGGCGTCATGCCTTTAAGAAGGATCACACCTTTATGAAACTCGATCTGCAACATAGTTAAGCCCAGAGCGGGGAGGGGCAGTCGAAGCTGTGGACTGATGAAGGACAGTCGGACTTGGTGTAGTCTCTGATGCCATTTCTGTGTTCAACATGTGGTCTCAACAATTAAACCTTTTCTGTTGAACCTCTCCGAGTTCAGTTTATTTTGTTAGGAGTACGTAGACTCCTACAAAATAACTATTTTAAACAGTCATTTCAATTTTTGAAAAAAATAATTTTATTTTCTAAAGGGCTAAAAATAAACTTACCTTGCTTTAAATTATTTAAAAATAATAAACCTGTGGAAAAAATGATTTAATTTTAATTAATTCACCACTTACATTATAAAAAGAAGGCTTTATGCCTGCTTTTTACATGTCTAACTCCTGGAGACTTACCCGCCCGGGAAAACCTGTAAAAAAAACAAAGTTCGATGCGCACGGGCAGCCGCTCCCATGCACGTGTTTGACCTCTGAACCCCTTCGTTCAGGGGAACGGATGTGCCGGTTTCCTGCGCATGCGCAGTGCATGCAGGAAAGCGGCACTTCCATTGGGCCTACGGGTGAGTACCCCATGCGTACTCACCCGTGGAGACCCGAAATTCTGGGCCATTATTTGGACAGGTTCGGTGATTGGGCAGAAGCATAGCAGATGCAATATAACATGGATAAATGCGACGTTATCCACTATGGCATCTATATAGCAATGGATTGGGAGAAGGGGAAGTGCAACGAGACCTGGGCATTCTTGTGCACCAGTCGCTGAAAGTAAGCATGCAGGTGCAGCAGTCAGTTAAGAAAGCAAATGGTATGTTGGCCTTCGTAGCGAGAGAGTTTGAGTACAGGAACAAGGATGTCTTGCTGCAGTTGTACAGGGCCGCACATTGAGTATTGTGTGTAGTTTTGGTCACCTTCGCTGAGGAAGGATATTCCTGCCATGGAAGGCGTGCAGTGAAGATTCACCAGGCTGGGATGGCAGGAATGACGTATGAGGAGAGATTGGGTCTATTGGGCTTGTACTCGCTGGAGTTTAGAAGAATGAGAGGGGATCTCATCGAAACTTATAAAATACTAACAGGACTAGACAGACTAGATGCTGGAAGGATGTTCCCGATGGTCGGGGAGTCCAGAACCAGGGCTCACAGTCTAAGGATAAGGGGTAAGCCATTTAGCACAGAGATGATGAGGAATTTCTCAACCAAAGAGTGGGGAACCTGTGGAATTCTCTACCAAAGAAGGCAGTAGAGGCCAATTCATTAAACATATTCAAGAAGGAGTTGGATATATTTCTTAAGGCTAAAGGCATCAAGGGATATGGAGAGAAGGCAGGAACAGGGTACTGAATTTGGATGATCAGCCATGAACTAATTGAATGGCGGAGCAGACTCGAGGGGCCGAGTGGCCTACCCCTGCTCCTATCTTGTATGTTTCTATGTTTCCACACTCAGTCACACACACCGGAGCCGAGCTGGGGAGCTGCAGCCGCCATTCCTTCCTTCCTGCACCATGTGTCGCCTGCCTGTGTATGTGTGAGCAGCAGAACAGCTTGTTGAGCGGCTCCAGACAATGGCAGAAAGCAGCGGGGCGGGACCCCATCCTGCAACACAAGTGGCGCCCACTAAAAATCACAGTCCACTGCAAAGCGCAATTATACTGAATAATGCTATTCCATTGCAATGGACAATTCCATTGCAAGGTGTTATTCCATTGGAACGGACTATTATATTGCAAAGTGCTACTCCACTGCAAAGGACTATTATATTGCAAAGTACTATTCCATTGCAAAGGTCAATTATAAAATCATAAAATTTACCGCATAGATGGTGGCAATTCGGCCCATCGAGCCCATGCCAGCTCTCTGCAAGAGAACTTCAACGAGACCCACTCCCCTTCCATACCCCCGTAGCCATGATATTTTTTACTTCACGTACTTATCCACTTCCCTTTTGAAAGCCACAATTGAATCTGCCACCATCCTTTCAGCCGGGCATTCCAGGTCATAAGAACACATTTTCATTTTTCTTCCACATGTTGGCGTTGGTTCTTCTGCCAATCACCGTAAAGCTGTGTCCTCTGGTTCTAGACCCTTCCACCAATGGGAACAGTTTCCCTCTATCTACTCTGCCTATACACCTCATGATTGTGAACACCTCTATCATATCTCTCAAGCTTTAAGTTCCTCGGAGTCCACATCATGGAAGACCTCTCCTGGTCCCTCAATACCTCCTCTTTGGTGAAGAAGGCCCAGCAGCGCCTATACTTCCTAAGGAGGCTGAAGGGATGTAACCTGTCACCCCTGATCCTCTCTAACTTCTACCACTGCACAATAGAGAGCATCCTGACGAACTGCATCACAGTATGGTATGGTAGCTGTAGCTCCTATGACCGAAAAGCACTGCAGCGGGTACTCAAAACTGCCCAACGCATTACCGGCACCCGGCTACCGACCATAGAGATCATCTATCAGAAACGCTGTTTATGGAGGTCACTGACCATCATCAAGACCCTACCCAGCCAGCCAAAGTCAGTTCGGCCCCCTGCCATCTGGGAGATGCTACAAATGCATTTGCACCCGAACGTTCAGATTCAGGAACAGCTTCTTTCCCAGGGCTGTCATCCTACTGAACTCCACAAATAAACTCTAAAGCCTGCACATCTGCCAATGCACTTTATGATGTTTATGTTAATGTATTATAAGCCAAATGAATGTTGAATGTTTAAATGTCTTAATCTAAATGTACACTCTCGGGAGCCGCAAGCCTACATTTCGTTGTACTGCACTTGTGCACTAACAATGACAATAAAGTTGATTATTATTATTATTATTATTAATAAACTTCACCGCTCTAAGGAGTACAAACCCAGCTTCTCCATCTATCCATGTAACTGATGTCCCTCATTCCTGGAACCATTCTTGTAAATCTTTTCTGCATCCTCACATCCTTCCTAAGGTGCAGTGCCATGAATTGGACACAATGCTGCAGGTGAGGCCGAAATAGTGTTTTGTAAAAGTTCATCATAACTTCCGTGCTTTTCTACTCTATGCCTCTATTTATGAAGCCCAGGATCCTGCTTTCTCAATCTACCCTGCCACCTTCAACGATTGGTGCACATATACCCCCAGGTCGCTCTGTTCATGCACCCCTTTAGAATTGTACCCTTTAGTTTTTATTGCCTCTTTTCATTCTTCCGACCGAAATGTATAATCCCACTTTTATGGGTTAAGTTTCATCTGCCAGGTGTCCACCGATTCTCTCCGCCTGTCTATGTCTTCTTGAAGTCTATCACTAACCTCCTCACTGTTCACTATATTCCAAGTTTTCTTTCATCTGCAAATTTTTAAATTGCACCCTGTATACCCAAGTCCATATCATTAATATATATCAAGTAAAGCAGTGGTCCTGGTACTGGCCCCTGGGGAACACCACTCTGTACTTTTCTCCAGTCTGAAAAACAACCATTCACCACTACTCTCTGTGTGCAGTCACTTAGCCAATTTCGTATCCATGCTCCCACTGTCCATTTTATTCCATGGGCTTCAACTTTTCCGGCAATCCTATTATCTGGCACTTTATCAAACGCCTTTTGGAAGTCCATGTACACCACATCAACCATATTGCCCTCATCAACTCTCTCTGTTACCTCATCAAAAAGCGAATCAAGTTAGTTAAACACAATTTGCCTTTGACAAATCCGTGCTGGCTTTCCTTAGTTAATCCACAATTGTCCAATTGACTGTTACTTATGTCCCGGATTGTCATTTCTATAAACATCCCCACTATCGGGGTTAAACTAGCTTATCTCTAGTTGCTGGGTTTTCCTATAGCCTTTTTTTGAACAAGGGTGTAACATTTGCAATTCTCCTTTCCTCTGGCATCACCCCTGTTTCTAAAGAGGATTGGAAGATTATGGCCAGTACCTCCACAACTTCCACCATTTCCTCCCTCAGTATCCTAGGATGCATCACATCAGGTGATGTATCTACTTTAAGTACTGCCAGCCATTCTACTACCTCCTCTTTATCAATTTTTATCCCATTCAGTATTTCATCTACCTCCTCTTTCACTATGACATTGGCAGCATTTCGTCCTTGGTAAAGGCAGCTGCAAAGTACTCATTTAGTACCTCAGCCATGCCCTCTGCTTTCATGCATAGCTCTCCCTTTTCGTCTCTAATCGGCCCCACCCCTCCTCTTACGACCCGTTTATTTATATGCCGATATAAGATTTTTGGATTGCATTTTATGTTAGCTGCCTGTCTATTCTCATAATGTCTTTGCCCCTTTTATTTCCCTTTTCACTTCTCTGAACATTCTATATTCAGCCTGGTTCTCACTTTTTTTCTCAAACAGACATCTGTCATACTCCCCTTTTTCTGCTACATCTTATTCTCTATCTCAGCACGGTGGCTTTGTGGTTAACACTGTTGCCTCACAACGCAAAAAAACCCGGGTTCAAATCCGGCCTCGGGTGACTGTCTGTGTGGAGTTTGCACATTCTCCCTGTGTTTGCGTGGGTTTCCTCTTGGTGATCCGGTTTCCTCCCACAGTACAAAGATGTGCGGGTTAGGATGATTGGCTATGATAAATTGACCCTTATTGTTAGGGGGATTAAATATGTGGGGTTACGGGAAAAGGGTGGGATATGTGTCAGTGTAGGGGTTATGGGGATCGGGTGGGTATGTGTTGGTGCAGGCTCGATGGGCCGAAATGGCCTCTATCTGCACTGTGGAGTTTCTGTGATCTTTCATCAGCCAGGGAGCTCCAGCGTTGGTTGCACTACCTTTCCCCCTTGTGGGAAAGCCCCTCGACTGTACGCAAACCATCTCCTCTTTAAAGGCAGCCGCTTGTTCAATTACAGTTTTGCCTGCCAATCTTTGATTCAAATGGGCCAGATCTGATCTCAACCCACTGAAATTGGCCTTCCTCCAAATTGTATTTTAAGACAGATTGTTCCCTGTCCTTTTCTATAGCTAATCTAAACCTTATGATTCTTTGATCACTGTTCCCTAAATGTTCCCCTACAGACATTGGTCCACTCGACGCACCTCATCCCCCAGAACCAGATATAGCAATGTCCACTACCTCATTGGGCCAGAAAGATATTAATCAAGAATGTTCCACTGAACACATGACAGAAAGTCGTTCCCATCTCTGCCATTTACACGATTACTATCCCAATCTATATTAAGATATTTGAAGACCCCTATTTCAATCCTCTATTTCTAATTGAAAAGATGCCATGTTCCTCTTTCTTTCCCTATTCTCTATTTTCAAATAAACAGTTATTGTGTTCTGATCAATTTCCCAGTCCTCTATTTCTATTTAAACATGTATTGTGTACCACATAATCGTCCTGTCCGCTATATGTAACTGAACAGTTACCATGTTCCCCTTATTTCTCCATCCTCTCTATTTAATTAAACAGTTACTGTGTTCCCCTTACTCCCCCTGTTCTCTGTTTCTAATTAAACAGTTACTGTGCTCCCCTTACTTCACTTGCCTGTTTCTAATTAAACAGTTACTGTGTTCCCCTTACTTCACTTGTCCTGTTTCTAATTAAGCAGTTACTGTGTTCCCCTTACTTCACTTGTGCTGTTTCTAATTAAACAGTTACTGTGTTCCCCTTACCTCACTTGCCCTGTTTCTAATTAAATAGTTACTGTGTTCCCCTTACCTCACTTGTCCTGTTTCTAATTAAATAGTTACTGTGTTCCCCTTACTTCACTTGTTCTGTTTCTAATAAAACAGTTTCTGTGTTCCCCTTACTTCACTTGTCCTGTTTCTTATAAAACAGTTACTGTGTTCCCCTTACTTCCCCTGTGCACTGTTCCTAATTAAACAGTTACCGTGTTTCCCTTCCTTCACTTGTCCTGTTTCTAATTAAACAGTTACCGTGTTCCCCTTACTTCACTTGTCCTGTTTCTAATTAAACAGTTACTGTGTTCCCCTCACTTCACTTGTCCTGTTTCTAATTAAACAGTTGCCGTGTTCCCCTTCCTTCACTTCTCCTGTTTCTAATTAAACAGTTACCGTGTTCCCATTACTTCACTTGTTCCTGTTTCTAATTAAACAGTTACTGTGCTCCCCTTACTTCACTTGTCCTGTTTCTAATTGAACAGTTACTGTGCTCCCCTTACTTCACTTGCCCTGTTTCTAATTATAAAGTTACTGTGCTCCCCTTACTTCACTTGTCCTGTTTCTAATTAAAAAGTTACTTTGTTCCCCTTAAATCACTTGTCCTGTTTCTAATTAAACAATTACTGTGTTCCCCTTACTTCACTTTTCCTGTTTCAAAATAAACAATTACTGTGATCCCTTTACTCGCCCTGTTCACTGTTTCTAATTAAACAGTTACCATGTTCCCCTGACTTCAATTGTCCGGTTTCTAATTAAACAGTTACTGTGTTCCCATTACTTCACTTGTCCTGTTTCTAATTAAACAGTTACTGTGTTCCCCTTACTTCACTTGTCCTGTTTCTAATTAAACAATTACTGTGTTCCCCTTACTTCACTTGTCCTGTTTCTAATTAAACAGTTACTGTGTTCCCCTTACTTCACTTGTCCTGTTTCTAATTAAACAATTACTGTGTTCCCCTTTCTTCACTTGTCCTGTTTCTAATTAAACAGTTACTGTGTTCCCCTTACTTCACTTGGCCTGTTTCTAATTAAACATTTACCATGTTCCCCTTACTTCACTTGTCCTGTTTCTAATTAAACAGTTACTGTGTACCCTTACTTCACTTGTCCTGTTTCTAATTAAACAGTTACTGTGTTCCCCTTACTTCCCCTGTGCACTGTTCCTAATTAAACAGTTACCGTGTTTCCCTTCCTTCACTTGTCCTGTTTCTAATTAAACAGTTACTGTGTTCCCCTTACTTCACTTGTCCTGTTTCTATTTAAACAGTTACCGTGTTCCCCTTACTTCACTTGTCCTGTTTCTAATTAAACAGTTACTGTGTTCCACTTACTTCACTTGTCCTGTTTCTAATTAAACAATTACTGTATTCCCCTTACTTCCCCTGTGCACTGTTTCTATTTAAACAGATACCGTGTTTCCCTTCCTTCACTTGTCCTGTTTCTAATTAAACAGTTACTGTGTTCCCCTTACTTCACTTGTCCTGTTTCTAATTAAACAGTTAATGTGTTCCCCTTACTTCACTTGTCCTGTTTCTAATTAAACAGTTACCGTGTTCCCCTTACTTCTCTTCTCCTGTTTCTAATTAAACAACTACCATGTTCCCCTTACTTCCCTTGTCCTGTTTCTAATTAAACAGTTACTGCGCTCCCCTTACTTCACTTCTCCTGTTTCTAATTAAACAGTTACCGTGCTCCCCTTACTCCCCCTGTTCACTGTTTCTAATTAAACAGTTACCGTGTTCCCCTTACTTCACTTGTCCTGTTTCCAATTAAACAGTTACTGTGTTCCCCTTACTTCACTTGTCCTGTTTCTAATTAAACAGTTGCCGTGTTCCCCTTACTTCACTTGTCCTGTTTCTATTTAAACAGTTACGGTGTTCCCCTTACTTCACTTGTCCTGTTTCTAATTAAACAGTTACCATGTTCCCCTTACTTCACTTGTCCTGTTTCTAATTAAACAGTTACTGTGTTCCCCTTACTTCACTTGTCCTGTTTCTAATTAAACAGTTACTGTGTTCCCGTTACTTCCCCTGTGCACTGTTCCTAATTAAACAGTTACCGTGTTTCCCTTCCTTCACTTGTCCTGTTTCTAATTAAACAGTTACTGTGTTCCCCTTAATTCACTTGTCCTGTTTCTATTTAAACAGTTACCGTGTTCCCCTTACTTCACTTGTCCTGTTTCTAATTAAACAGTTACTGTGTTCCCCTTACTTCACTTGTCCTGTTTCTAATTAAACAATTACCATGTTCCCCTTACTTCACTTGTTCACTTGTCCTGTTTCTAATTAAACAGTAACCGTGTTCCCCTTACACCCCCTGTTCACTGTTTCTAATTAAACAGTTACCGTGTTCCCCTTACTTCACTTGTCCTGTTTCTAATTAAACAGTTACTGTGTTCCCCTTACTTCACTTGTCCTGTTTCTAATTAAACAGTTACTGTGTTCCCCTTACTTCACTTGTGCTGTTTCTAATTAAACAGTTACTGTGTTCCCCTTACGTCACTTGTCCTGTTTCTAATTAAATAGTAACTGTGTTATCCTTACTTCACTTGTCCTGTTTCTAATTAAACAGTTACTGTGTTCCACTTACTTCACTTGTCCTGTTTCTAATTAAACAATTACTGTGTTCCCCTTACTTCCCCTGTGCACTGTTTCTAATTAAACAGATACCGTGTTTCCCTTCCTTCACTTGTCCTGTTTCTAATTAAACAGTTACTGTGTTCCCCTTACTTCACTTGTCCTGCTTCTAATTAAACAGTTAATGTGTTCCCCTTACTTCACTTGTCCTGTTTCTAATTAAACAGTTACCGTGTTCCCCTTACTTCTCTTCTCCTGTTTCTAATTAAACAACTACCATGTTCCCCTTACTTCACTTGTCCTGTTTCTAATTAAACAGTTACTGTGCTCCCTTACTTCACTTCTCCTGTTTCTAATTAAACAGTTACCGTGTTCCCCTTACTCCCCCTGTTCACTGTTTCTAATTAAACAGTTACCGTGTTCCCCTTACTTCACTTGTCCTGTTTCCAATTAAACAGTGATTGTGTTACCCTTACTTCACTTGTCCTGTTTCTAATTAAACAGTTACTGTGTTCCCCTTACTTCACTTGTCCTGATTCTAATGAAACAGTTACTGTGTTCCCCTTACTTCACTTGTCCTATTTCTAATTAAACAGTTACTGTGTTCCCCTTACTTCACTTTTCCTGTCTCTAATTAAACAGTTACCATGTTCCCCTTTCTTCACTTGTCCTGTTTCTAATTAAACAGTTACTGTGTTCCCCTTACTTCACTTGTCCTGTTTCTAATTAAACAGTTACTGTGTTCCCCTTACTTCACTTGTCCTCTTTCTAATTAAACAGTTACTGTGTTCCCCTTACTTCACTTGTCCTGTTTCTAATTAAACAATTACCATGTTCCCCTTACTTCACTTGTTCACTTGTCCTGTTTCTAATTAAACAGTAACCGTGTTCCCCTTACTCCCCTGTTCACTGTTTCTAATTAAACAGTTACCGTGTTCCCCTTACTTCACTTGTCCTGTTTCTAATTAAACAGTTACTGTGTTCCCCTTACTTCACTTGTGCTGTTTCTAATTAAACAGTTGCTGTGTTCCCCTTACATCACTTGTCCTGTTTCTAATTAAACAGTTACTGTGTTCCCCTTACTTCACTTGTCCTGTTTTTAATTAAACAGTTACTGTGTTCCCCTTACTTCCCCTGTGCACTGTTCCTAATTAAACAGTTACCGTGTTTCCCTTCCTTCACTTGTCCTGTTTCTAATTAAACAGTTACTGTGTTCCCCTTACTTCACTTGTCCTGTTTCTGTTTAAACAGTTACCGTGTTCCCCTTACTTCACTTGTCCTGTTTCTAATTAAACAGTTACTGTGTTCCCCTTACTTCACTTGTCCTGTTTCTAATTAAACAATTACCATGTTCCCCTTACTTCACTTGTTCACTTGTCCTGTTTCTAATTAAACAGTAACCGTGTTCCCCTTGCACCCCCTGTTCACTGTTTCTAATTAAACAGTTACCGTGTTCCCCTTACTTCACTTGTCCTGTTTCTAATTAAACAGTTACTGTGTTCCCCTTACTTCACTTGTGCTGTTTCTAATTAAACAGTGACTGTGTTCCCCTTACTTCACTTGTCCTGTTTCTAATTCAACAGTTACCGTGTTCCCCTTACTTCACTTCTCCTGTTTCTAATTAAACAATTACCATGTTCCCCTTACTTCACTTGTCCTGTTTCTAATTAAACAGTTACTGTGCTCCCCTTACTTCACTTGTCCTGTTTCTAATTAAACAGTTACCGTGTTCTCCTTACTCCCCCTGTTCACTGTTTCTAATTAAACAGTTACAGTGTTCCCCTTACTTCACTTGTCCTGTTTCCAATTAAACAGTTATTGTGTTCCCCTTACTTCACTTGTCCTGTTTCAAATTAAACCGTTGCTGTGTTCCCCTTACTTCACTTGTCCTGATTCTAATTAAACAGTTACTGTGTTCCCCTTACTTCACTTGTCCTGTTACTAATTAAACAGTTACCATGTTCCCCTTACTTCACTTGTCCTGTTTCTAATTAAACAGTAACTGTGTTCCCCTTACTCCACTTGTCCTGTTTCTAATTAAACTGTTACTGTCTTCCCCTTACTTCACTTGTCCTATTTCTAATTAAACAGTTACTGTGTCCCCTTACTTCACTTTTCCTGTCTCTAATTAAATAGTTACCATGTTCCCCTTTCTTCACTTGTCCTGTTTCTAATTAAACAGTTACTGTGTTCCCCTTACTTCACTTGTCCTCTTTCTAATTAAACAGTTACTGTGTTCCCCTTACTTCACTTGTCCTCTTTCTAATTAAACATTTACTGTGTTCCCCTTACTTCACTTGTCCGGTTTCTAATTAAACTGTTACTGTGTTCCCCTTACTTCACTTGTGCTGTTTCTAATTAAACAGTTACTGTGTTCCCCTTACATCACTTGTCCTGTTTCTAATTAAACAGTTACTGTGTTCCCCTTACTTCACTTGTCCTGTTTCAAATTAAACAGTTATTGTGTTCCCCTTACTTCACTTGTCCTGTTTCTAATTAAACAGTTACTGTGTTCCCCTTACTTCCCCTCTGCACTGTTCCTAATTAAACAGTTACCGTGTTCCCCTTACTTCACTTGTCCTGTTTCTAATTAAACAGTTACTGTGTTCCCCTTACTTCACTTGTCCTGTTTCTAATTAAACAGTTACTGTGTTCCCCTTACTTCACTTGTCCTCTTTCTAATTAAACAGTTACTGTGTTCCCCTTACTTCACTTGTCCTGTTTCTAATTAAACAATTACCATGTTCCCCTTACTTCACTTGTTCACTTGTCCTGTTTCTAATTAAACAGTAACCGTGTTCCCCTTACTCCCCTGTTCACTGTTTCTAATTAAACAGTTACCGTGTTCCCCTTACTTCACTTGTCCTGTTTCTAATTAAACAGTTACTGTGTTCCCCTTACTTCACTTGTGCTGTTTCTAATTAAACAGTTACTGTGTTCCCCTTACATCACTTGTTCTGTTTCTAATTAAACAGTTACTGTGTTCCCCTTACTTCACTTGTCCTGTTTTTAATTAAACAGTTACTGTGTTCCCCTTACTTCCCCTGTGCACTGTTCCTAATTAAACAGTTACCGTGTTTCCCTTCCTTCACTTGTCCTGTTTCTAATTAAACAGTTACTGTGTTCCCCTTACTTCACTTGTCCTGTTTCTGTTTAAACAGTTACCGTGTTCCCCTTACTTCACTTGTCCTGTTTCTAATTAAACAGTTACTGTGTTCCCCTTACTTCACTTGTCCTGTTTCTAATTAAACAATTACCATGTTCCCCTTACTTCACTTGTTCACTTGTCCTGTTTCTAATTAAACAGTAACCGTGTTCCCCTTACACCCCCTGTTCACTGTTTCTAATTAAACAGTTACCGTGTTCCCCTTACTTCACTTGTCCTGTTTCTAATTAAACAGTTACTGTGTTCCCCTTACTTCACTTGTGCTGTTTCTAATTAAACAGTTACTGTGTTCCCCTTACTTCACTTGTCCTGTTTCTAATTAAACAGTTACCGTGTTCCCCTTACTTCACTTCTCCTGTTTCTAATTAAACAATTACCATGTTCCCCTTACTTCACTTGTCCTGTTTCTAATTAAACAGTTACTGTGCTCCCCTTACTTCACTTGTCCTGTTTCTAATTAAACAGTTACCGTGTTCTCCTTACTCCCCCTGTTCACTGTTTCTAATTAAACAGTTACCGTGTTCCCCTTACTTCACTTGTCCTGTTTCCAATTAAACAGTTATTGTGTTCCCCTTACTTCACTTGTCCTGTTTCAAATTAAACCGTTGCTGTGTTCCCCTTACTTCACTTGTCCTGATTCTAATTAAACAGTTACTGTGTTCCCCTTACTTCACTTGTCCTGTTTCTAATTAAACAGTTACCATGTTCCCCTTACTTCACTTGTCCTGTTTCTAATTAAACAGTAACTGTGTTCCCCTTACTCCACTTGTCCTGTTTCTAATTAAACAGTTACTGTGTTCCCCTTACTTCACTTGTCCTATTTCTAATTAAACAGTTACTGTGTTCCCCTTACTTCACTTTTCCTGTCTCTAATTAAACAGTTACCATGTTCCCCTTTCTTCACTGTCCTGTTTCTAATTAAACAGTTACTGTGTTCCCCTTACTTCACTTGTCCTCTTTCTAATTAAACAGTTACTGTGTTCCCCTTACTTCACTTGTCCGGTTTCTAATTAAACAGTTACTGTGTTCCCCTTACTTCACTTGTGCTGTTTCTAATTAAACAGTTACTGTGTTCCCCTTACATCACTTGTCCTGTTTCTAATTAAACAGTTACTGTGTTCCCCTTACTTCACTTGTCCTGTTTCAAATTAAACAGTTATTGTGTTCCCCTTACTTCACTTGTCCTGTTTCTAATTAAACAGTTACCGTGTTCCCCTTACTTCTCTTCTCCTGTTTCTAATTAAACAACTACCATGTTCCCCTTACTTCACTTGTCCTGTTTCTAATTAAACAGTTACTGTGCTCCCCTTACTCCCCCTGTTCACTGTTTCTAATTAAACAGTTACCGTGTTCCCCTTACTTCACTTGTCCTGTTTCCAATTAAACAGTTATTGTGTTACCCTTACTTCACTTGTCCTGTTTCTAATTAAACAATTACTGTGTTCCCCTTACTTCACTTGTCCTGTTTCTAATTAAACAGTTACTGTGTTCCCCTTACTTCACTTGTCCTGTTTCTAATTAAACAGTTACTGTGTTCCCCTTACTTCACTTGTCCTGTTTCTAATTAAACAGTTACCGTGTTCCCCTTACTTCACTTGTCCTGTTTCTATTTAAACAGTTACTGTGTTCCCCTTACTTCACTTGTCCTGTTTCTAATTAAACAGTTACCATGTTCCCCTTACTTCACTTGTCCTGTTTCTAGTTAAACAGTTGCTGTGTTCCCCTTACTTCACTTGTCCTGTTTCTAATTAAACAGTTACTGTGTTCCCGTTACTTCCCCTGTGCACTGTTCCTAATTAAACAGTTACCGTGTTTCCCTTCCTTCACTTGTCCTGTTTCTAATTAAACAGTTACTGTGTTCCCCTTAATTCACTTGTCCTGTTTCTATTTAAACAGTTACCGTGTTCCCCTTACTTCACTTGTCCTGTTTCTAATTAAACAGTTCCTGTGTTCCCCTTACTTCACTTGTCCTGTTTCTAATTAAACAATTACCATGTTCCCCTTACTTCACTTGTTCACTTGTCCTGTTTCTAATTAAACAGTAACCGTGTTCCCCTTACACCCCCTGTTCACTGTTTCTAATTAAACAGTTACCGTGTTCCCCTTACTTCACTTGTCCTGTTTCTAATTAAACAGTTACTGTGTTCCCCTTACTTCACTTGTCCTGTTTCTAATTAAACAGTTACTGTGTTCCCCTTACTTCACTTGTGCTGTTTCTAATTAAACAGTTACTGTGTTCCCCTTACGTCACTTGTCCTGTTTCTAATTAAATAGTAACTGTGTTACCCTTACTTCACTTGTCCTGTTTCTAATGAAACAGTTACTGTGTTCCACTTACTTCACTTGTCCTGTTTCTAATTAAACAATTACTGTGTTCCCCTTACTTCCCCTGTGCACTGTTTCTAATTAAACAGATACCGTGTTTCCCTTCCTTCACTTGTCCTGTTTCTAATTAAACAGTTAATGTGTTCCCCTTACTTCACTTGTCCTGTTTCTAATTAAACAGTTACCGTGTTCCCCTTACTTCTCTTCTCCTGTTTCTAATTAAACAACTACCATGTTCCCCTTACTTCACTTGTCCTGTTTCTAATTAAACAGTTACTGTGCTCCCCTTACTTCACTTCTCCTGTTTCTAATTAAACAGTTACCGTGTTCCCCTTACTCCCCCTGTTCACTGTTTCTAATTAAACAGTTACCGTGTTCCCCTTACTTCACTTGTCCTGTTTCCAATTAAACAGTTATTGTGTTACCCTTACTTCACTTGTCCTGTTTCTAATTAAACAGTTACTGTGTTCCCCTTACTTCACTTGTCCTGATTCTAATGAAACAGTTACTGTGTTCCCCTTACTTCACTTTTCCTGTCTCTAATTAAACAGTTACCATGTTCCCCTTTCTTCACTTGTCCTGTTTCTAATTAAACAGTTACTGTGTTCCCCTTACTTCACTTGTCCTGTTTCTAATTAAACAGTTACTGTGTTCCCCTTACTTCACTTGTCCTCTTTCTAATTAAACAGTTACTGTGTTCCCCTTACTTCACTTGTCCTGTTTCTAATTAAACAATTACCATGTTCCCCTTACTTCACTTGTTCACTTGTCCTGTTTCTAATTAAACAGTAACCGTGTTCCCCTTACTCCCCTGTTCACTGTTTCTAATTAAACAGTTACCGTGTTCCCCTTACTTCACTTGTCCTCTTTCTAATTAAACAGTTACTGTGTTCCCCTTACTTCACTTGTGCTGTTTCTAATTAAACAGTTACTGTGTTCCCCTTACATCACTTGTCCTGTTTCTAATTAAACAGTTACTGTGTTCCCCTTACTTCACTTGTCCTGTTTTTAATTAAACAGTTACTGTGTTCCCCTTACTTCCCCTGTGCACTGTTCCTAATTAAACAGTTACCGTGTTTCCCTTCCTTCACTTGTCCTGTTTCTAATTAAACAGTTACTGTGTTCCCCTTACTTCACTTGTCCTGTTTCTGTTTAAACAGTTACCGTGTTACCCTTACTTCACTTGTCCTGTTTCTAATTAAACAGTTACTGTGTTCCCCTTACTTCACTTGTCCTGTTTCTAATTAAACAATTACCATGTTCCCCTTACTTCACTTGTTCACTTGTCCTGTTTCTAATTAAACAATAACCGTGTTCCCCTTACACCCCCTGTTCACTGTTTCTAATTAAACAGTTACTGTGTTCCCCTTACTTCACTTGTGCTGTTTCTAATTAAACAGTTACTGTGTTCCCCTTACTTCACTTGTCCTGTTTCTAATTCAACAGTTACCGTTTTCCCCTTACTTCACTTCTCCTGTTTCTAATTAAACAATTACCATGTTCCCCTGACTTCACTTGTCCTGTTTCTAATTAAACAGTTACTGTGCTCCCCTTACTTCACTTGTCCTGTTTCTAATTAAACAGTTACCGTGTTCTCCTTACTCCCCCTGTTCACTGTTTCTAATTAAACAGTTACCGTGTTCCCCTTACTTCACTTGTCCTGTTTCCAATTAAACAGTTATTGTGTTCCCCTTACTTCACTTGTCCTGTTTCAAATTAAACCGTTGCTGTGTTCCCCTTACTTCACTTGTCCTGATTCTAATTAAACAGTTACTGTGTTCCCCTTACTTCACTTGTCCTGTTTCTAATTAAACACTTACCATGTTCCCCTTACTTCACTTGTCCTGTTTCTAATTAAACAGTAACTGTGTTCCCCTTACTCCACTTGTCCTGTTTCTAATTAAACAGTTACTGTGTTCCCCTTACTTCACTTGTCCTATTTCTAATTAAACAGTTACTGTGTTCCCCTTACTTCACTTTTCCTGTCTCTAATTAAACAGTTACCATGTTCCCCTTTCTTCACTTGTCCTGTTTCTAATTAAACAGTTCCTGTGTTCCCCTTACTTCACTTGTCCTCTTTCTAATTAAACAGTTACTGTGTTCCCCTTACTTCACTTGTCCTCTTTCTAATTAAACAGTTACTGTGTTCCCCTTACTTCACTTGTCCGGTTTCTAATTAAACAGTTACTGTGTTCCCCTTACTTCACTTGTGCTGTTTCTAATTAAACAGTTACTGTGTTCCCCTTACATCACTTGTCCTGTTTCTAATTAAACAGTTACTGTGTTCCCCTTACTTCACTTGTCCTGTTTCAAATTAAACAGTTATTGTGTTCCCCTTACTTCACTTGTCCTGTTTCTAATTAAACAGTTACTGTGTTCCCCTTACTTCCCCTCTGCACTGTTCCTAATTAAACAGTTACCGTGTTCCCCTTACTTCACTTGTCCTGTTTCTAATTAAACAGTTACTGTGTTCCCCTTACTTCACTTGTCCTGTTTCTAATTAAACAGTTACTGTGTTCCCCTTACTTCACTTGTCCTCTTTCTAATTAAACAGTTACTGTGTTCCCCTTACTTCACTTGTCCTGTTTCTAATTAAACAATTACCATGTTCCCCTTACTTCACTTGTTCACTTGTCCTGTTTCTAATTAAACAGTAACCGTGTTCCCCTTACTCCCCTGTTCACTGTTTCTAATTAAACAGTTACCGTGTTCCCCTTACTTCACTTGTCCTGTTTCTAATTAAACAGTTACTGTGTTCCCCTTACTTCACTTGTGCTGTTTCTAATTAAACAGTTACTGTGTTCCCCTTACATCACTTGTCCTGTTTCTAATTAAACAGTTACTGTGTTCCCCTTACTTCACTTGTCCTGTTTTTAATTAAACAGTTACTGTGTTCCCCTTACTTCACTTTTCCTGTCTCTAATTAAACAGTTACCGTGTTTCCCTTCCTTCACTTGTCCTGTTTCTAATTAAACAGTTACTGTGTTCCCCTTACTTCACTTGTCCTGTTTCTGTTTAAACAGTTACCGTGTTCCCCTTACTTCACTTGTCCTGTTTCTAATTAAACAGTTACTGTGTTCCCCTTACTTCACTTGTCCTGTTTCTAATTAAACAATTACCATGTTCCCCTTACTTCACTTGTTCACTTGTCCTGTTTCTAATTAAACAGTAACCGTGTTCCCCTTACACCCCCTGTTCACTGTTTCTAATTAAACAGTTACCGTGTTCCCCTTACTTCACTTGTCCTGTTTCTAATTAAACAGTTACTGTGTTCCCCTTACTTCACTTGTGCTGTTTCTAATTAAACAGTTACTGTGTTCCCCTTACTTCACTTGTCCTGTTTCTAATTAAACAGTTGCCGTGTTCCCCTTACTTCACTTCTCCTGTTTCTAATTAAACAATTACCATGTTCCCCTTACTTCACTTGTCCTGTTTCTAATTAAACAGTTACTGTGCTCCCCTTACTTCACTTGTCCTGTTTCTAATTAAACAGTTACCGTGTTCTCCTTACTCCGCCTGTTCACTGTTTCTAATTAAACAGTTACCGTGTTCCCCTTACTTCACTTGTCCTGTTTCCAATTAAACAGTTATTGTGTTCCCCTTACTTCACTTGTCCTGTTTCAAATTAAACCGTTGCTGTGTTCCCCTTACTTCACTTGTCCTGATTCTAATTAAACAGTTACTGTGTTTCCCTTACTTCACTTGTCCTGTTTCTAATTAAACAGTTACCATGTTCCCCTTACTTCACTTGTCCTGTTTCTAATTAAACAGTAACTGTGTTCCCCTTACTCCACTTGTCCTGTTTCTAATTAAACATTTACTGTGTTCCCCTTACTTCACTTGTCCTATTTCTAATTAAACAGTTACTGTGTTCCCCTTACTTCACTTTTCCTGTCTCTAATTAAACAGTTACCATGTTCCCCTTTCTTCACTTGTCCTGTTTCTAATTAAACAGTTACTGTGTTCCCCTTACTTCACTTGTCCTCTTTCTAATTAAACAGTTACTGTGTTCCCCTTACTTCCCTTGTCCTCTTTCTAATTAAACAGTTACTGTGTTCCCCTTACTTCACTTGTCCGGTTTCTAATTAAACAGTTACTGTGTTCCCCTTACTTCACTTGTGCTGTTTCTAATTAAACAGTTACTGTGTTCCCCTTACATCACTTGTCCTGTTTCTAATTAAACAGTTACTGTGTTCCCCTTACTTCCCCTCTGCACTGTTCCTAATTAAACAGTTACCGTGTTCCCCTTACTTCACTTGTCCTGTTTCTAATTAAACAGTTACTGTGTTCCCCTTACTTCACTTGTCCTGTTTTTAATTAAACAATTACTGTGCTCCCCTTACTTCACTTGTCCTGTTTCTAATTAAACAGTTACCGTGTTCCCCTTACTTCACTTGTCCTGTTTCTAATTAAACAGATACTGTGTTCCCCTTACTTCACTTGTCCTGTTTCTAATTAAACTGTTAATGTGTTCCCCTTACTTCACTTGTCCTGTTTCTAATTAAACAATTTCCATGTTCCCCTTACTTCACTTGTCCTGTTTCTAATTAAACAGTTACTGTGCTCCCCTTACTTCACTTGTCCTGTTTCTAATTAAACAGTTACCGTGTTCCACTTACTCCCCCTGTTCACTGTTTCTAATTAAACAGTAACTGTGTTCCCCTTACTTCACTTGTCCTGTTTCTAATTAAACAATTACCTTGTTCCCCTTACTTCACTTGTTCAGTTGTCCTGTTTCTAATTAAACAGTAACCGTGTTCCCCTTACACCCACTGTTCACTGTTTCTAATGAATCAGTTACCGTGTTCCCCTTACTTCACTTGTCCTGTTTCTAATTAAACAGTTACTGTGTTCCCCTTACTTCACTTGTCCTGTTTCTAATTAAACAGTTACTGTGTTCCCCTTACTTCACTTGTCCTGTTTCTAATTAAACAGTTACTGTGTTCCCCTTACTTCACTTGTCCTGTTTCTAATTAAACAGTTACCGTGTTCCCCTTAGTTCCCTTGTCCTGTTTCTAATTAAACAGTTACTGTGTTCCCCTTACACCCCCTGTTCACTGTTTCTAATGAATCAGTTACCGTGTTACCCTTACTTCACTTGTCCTGTTTCTAATTAAACAGTTACTGTGTTCCCCTTACTTCACTTGACCTGTTTCTAATTAAACAGTTACTGTGTTCCCCTTACTTCACTTGTCCTGTTTCTAATTAAACAGTAACCGTGTTCCCCTTACACCCCCTGTTCACTGTTTCTAATGAATCAGTTACCGTGTTCCCCTTACTTCACTTGTCCTGTTTCTAATTAAACAGTTACTGTGTTCCCCTTACTTCACTTGTCCTGTTTCTAATTAAACAGTTACTGTGTTCCCCTTACTTCACTTGTCCTGTTTCTAATTAAACAGTTACTATGTTCCCCTTACTTCACTTGTCCTGTTTCTAATTAAACAGTTACCGTGTTCCCCTTACTTCCCTTGTCCTGTTTCTAATTAAACAGTTACTGTGTTCCCGTTACTTCACTTGTCCTGTTTCTAATTAAACAGTTATTGTGTTCCCCTTACTTCACTTGTCCTGTTTCTAATTAAACAGTTACTGTGTTCCCCTTACTTCACTTGTCCTGTTTCTAATTAAACAGTTACTGTGTTCCCCTTACTTCACTTGTCCTGTTTCTAATTAAAATGTTACCGTGTTCCCCTTACTTCACTTGTCCTGTTTCTATTTAAACAGTTACTGTGTTCCCCTTACTTCACTTGTCCTGTTTCTAATTAAACAGTTACCATGTTCCCCTTACTTCACTTGTCCTGTTTCTAATTAAACAGTTGCTGTGTTCCCCTTACTTCACTTGTCCTGTTTCTAATTAAACAGTTACTGTGTTCCCCTTAATTCACTTGTCCTGTTTCTATTTAAACAGTTACCGTGTTCCCCTTACTTCACTTGTCCTGTTTCTAATTAAACAGTTCCTGTGTTCCCCTTACTTCACTTGTCCTGTTTCTAATTAAACAATTACCATGTTCCCCTTACTTCACTTGTTCACTTGTCCTGTTTCTAATTAAACAGTAACCGTGTTCCCCTTACACCCCCTGTTCACTGTTTCTAATTAAACAGTTACCGTGTTCCCCTTACTTCACTTGTCCTGTTTCTAATTAAACAGTTACTGTGTTCCCCTTACTTCACTTGTGCTGTTTCTAATTAAACAGTTACTGTGTTCCCCTTACATCACTTGTCCTGTTTCTAATTAAACAGTTACTGTGTTCCCCTTACTTCACTTGTCCTGTTTTTAATTAAACAGTTACTGTGTTCCCCTTACTTCCCCTGTGCACTGTTCCTAATTAAACAGTTACCGTGTTTCCCTTCCTTCACTTGTCCTGTTTCTAATTAAACAGTTACTGTGTTCCCCTTACTTCACTTGTCCTGTTTCTGTTTAAACAGTTACCGTGTTCCCCTTACTTCACTTGTCCTGTTTCTAATTAAACAGTTACTGTGTTCCCCTTACTTCACTTGTCCTGTTTCTAATTAAACAATTACCATGTTCCCCTTACTTCACTTGTTCACTTGTCCTGTTTCTAATTAAACAGTAACCGTGTTCCCCTTACACCCCCTGTTCACTGTTTCTAATTAAACAGTTACCGTGTTCCCCTTACTTCACTTGTCCTGTTTCTAATTAAACAGTTACTGTGTTCCCCTTACTTCACTTGTGCTGTTTCTAATTAAACAGTTACTGTGTTCCCCTTACTTCACTTGTCCTGTTTCTAATTAAACAGTTGCCGTGTTCCCCTTACTTCACTTCTCCTGTTTCTAATTAAACAATTACCATGTTCCCCTTACTTCACTTGTCCTGTTTCTAATTAAACAGTTACTGTGCTCCCCTTACTTCACTTGTCCTGTTTCTAATTAAACAGTTACCGTGTTCTCCTTACTCCGCCTGTTCACTGTTTCTAATTAACCAGTTACCATGTTCCCCTTACTTCACTTGTCCTGTTTCCAATTAAACAGTTATTGTGTTCCCCTTACTTCACTTGTCCTGTTTCAAATTAAACCGTTGCTGTGTTCCCCTTACTTCACTTGTCCTGATTCTAATTAAATAGTTACTGTGTTCCCCTTACTTCACTTTTCCTGTCTCTAATTAAACAGTTACCATGTTCCCCTTTCTTCACTTGTCCTGTTTCTAATTAAACAGTTACTGTGTTCCCCTTACTTCACTTGTCCTCTTTCTAATTAAACAGTTACTGTGTTCCCCTTACTTCCCTTGTCCTCTTTCTAATTAAACAGTTACTGTGTTCCCCTTACTTCACTTGTCCGGTTTCTAATTAAACAGTTACTGTGTTCCCCTTACTTCACTTGTGCTGTTTCTAATTAAACAGTTACTGTGTTCCCCTTACATCACTTGTCCTGTTTCTAATTAAACAGTTACTGTGTTCCCCTTACTTCCCCTCTGCACTGTTCCTAATTAAACAGTTACCGTGTTCCCCTTACTTCACTTGTCCTGTTTCTAATTAAACAGTTAGTGTGTTCCCCTTACTTCACTTGTCCTGTTTTTAATTAAACAATTACTGTGCTCCCCTTACTTCACTTGTCCTGTTTCTAATTAAACAGTTACCGTGTTCCCCTTACTTCACTTGTCCTGTTTCTAATTAAACAGATACTGTGTTCCCCTTACTTCACTTGTCCTGTTTCTAATTAAACAGTTAATGTGTTCCCCTTACTTCACTTGTCCTGTTTCTAATTAAACAATTTCCATGTTCCCCTTACTTCACTTGTCCTGTTTCTAATTAAACAGTTACTGTGCTCCCCTTACTTCACTTGTCCTGTTTCTAATTAAACAGTTACCGTGTTCCACTTACTCCCCCTGTTCACTGTTTCTAATTAAACAGTAACTGTGTTCCCCTTACTTCACTTGTCCTGTTTCTAATTAAACAATTACCTTGTTCCCCTTACTTCACTTGTTCAGTTGTCCTGTTTCTAATTAAACAGTAACCGTGTTCCCCTTACACCCCCTGTTCACTGTTTCTAATGAATCAGTTACCGTGTTCCCCTTACTTCACTTGTCCTGTTTCTAATTAAACAGTTACTGTGTTCCCCTTACTTCACTTGTCCTGTTTCTAATTAAACAGTTACTGTGTTCCCCTTACTTCACTTGTCCTGTTTCTAATTCAACAGTTACCGTTTTCCCCTTACTTCACTTCTCCTGTTTCTAATTAAACAATTACCATGTTCCCCTGACTTCACTTGTCCTGTTTCTAATTAAACAGTTACTGTGCTCCCCTTACTTCACTTGTCCTGTTTCTAATTAAACAGTTACCGTGTTCTCCTTACTCCCCCTGTTCACTGTTTCTAATTAAACAGTTACCGTGTTCCCCTTACTTCACTTGTCCTGTTTCCAATTAAACAGTTATTGTGTTCCCCTTACTTCACTTGTCCTGTTTCAAATTAAACCGTTGCTGTGTTCCCCTTACTTCACTTGTCCTGATTCTAATTAAACAGTTACTGTGTTCCCCTTACTTCACTTGTCCTGTTTCTAATTAAACAGTTACCATGTTCCCCTTACTTCACTTGTCCTGTTTCTAATTAAACAGTAACTGTGTTCCCCTTACTCCACTTGTCCTGTTTCTAATTAAACAGTTACTGTGTTCCCCTTACTTCACTTGTCCTATTTCTAATTAAACAGTTACTGTGGTCCCCTTACTTCACTTTTCCTGTCTCTAATTAAACAGTTACCATGTTCCCCTTTCTTCACTTGTCCTGTTTCTAATTAAACAGTTCCTGTGTTCCCCTTACTTCACTTGTCCTCTTTCTAATTAAACAGTTACTGTGTTCCCCTTACTTCACTTGTCCTCTTTCTAATTAAACAGTTACTGTGTTCCCCTTACTTCACTTGTCCGGTTTCTAATTAAACAGTTACTGTGTTCCCCTTACTTCACTTGTGCTGTTTCTAATTAAACAGTTACTGTGTTCCCCTTACATCACTTGTCCTGTTTCTAATTAAACAGTTACTGTGTTCCCCTTACTTCACTTGTCCTGTTTCAAATTAAACAGTTATTGTGTTCCCCTTACTTCACTTGTCCTGTTTCTAATTAAACAGTTACTGTGTTCCCCTTACTTCCCCTCTGCACTGTTCCTAATTAAACAGTTACCGTGTTCCCCTTACTTCACTTGTCCTGTTTCTAATTAAACAGTTACTGTGTTCCCCTTACTTCACTTGTCCTGTTTCTAATTAAACAGTTACTGTGTTCCCCTTACTTCACTTGTCCTCTTTCTAATTAAACAGTTACTGTGTTCCCCTTACTTCACTTGTCCTGTTTCTAATTAAACAATTACCATGTTCCCCTTACTTCACTTGTTCACTTGTCCTGTTTCTAATTAAACAGTAACCGTGTTCCCCTTACTCCCCTGTTCACTGTTTCTAATTAAACAGTTACCGTGTTCCCCTTACTTCACTTGTCCTGTTTCTAATTAAACAGTTACTGTGTTCCCCTTACTTCACTTGTGCTGTTTCTAATTAAACAGTTACTGTGTTCCCCTTACATCACTTGTCCTGTTTCTAATTAAACAGTTACTGTGTTCCCCTTACTTCACTTGTCCTGTTTTTAATTAAACAGTTACTGTGTTCCCCTTACTTCCCCTGTGCACTGTTCCTAATTAAACAGTTACCGTGTTTCCCTTCCTTCACTTGTCCTGTTTCTAATTAAACAGTTACTGTGTTCCCCTTACTTCACTTGTCCTGTTTCTGTTTAAACAGTTACCGTGTTCCCCTTACTTCACTTGTCCTGTTTCTAATTAAACAGTTACTGTGTTCCCCTTACTTCACTTGTCCTGTTTCTAATTAAACAATTACCATGTTCCCCTTACATCACTTGTTCACTTGTCCTGTTTCTAATTAAACAGTAACCGTGTTCCCCTTACACCCCCTGTTCACTGTTTCTAATTAAACAGTTACCGTGTTCCCCTTACTTCACTTGTCCTGTTTCTAATTAAACAGTTACTGTGTTCCCCTTACTTCACTTGTGCTGTTTCTAATTAAACAGTTACTGTGTTCCCCTTACTTCACTTGTCCTGTTTCTAATTAAACAGTTGCCGTGTTCCCCTTACTTCACTTCTCCTGTTTCTAATTAAACAATTACCATGTTCCCCTTACTTCACTTGTCCTGTTTCTAATTAAACAGTTACTGTGCTCCCCTTACTTCACTTGTCCTGTTTCTAATTAAACAGTTACCGTGTTCTCCTTACTCCGCCTGTTCACTGTTTCTAATTAAACAGTTACCGTGTTCCCCTTACTTCACTTGTCCTGTTTCCAATTAAACAGTTATTGTGTTCCCCTTACTTCACTTGTCCTGTTTCAAATTAAACCGTTGCTGTGTTCCCCTTACTTCACTTGTCCTGATTCTAATTAAACAGTTACTGTGTTCCCCTTACTTCACTTGTCCTGTTTCTAATTAAACAGTTACCATGTTCCCCTTACTTCACTTGTCCTGTTTCTAATTAAACAGTAACTGAGTTCCCCTTACTCCACTTGTCCTGTTTCTAATTAAACATTTACTGTGTTCCCCTTACTTCACTTGTCCTATTTCTAATTAAACAGTTACTGTGTTCCCCTTACTTCACTTTTCCTGTCTCTAATTAAACAGTTACCATGTTCCCCTTTCTTCACTTGTCCTGTTTCTAATTAAACAGTTACTGTGTTCCCCTTACTTCACTTGTCCTCTTTCTAATTAAACAGTTACTGTGTTCCCCTTACTTCCCTTGTCCTCTTTCTAATTAAACAGTTACTGTGTTCCCCTTACTTCACTTGTCCGGTTTCTAATTAAACAGTTACTGTGTTCCCCTTACTTCACTTGTGCTGTTTCTAATTAAACAGTTACTGTGTTCCCCTTACATCACTTGTCCTGTTTCTAATTAAACAGTTACTGTGTTCCCCTTACTTCCCCTCTGCACTGTTCCTAATTAAACAGTTACCGTGTTCCCCTTACTTCACTTGTCCTGTTTCTAATTAAACAGTTACTGTGTTCCCCTTACTTCACTTGTCCTGTTTTTAATTAAACAATTACTGTGCTCCCCTTACTTCACTTGTCCTGTTTCTAATTAAACAGTTACCGTGTTCCCCTTACTTCACTTGTCCGGTTTCTAATTAAACAGTTACTGTGTTCCCCTTACTTCACTTGTGCTGTTTCTAATTAAACAGTTACTGTGTTCCCCTTACATCACTTGTCCTGTTTCTAATTAAACAGTTACTGTGTTCCCCTTACTTCCCCTCTGCACTGTTCCTAATTAAACAGTTACCGTGTTCCCCTTACTTCACTTGTGCTGTTTCTAATTAAACAGTTACTGTGTTCCCCTTACATCACTTGTCCTGTTTCTAATTAAACAGTTACTGTGTTCCCCTTACTTCCCCTCTGCACTGTTCCTAATTAAACAGTTACCGTGTTCCCCTTACTTCACTTGTCCTGTTTCTAATTAAACAGTTACTGTGTTCCCCTTACTTCACTTGTCCTGTTTTTAATTAAACAATTACTGTGCTCCCCTTACTTCACTTGTCCTGTTTCTAATTAAACAGTTACCGTGTTCCCCTTACTTCACTTGTCCTGTTTCTAATTAAACAGATACTGTGTTCCCCTTACTTCACTTGTCCTGTTTCTAATTAAACAGTTACTGTGCTCCCCTTACTTCACTTGTCCTGTTTCTAATTAAACAGTTACCGTGTTCCACTTACTCCCCCTGTTGACTGTTTCTAATTAAACAGTCACTGTGTTCCCCTTACTTCACTTGTCCTGTTTCTAATTAAACAATTACCTTGTTCCCCTTACTTCACTTGTTCAGTTGTCCTGTTTCTAATTAAACAGTAACCGTGTTCCCCTTACACCCCCTGTTCACTGTTTCTAATGAATCAGTTACCGTGTTCCCCTTACTTCACTTGTCCTGTTTCTAATTAAACAGTTACTGTGTTCCCCTTACTTCACTTGTCCTGTTTCTAATTAAACAGTTACTGTGTTCCCCTTACTTCACTTGTCCTGTTTCTAATTAAACAGTTACTGTGTTCCCCTTACTTCACTTGTCCTGTTTCTAATTAAACAGTTACCGTGTTCCCCTTAGTTCCCTTGTCCTGTTTCTAATTAAACAGTTACTGTGTTCGCCTTACACCCCCTGTTCACTGTTTCTAATGAATCAGTTACCGTGTTCCGCTTACTTCACTTGTCCTGTTTCTAATTAAACAGTTACTGTGTTCCCCTTACTTCACTTGACCTGTTTCTAATTAAACAGTTACTGTGTTCCCCTTACTTCACTTGTCCTGTTTCTAATTAAACAGTTACCGTGTTCCCCTTACTTCCCTTGTCCTGTTTCTAATTAAACAGTAACCGTGTTCCCCTTACACCCCCTGTTCACTGTTTCTAATGAATCAGTTACCGTGTTCCCCTTACTTCACTTGTCCTGTTTCTAATTAAACAGTTACTGTGTTCCCCTTACTTCACTTGTCCTGTTTCTAATTAAACAGTTACTGTGTTCCCCTTACTTCACTTGTCCTGTTTCTAATTAAACAGTTACTATGTTCCCCTTACTTCACTTGTCCTGTTTCTAATTAAACAGTTACCGTGTTCCCCTTACTTCCCTTGTCCTGTTTCTAATTAAACAGTTACTGTGTTCCCGTTACTTCACTTGTCCTGTTTCTAATTAAACAGTTATTGTGTTCCCCTTACTTCACTTGTCCTGTTTCTAATTAAACAGTTACTGTGTTCCCCTTACTTCACTTGTCCTGTTTCTAATTAAACAGTTACTGTGTTCCCCTTACTTCACTTGTCCTGTTTCTAATTAAACAGTTACCGTGTTCCCCTTACTTCTCTTCTCCTGTTTCTAATTAAACAACTACCATGTTCCCCTTACTTCACGTGTCCTGTTTCTAATTAAACAGTTACTGTGCTCCCCTTACTTCACTTCTCCTGTTTCTAATTAAACAGTTACCGTGCTCAACCTTACTCCCCCTGTTCACTGTTTCTAATTAAACAGTTACCGTGTTCCCCTTACTTCACTTGTCCTGTTTCCAATTAAACAGTTATTGTGTTACCCTTACTTCACTTGTCCTGTTTCTAATTAAACAATTACTGTGTTCCCCTTACTTCACTTGTCCTGTTTCTAATTAAACAGTTACTGTGTTCCCCTTACTTCACTTGTCCTGTTTCTAATTAAAATGTTACCGTGTTCCCCTTACTTCACTTGTCCCGTTTCTATTTAAACAGTTACTGTGTTCCCCTTACTTCACTTGTCCTGTTTCTAATTAAACAGTTACCATGTTCCCCTTACTTCACTTGTCCTGTTTCTAATTAAACAGTTGCTGTGTTCCCCTTACTTCACTTGTCCTGTTTCTAATTAAACAGTTACTGTGTTCCCCTTAATTCACTTGTCCTGTTTCTATTTAAACAGTTACCGTGTTCCCCTTACTTCACTTGTCCTGTTTCTAATTAAACAGTTCCTGTGTTCCCCTTACTTCACTTGTCCTGTTTCTAATTAAACAATTACCACGTTCCCCTTACTTCACTTGTTCACTTGTCCTGTTTCTAATTAAACAGTAACCGTGTTCCCCTTACACCCCCTGTTCACTGTTTCTAATTAAACAGTTACCGTGTTCCCCTTACTTCACTTGTCCTGTTTCTAATTAAACAGTTACTGTGTTCCCCTTACTTCACTTGTCCTGTTTCTAATTAAACAGTTACTGTGTTCCCCTTACTTCACTTGTGCTGTTTCTAATTAAACAGTTACTGTGTTCCCCTTACGTCACTTGTCCTGTTTCTAATTAAATAGTAACTGTGTTACCCTTACTTCACTTGTCCTGTTTCTAATTAAACAGTTACTGTGTTCCACTTACTTCACTTGTCCTGTTTCTAATTAAACAATTACTGTGTTCCCCTTACTTCCCCTGTGCACTGTTTCTAATTAAACAGATACCGTGTTTCCCTTCCTTCACTTGTCCTGTTTCTAATTAAACAGTTACTGTGTTCCCCTTACTTCACTTGTCCTGTTTCTAATTAAACAGTTAATGTGTTCCCCTTACTTCATTTGTCCTGTTTCTAATTAAACAGTTACCGTGTTCCCCTTACTTCTCTTCTCCTGTTTCTAATTAAACAACTACCATGTTCCCCTTACTTCACTTGTCCTGTTTCTAATTAAACAGCTACTGTGCTCCCCTTACTTCACTTCTCCTGTTTCTAATTAAACAGTTACCGTGTTCCCCTTACTCCCCCTGTTCACTGTTTCTAATTAAACAGTTACCGTGTTCCCCTTACTTCACTTGTCCTGTTTCCAATTAAACAGTTATTGTGTTACCCTTACTTCACTTGTCCTGTTTCTAATTAAACAGTTACTGTGTTCCCCTTACTTCACTTGTCCTGATTCTAATGAAACAGTTACTGTGTTCCCCTTACTTCACTTGTCCTATTTCTAATTAAACAGTTACTGTGTTCCCCTTACTTCACTTTTCCTGTCTCTAATTAAACAGTTCCCATGTTCCCCTTTCTTCACTTGTCCTGTTTCTAATTAAACAGTTACTGTGTTCCCCTTACTTCACTTGTCCTGTTTCTAATTAAACAGTTACTGTGTTCCCCTTACTTCACTTGTCCTGTTTCTAATTAAACAGTTACTGTGTTCCCCTTACTTCACTTGTCCTGTTTCTAATTAAACAGTTACCGTGTTCCCCTTACTTCTCTTCTCCTGTTTCTAATTAAACAACTACCATGTTCCCCTTACTTCACGTGTCCTGTTTCTAATTAAACAGTTGCTGTGCTCCCCTTACTTCACTTCTCCTGTTTCTAATTAAACAGTTACCGTGCTCAACCTTACTCCCCCTGTTCACTGTTTCTAATTAAACAGTTACCGTGTTCCCCTTACTTCACTTGTCCTGTTTCCAATTAAACAGTTATTGTGTTACCCTTACTTCACTTGTCCTGTTTCTAATTAAACAATTACTGTGTTCCCCTTACTTCACTTGTCCTGTTTCTAATTAAACAGTTACTGTGTTCCCCTTACTTCACTTGTCCTGTTTCTAATTAAACAGTTACCATGTTCCCCTTACTTCACTTGTCCTGTTTCTAATTAAACAGTTGCTGTGTTCCCCTTACTTCACTTGTCCTGTTTCTAATTAAACAGTTACTGTGTTCCCCTTAATTCACTTGTCCTGTTTCTAATTAAACAGTTACCGTGTTCCCCTTACTTCTCTTCTCCTGTTTCTAATTAAACAACTACCATGTTCCCCTTACTTCACGTGTCCTGTTTCTAATTAAACAGTTGCTGTGCTCCCCTTACTTCACTTCTCCTGTTTCTAATTAAACAGTTACCGTGCTCAACCTTACTCCCCCTGTTCACTGTTTCTAATTAAACAGTTACCGTGTTCCCCTTACTTCACTTGTCCTGTTTCCAATTAAACAGTTATTGTGTTACCCTTACTTCACTTGTCCTGTTTCTAATTAAACAATTACTGTGTTCCCCTTACTTCACTTGTCCTGTTTCTAATTAAACAGTTACTGTGTTCCCCTTACTTCACTTGTCCTGTTTCTAATTAAACAGTTACCATGTTCCCCTTACTTCACTTGTCCTGTTTCTAATTAAACAGTTGCTGTGTTCCCCTTACTTCACTTGTCCTGTTTCTAATTAAACAGTTACTGTGTTCCCCTTAATTCACTTGTCCTGTTTCTATTTAAACAGTTACCGTGTTCCCCTTACTTCACTTGTCCTGTTTCTAATTAAACAGTTCCTGTGTTCCCCTTACTTCACTTGTCCTGATTCTAATTAAACAGTTACTGTGTTCCCCTTACTTCACTTGTCCTGTTTCTAATTAAACAGTTACCATGTTCCCCTTACTTCACTTGTCCTGTTTCTAATTAAACAGTAACTGTGTTCCCCTTACTCCACTTGTCCTGTTTCTAATTAAACAGTTACTGTGTTCCCCTTACTTCACTTGTCCTATTTCTAATTAAACAGTTACTGTGGTCCCCTTACTTCACTTTTCCTGTCTCTAATTAAACAGTTACCATGTTCCCCTTTCTTCACTTGTCCTGTTTCTAATTAAACAGTTCCTGTGTTCCCCTTACTTCACTTGTCCTCTTTCTAATTAAACAGTTACTGTGTTCCCCTTACTTCACTTGTCCTCTTTCTAATTAAACAGTTACTGTGTTCCCCTTACTTCACTTGTCCGGTTTCTAATTAAACAGTTACTGTGTTCCCCTTACTTCACTTGTGCTGTTTCTAATTAAACAGTTACTGTGTTCCCCTTACATCACTTGTCCTGTTTCTAATTAAACAGTTACTGTGTTCCCCTTACTTCACTTGTCCTGTTTCAAATTAAACAGTTATTGTGTTCCCCTTACTTCACTTGTCCTGTTTCTAATTAAACAGTTACTGTGTTCCCCTTACTTCCCCTCTGCACTGTTCCTAATTAAACAGTTACCGTGTTCCCCTTACTTCACTTGTCCTGTTTCTAATTAAACAGTTACTGTGTTCCCCTTACTTCACTTGTCCTGTTTCTAATTAAACAGTTACTGTGTTCCCCTTACTTCACTTGTGCTGTTTCTAATTAAACAGTTACTGTGTTCCCCTTACGTCACTTGTCCTGTTTCTAATTAAATAGTAACTGTGTTACCCTTACTTCACTTGTCCTGTTTCTAATTAAACAGTTACTGTGTTCCACTTACTTCACTTGTCCAGTTTCTAATTAAACAATTACTGTGTTCCCCTTACTTCCCCTGTGCACTGTTTCTAATTAAACAGATACCGTGTTTCCCTTCCTTCACTTGTCCTGTTTCTAATTAAACAGTTACTGTGTTCCCCTTACTTCACTTGTCCTGTTTCTAATTAAACAGTTAATGTGTTCCCCTTACTTCATTTGTCCTGTTTCTAATTAAACAGTTACCGTGTTCCCCTTACTTCTCTTCTCCTGTTTCTAATTAAACAACTACCATGTTCCCCTTACTTCACTTGTCCTGTTTCTAATTAAACAGCTACTGTGCTCCCCTTACTTCACTTCTCCTGTTTCTAATTAAACAGTTACCGTGTTCCCCTTACTCCCCCTGTTCACTGTTTCTAATTAAACAGTTACCGTGTTCCCCTTACTTCACTTGTCCTGTTTCCAATTAAACAGTTATTGTGTTACCCTTACTTCACTTGTCCTGTTTCTAATTAAACAGTTACTGTGTTCCCCTTACTTCACTTGTCCTGATTCTAATGAAACAGTTACTGTGTTCCCCTTACTTCACTTGTCCTATTTCTAATTAAACAGTTACTGTGTTCCCCTTACTTCACTTTTCCTGTCTCTAATTAAACAGTTCCCATGTTCCCCTTTCTTCACTTGTCCTGTTTCTAATTAAACAGTTACTGTGTTCCCCTTACTTCACTTGTCCTGTTTCTAATTAAACAGTTACTGTGTTCCCCTTACTTCACTTGTCCTGTTTCTAATTAAACAGTTACTGTGTTCCCCTTACTTCACTTGTCCTGTTTCTAATTAAACAGTTACCGTGTTCCCCTTACTTCTCTTCTCCTGTTTCTAATTAAACAACTACCATGTTCCCCTTACTTCACGTGTCCTGTTTCTAATTAAACAGTTGCTGTGCTCCCCTTACTTCACTTCTCCTGTTTCTAATTAAACAGTTACCGTGCTCAACCTTACTCCCCCTGTTCACTGTTTCTAATTAAACAGTTACCGTGTTCCCCTTACTTCACTTGTCCTGTTTCCAATTAAACAGTTATTGTGTTACCCTTACTTCACTTGTCCTGTTTCTAATTAAACAATTACTGTGTTCCCCTTACTTCACTTGTCCTGTTTCTAATTAAACAGTTACTGTGTTCCCCTTACTTCACTTGTCCTGTTTCTAATTAAACAGTTACCATGTTCCCCTTACTTCACTTGTCCTGTTTCTAATTAAACAGTTGCTGTGTTCCCCTTACTTCACTTGTCCTGTTTCTAATTAAACAGTTACTGTGTTCCCCTTAATTCACTTGTCCTGTTTCTATTTAAACAGTTACCGTGTTCCCCTTACTTCACTTGTCCTGTTTCTAATTAAACAGTTCCTGTGTTCCCCTTACTTCACTTGTCCTGATTCTAATTAAACAGTTACTGTGTTCCCCTTACTTCACTTGTCCTGTTTCTAATTAAACAGTTACCATGTTCCCCTTACTTCACTTGTCCTGTTTCTAATTAAACAGTAACTGTGTTCCCCTTACTCCACTTGTCCTGTTTCTAATTAAACAGTTACTGTGTTCCCCTTACTTCACTTGTCCTATTTCTAATTAAACAGTTACTGTGGTCCCCTTACTTCACTTTTCCTGTCTCTAATTAAACAGTTACCATGTTCCCCTTTCTTCACTTGTCCTGTTTCTAATTAAACAGTTCCTGTGTTCCCCTTACTTCACTTGTCCTCTTTCTAATTAAACAGTTACTGTGTTCCCCTTACTTCACTTGTCCTCTTTCTAATTAAACAGTTACTGTGTTCCCCTTACTTCACTTGTCCGGTTTCTAATTAAACAGTTACTGTGTTCCCCTTACTTCACTTGTGCTGTTTCTAATTAAACAGTTACTGTGTTCCCCTTACATCACTTGTCCTGTTTCTAATTAAACAGTTACTGTGTTCCCCTTACTTCACTTGTCCTGTTTCAAATTAAACAGTTATTGTGTTCCCCTTACTTCACTTGTCCTGTTTCTAATTAAACAGTTACTGTGTTCCCCTTACTTCCCCTCTGCACTGTTCCTAATTAAACAGTTACCGTGTTCCCCTTACTTCACTTGTCCTGTTTCTAATTAAACAGTTACTGTGTTCCCCTTACTTCACTTGTCCTGTTTCTAATTAAACAGTTACTGTGTTCCCCTTACTTCACTTGTCCTCTTTCTAATTAAACAGTTACTGTGTTCCCCTTACTTCACTTGTCCTGTTTCTAATTAAACAATTACCATGTTCCCCTTACTTCACTTGTTCACTTGTCCTGTTTCTAATTAAACAGTAACCGTGTTCCCCTTACTCCCCTGTTCACTGTTTCTAATTAAACAGTTACCGTGTTCCCCTTACTTCACTTGTCCTGTTTCTAATTAAACAGTTACTGTGTTCCCCTTACTTCACTTGTGCTGTTTCTAATTAAACAGTTACTGTGTTCCCCTTACATCACTTGTCCTGTTTCTAATTAAACAGTTACTGTGTTCCCCTTACTTCACTTGTCCTGTTTTTAATTAAACAGTTACTGTGTTCCCCTTACTTCCCCTGTGCACTGTTCCTAATTAAACAGTTACCGTGTTTCCCTTCCTTCACTTGTCCTGTTTCTAATTAAACAGTTACTGTGTTCCCCTTACTTCACTTGTCCTGTTTCTGTTTAAACAGTTACCGTGTTCCCCTTACTTCACTTGTCCTGTTTCTAATTAAACAGTTACTGTGTTCCCCTTACTTCACTTGTCCTGTTTCTAATTAAACAATTACCATGTTCCCCTTACATCACTTGTTCACTTGTCCTGTTTCTAATTAAACAGTAACCGTGTTCCCCTTACACCCCCTGTTCACTGTTTCTAATTAAACAGTTACCGTGTTCCCCTTACTTCACTTGTCCTGTTTCTAATTAAACAGTTACTGTGTTCCCCTTACTTCACTTGTGCTGTTTCTAATTAAACAGTTACTGTGTTCCCCTTACTTCACTTGTCCTGTTTCTAATTAAACAGTTGCCGTGTTCCCCTTACTTCACTTCTCCTGTTTCTAATTAAACAATTACCATGTTCCCCTTACTTCACTTGTCCTGTTTCTAATTAAACAGTTACTGTGCTCCCCTTACTTCACTTGTCCTGTTTCTAATTAAACAGTTACCGTGTTCTCCTTACTCCGCCTGTTCACTGTTTCTAATTAAACAGTTACCGTGTTCCCCTTACTTCACTTGTCCTGTTTCCAATTAAACAGTTATTGTGTTCCCCTTACTTCACTTGTCCTGTTTCAAATTAAACCGTTGCTGTGTTCCCCTTACTTCACTTGTCCTGATTCTAATTAAACAGTTACTGTGTTCCCCTTACTTCACTTGTCCTGTTTCTAATTAAACAGTTACCATGTTCCCCTTACTTCACTTGTCCTGTTTCTAATTAAACAGTAACTGTGTTCCCCTTACTCCACTTGTCCTGTTTCTAATTAAACATTTACTGTGTTCCCCTTACTTCACTTGTCCTATTTCTAATTAAACAGTTACTGTGTTCCCCTTACTTCACTTTTCCTGTCTCTAATTAAACAGTTACCATGTTCCCCTTTCTTCACTTGTCCTGTTTCTAATTAAACAGTTACTGTGTTCCCCTTACTTCACTTGTCCTCTTTCTAATTAAACAGTTACTGTGTTCCCCTTACTTCCCTTGTCCTCTTTCTAATTAAACAGTTACTGTGTTCCCCTTACTTCACTTGTCCGGTTTCTAATTAAACAGTTACTGTGTTCCCCTTACTTCACTTGTGCTGTTTCTAATTAAACAGTTACTGTGTTCCCCTTACATCACTTGTCCTGTTTCTAATTAAACAGTTACTGTGTTCCCCTTACTTCCCCTCTGCACTGTTCCTAATTAAACAGTTACCGTGTTCCCCTTACTTCACTTGTCCTGTTTCTAATTAAACAGTTACTGTGTTCCCCTTACTTCACTTGTCCTGTTTTTAATTAAACAATTACTGTGCTCCCCTTACTTCACTTGTCCTGTTTCTAATTAAACAGTTACCGTGTTCCCCTTACTTCACTTGTCCTGTTTCTAATTAAACAGATACTGTGTTCCCCTTACTTCACTTGTCCTGTTTCTAATTAAACAGTTAATGTGTTCCCCTTACTTCACTTGTCCTGTTTCTAATTAAACAATTTCCATGTTCCCCTTACTTCACTTGTCCTGTTTCTAATTAAACAGTTACTGTGCTCCCCTTACTTCACTTGTCCTGTTTCTAATTAAACAGTTACCGTGTTCCACTTACTCCCCCTGTTCACTGTTTCTAATTAAACAGTAACTGTGTTCCCCTTACTTCACTTGTCCTGTTTCTAATTAATCAATTACCTTGTTCCCCTTACTTCACTTGTTCAGTTGTCCTGTTTCTAATTAAACAGTAACCGTGTTCCCCTTACACCCCCTGTTCACTGTTTCTAATGAATCAGTTACCGTGTTCCCCTTACTTCACTTGTCCTGTTTCTAATTAAACAGTTACTGTGTTCCCCTTACTTCACTTGTCCTGTTTCTAATTAAACAGTTACTGTGTTCCCCTTACTTCACTTGTCCTGTTTCTAATTAAACAGTTACTGTGTTCCCCTTACTTCACTTGTCCTGTTTCTAATTAAACAGTTACCGTGTTCCCCTTAGTTCCCTTGTCCTGTTTCTAATTAAACAGTTACTGTGTTCGCCTTACACCCCCTGTTCACTGTTTCTAATGAATCAGTTACCGTGTTCCGCTTACTTCACTTGTCCTGTTTCTAATTAAACAGTTACTGTGTTCCCCTTACTTCACTTGACCTGTTTCTAATTAAACAGTTACTGTGTTCCCCTTACTTCACTTGTCCTGTTTCTAATTAAACAGTTACCGTGTTCCCCTTACTTCCCTTGTCCTGTTTCTAATTAAACAGTAACCGTGTTCCCCTTACACCCCCTGTTCACTGTTTCTAATGAATCAGTTACCGTGTTCCCCTTACTTCACTTGTCCTGTTTCTAATTAAACAGTTACTGTGTTCCCCTTACTTCACTTGTCCTGTTTCTAATTAAACAGTTACTGTGTTCCCCTTACTTCACTTGTCCTGTTTCTAATTAAACAGTTACTATGTTCCCCTTACTTCACTTGTCCTGTTTCTAATTAAACAGTTACCGTGTTCCCCTTACTTCCCTTGTCCTGTTTCTAATTAAACAGTTACTGTGTTCCCGTTACTTCACTTGTCCTGTTTCTAATTAAACAGTTATTGTGTTCCCCTTACTTCACTTGTCCTGTTTCTAATTAAACAGTTACTGTGTTCCCCTTACTTCACTTGTCCTGTTTCTAATTAAACAGTTACTGTGTTCCCCTTACTTCACTTGTCCTGTTTCTAATTAAACAGTTACCGTGTTCCCCTTACTTCTCTTCTCCTGTTTCTAATTAAACAACTACCATGTTCCCCTTACTTCACGTGTCCTGTTTCTAATTAAACAGTTACTGTGCTCCCCTTACTTCACTTCTCCTGTTTCTAATTAAACAGTTACCGTGCTCAACCTTACTCCCCCTGTTTACTGTTTCTAATTAAACAGTTACCGTGTTCCCCTTACTTCACTTGTCCTGTTTCCAATTAAACAGTTATTGTGTTACCCTTACTTCACTTGTCCTGTTTCTAATTAAACAATTACTGTGTTCCCCTTACTTCACTTGTCCTGTTTCTAATTAAACAGTTACTGTGTTCCCCTTACTTCACTTGTCCTGTTTCTAATTAAAATGTTACCGTGTTCCCCTTACTTCACTTGTCCCGTTTCTATTTAAACAGTTACTGTGTTCCCCTTACTTCACTTGTCCTGTTTCTAATTAAACAGTTACCATGTTCCCCTTACTTCACTTGTCCTGTTTCTAATTAAACAGTTGCTGTGTTCCCCTTACTTCACTTGTCCTGTTTCTAATTAAACAGTTACTGTGTTCCCCTTAATTCACTTGTCCTGTTTCTATTTAAACAGTTACCGTGTTCCCCTTACTTCACTTGTCCTGTTTCTAATTAAACAGTTCCTGTGTTCCCCTTACTTCACTTGTCCTGTTTCTAATTAAACAATTACCATGTTCCCCTTACTTCACTTGTTCACTTGTCCTGTTTCTAATTAAACAGTAACCGTGTTCCCCTTACACCCCCTGTTCACTGTTTCTAATTAAACAGTTACCGTGTTCCCCTTACTTCACTTGTCCTGTTTCTAATTAAACAGTTACTGTGTTCCCCTTACTTCACTTGTCCTGTTTCTAATTAAACAGTTACTGTGTTCCCCTTACTTCACTTGTGCTGTTTCTAATTAAACAGTTACTGTGTTCCCCTTACGTCACTTGTCCTGTTTCTAATTAAATAGTAACTGTGTTACCCTTACTTCACTTGTCCTGTTTCTAATTAAACAGTTACTGTGTTCCACTTACTTCACTTGTCCTGTTTCTAATTAAACAATTACTGTGTTCCCCTTACTTCCCCTGTGCACTGTTTCTAATTAAACAGATACCGTGTTTCCCTTCCTTCACTTGTCCTGTTTCTAATTAAACAGTTACTGTGTTCCCCTTACTTCACTTGTCCTGTTTCTAATTAAACAGTTAATGTGTTCCCCTTACTTCATTTGTCCTGTTTCTAATTAAACAGTTACCGTGTTCCCCTTACTTCTCTTCTCCTGTTTCTAATTAAACAACTACCATGTTCCCCTTACTTCACTTGTCCTGTTTCTAATTAAACAGCTACTGTGCTCCCCTTACTTCAATTCTCCTGTTTCTAATTAAACAGTTACCGTGTTCCCCTTACTCCCCCTGTTCACTGTTTCTAATTAAACAGTTACCGTGTTCCCCTTACTTCACTTGTCCTGTTTCCAATTAAACAGTTATTGTGTTACCCTTACTTCACTTGTCCTGTTTCTAATTAAACAGTTACTGTGTTCCCCTTACTTCACTTGTCCTGATTCTAATGAAACAGTTACTGTGTTCCCCTTACTTCACTTGTCCTATTTCTAATTAAACAGTTACTGTGTTCCCCTTACTTCACTTTTCCTGTCTCTAATTAAACAGTTACCATGTTCCCCTTTCTTCACTTGTCCTGTTTCTAATTAAACAGTTACTGTGTTCCCCTTACTTCACTTGTCCTGTTTCTAATTAAACAGTTACTGTGTTCCCCTTACTTCACTTGTCCTCTTTCTAATTAAACAGTTACTGTGTTCCCCTTACTTCACTTGTCCTGTTTCGAATTAAACAATTACCATGTTCCCCTTACTTCACTTGTTCACTTGTCCTGTTTCTAATTAAACAGTAACCGTTTCCCCTTACTCCCCTGTTCACTGTTTCTAATTAAACAGTTACCGTGTTCCCCTTACTTCACTTGTCCAGTTTCTAATTAAATAGTTACTGTGTTCCCCTTACTTCACTTGTGCTGTTTCTAATTAAACAGTTACTGTGTTCCCCTTACATCACTTGTCCTGTTTCTAATTAAACAGTTACTGTGTTCCCCTTACTACACTTGTCCTGTTTTTAATTAAACAGTTACTGTGTTCCCCTTACTTCCCCTGTGCACTGTTCCTAATTAAACAGTTACCGTGTTTCCCTTCCTTCACTTGTCCTGTTTCTAATTAAACAGTTACTGTGTTCCCCTTACTTCACTTGTCCTGTTTCTGTTTAAACAGTTACCGTGTTACCCTTACTTCACTTGTCCTGTTTCTACTTAAACAGTTACTGTGTTCCCCTTACTTCACTTGTCCTGTTTCTAATTAAACAATTACCATGTTCCCCTTACTTCACTTGTTCACTTGTCCTGTTTCTAATTAAACAGTAACCGTGTTCCCCTTACACCCCCTGTTCACTGTTTCTAATTAAACAGTTACTGTGTTCCCCTTACTTCACTTGTGTTGTTTCTAATTAAACAGTTACTGTGTTCCCCTTACTTCACTTGTCCTGTTTCTAATTCGACAGTTACCGTGTTCCCCTTACTTCACTTCTCCTGTTTCTAATTAAACAATTACCATGTTCCCCTGACTTCACTTGTCCTGTTTCTAATTAAACAGTTACTGTGCTCCCCTTACTTCACTTGTCCTGTTTCTAATTAAACAGTTACCGTGTTCTCCTTACTCCCCCTGTTCACTGTTTCTAATTAAACAGTTACCGTGTTCCCCTTACTTCACTTGTCCTGTTTCCAATTAAACAGTTATTGTGTTCCCCTTACTTCACTTGTCCTGTTTCAAATTAAACCGTTGCTGTGTTCCCCTTACTTCACTTGTCCTGATTCTAATTAAACAGTTACTGTGTTCCCCTTACTTCACTTGTCCTGTTTCTAATTAAACAGTTACCATGTTCCCCTTACTTCACTTGTCCTGTTTCTAATTAAACAGTAACTGTGTTCCCCTTACTCCACTTGTCCTGTTTCTAATTAAACAGTTACTGTGTTCCCCTTACTTCACTTGTCCTATTTCTAATTAAACAGTTACTGTGTTCCCCTTACTTCACTTTTCCTGTCTCTAATTAAACAGTTACCATGTTCCCCTTTCTTCACTTGTCCTGTTTCTAATTAAACAGTTCCTGTGTTCCCCTTACTTCACTTGTCCTCTTTCTAATTAAACAGTTACTGTGTTCCCCTTACTTCACTTGTCCTCTTTCTAATTAAACAGTTACTGTGTTCCCCTTACTTCACTTGTCCGGTTTCTAATTAAACAGTTACTGTGTTCCCGTTACTTCACTTGTGCTGTTTCTAATTAAACAGTTACTGTGTTCCCCTTACATCACTTGTCCTGTTTCTAATTAAACAGTTACTGTGTTCCCCTTACTTCACTTGTCCTGTTTCAAATTAAACATTTATTGTGTTCCCCTTACTTCACTTGTCCTGTTTCTAATTAAACAGTTACTGTGTTCCCCTTACTTCCCCTCTGCACTGTTCCTAATTAAACAGTTACCGTGTTCCCCTTACTTCACTTGTCCTGTTTCTAATTAAACAGTTACCGTGTTCCCCTTACTTCTCTTCTCCTGTTTCTAATTAAACAACTACCATGTTCCCCTTACTTCACTTGTCCTGTTTCTAATTAAACAGTTACTGTGCTCCCCTTACTTCACTTCTCCTGTTTCTAATTAAACAGTTACCGTGTTCCCCTTACTCCCCCTGTTCACTGTTTCTAATTAAACAGTTACCGTGTTCCCCTTACTTCACTTGTCCTGTTTCCAATTAAACAGTTATTGTGTTACCCTTACTTCACTTGTCCTGTTTCTAATTAAACAGTTACTGTGTTCCCCTTACTTCACTTGTCCTGATTCTAATGAAACAGTTACTGTGTTCCCCTTACTTCACTTGTCCTATTTCTAATTAAACAGTTACTGTGTTCCCCTTACTTCACTTTTCCTGTCTCTAATTAAACAGTTACCATGTTCCCCTTTCTTCACTTGTCCTGTTTCTAATTAAACAGTTACTGTGTTCCCCTTACTTCACTTGTCCTGTTTCTAATTAAACAGTTACTGTGTTCCCCTTACTTCACTTGTCCTCTTTCTAATTAAACAGTTACTGTGTTCCCCTTACTTCACTTGTCCTGTTTCGAATTAAACAATTACCATGTTCCCCTTACTTCACTTGTTCACTTGTCCTGTTTCTAATTAAACAGTAACCGTTTCCCCTTACTCCCCTGTTCACTGTTTCTAATTAAACAGTTACCGTGTTCCCCTTACTTCACTTGTCCAGTTTCTAATTAAATAGTTACTGTGTTCCCCTTACTTCACTTGTGCTGTTTCTAATTAAACAGTTACTGTGTTCCCCTTACATCACTTGTCCTGTTTCTAATTAAACAGTTACTGTGTTCCCCTTACTTCACTTGTCCTGTTTTTAATTAAACAGTTACTGTGTTCCCCTTACTTCCCCTGTGCACTGTTCCTAATTAAACAGTTACCGTGTTTCCCTTCCTTCACTTGTCCTGTTTCTAATTAAACAGTTACTGTGTTCCCCTTACTTCACTTGTCCTGTTTCTGTTTAAACAGTTACCGTGTTACCCTTACTTCACTTGTCCTGTTTCTAATTAAACAGTTACTGTGTTCCCCTTACTTCACTTGTCCTGTTTCTAATTAAACAATTACCATGTTCCCCTTACTTCACTTGTTCACTTGTCCTGTTTCTAATTAAACAGTAACCGTGTTCCCCTTACACCCCCTGTTCACTGTTTCTAATTAAACAGTTACTGTGTTCCCCTTACTTCACTTGTGTTGTTTCTAATTAAACAGTTACTGTGTTCCCCTTACTTCACTTGTCCTGTTTCTAATTCAACAGTTACCGTGTTCCCCTTACTTCACTTCTCCTGTTTCTAATTAAACAATTACCATGTTCCCCTGACTTCACTTGTCCTGTTTCTAATTAAACAGTTACTGTGCTCCCCTTACTTCACTTGTCCTGTTTCTAATTAAACAGTTACCGTGTTCTCCTTACTCCCCCTGTTCACTGTTTCTAATTAAACAGTTACCGTGTTCCCCTTACTTCACTTGTCCTGTTTCCAATTAAACAGTTATTGTGTTCCCCTTACTTCACTTGTCCTGTTTCAAATTAAACCGTTGCTGTGTTCCCCTTACTTCACTTGTCCTGATTCTAATTAAACAGTTACTGTGTTCCCCTTACTTCACTTGTCCTGTTTCTAATTAAACAGTTACCATGTTCCCCTTACTTCACTTGTCCTGTTTCTAATTAAACAGTAACTGTGTTCCCCTTACTCCACTTGTCCTGTTTCTAATTAAACAGTTACTGTGTTCCCCTTACTTCACTTGTCCTATTTCTAATTAAACAGTTACTGTGTTCCCCTTACTTCACTTTTCCTGTCTCTAATTAAACAGTTACCATGTTCCCCTTTCTTCACTTGTCCTGTTTCTAATTAAACAGTTCCTGTGTTCCCCTTACTTCACTTGTCCTCTTTCTAATTAAACAGTTACTGTGTTCCCCTTACTTCACTTGTCCTCTTTCTAATTAAACAGTTACTGTGTTCCCCTTACTTCACTTGTCCGGTTTCTAATTAAACAGTTACTGTGTTCCCGTTACTTCACTTGTGCTGTTTCTAATTAAACAGTTACTGTGTTCCCCTTACATAACTTGTCCTGTTTCTAATTAAACAGTTACTGTGTTCCCCTTACTTCACTTGTCCTGTTTCAAATTAAACATTTATTGTGTTCCCCTTACTTCACTTGTCCTGTTTCTAATTAAACAGTTACTGTGTTCCCCTTACTTCCCCTCTGCACTGTTCCTAATTAAACAGTTACCGTGTTCCCCTTACTTCACTTGTCCTGTTTCTAATTAAACAGTTACTGTGTTCCCCTTACTTCACTTGTCCTGTTTCTAATTAAACAGTTACTGTGTTCCCCTTACTTCACTTGTCCTCTTTCTAATTAAACAGTTACTGTGTTCCCCTTACTTCACTTGTCCTGTTTCTAATTAAACAATTACCATGTTCCCCTTACTTCACTTGTTCACTTGTCCTGTTTCTAATTAAACAGTAACCGTGTTCCCCTTACTCCCCTGTTCACTGTTTCTAATTAAACAGTTACCGTGTTCCCCTTACTTCACTTGTCCTGTTTCTAATTAAACAGTTACTGTGTTCCCCTTACTTCACTTGTGCTGTTTCTAATTAAACAGTTACTGTGTTCCCCTTACATCACTTGTCCTGTTTATAATTAAACAGTTACTGTGTTCCCCTTACTTCACTTGTCCTGTTTTTAATTAAACAGTTACTGTGTTCCCCTTACTTCCCCTGTGCACTGTTCCTAATTAAACAGTTACCGTGTTTCCCTTCCTTCACTTGTCCTGTTTCTAATTAAACAGTTACTGTGTTCCCCTTACTTCACTTGTCCTGTTTCTGTTTAAACAGTTACCGTGTTCCCCTTACTTCACTTGTCCTGTTTCTAATTGAACAGTTACTGTGTTCCCCTTACTTCACTTGTCCTGTTTCTAATTAAACAATTACCATGTTCCCCTTACTTCACTTGTTCACTTGTCCTGTTTCTAATTAAACAGTAACCGTGTTCCCCTTACACCCCCTGTTCACTGTTTCTAATTAAACAGTTACCGTGTTCCCCTTACTTCACTTGTGCTGTTTCTAATTAAACAGTTACTGTGTTCCCCTTACTTCACTTGTCCTGTTTCTAATTAAACAGTTACCGTGTTCCCCTTACTTCACTTCTCCTGTTTCTAATTAAACAATTACCATGTTCCCCTTACTTCACTTGTCCTGTTTCTAATTAAACAGTTACTGTGCTCCCCTTACTTCACTTGTCCTGTTTCTAATTAAACAGTTACCGTGTTCTCCTTACTCCCCCTGTTCACTGTTTCTAATTAAACAGTTAACGTGTTCCCCTTACTTCACTTGTCCTGTTTCCAATTAAACAGTTATTGTGTTCCCCTTACTTCACTTGTCCTGTTTCAAATTAAACAGTTACTGTGTTCCCCTTACTTCACTTGTCCTGATTCTAATTAAACAGTTACTGTGTTCTCCTTACTTCACTTGTCCTGTTTCTAATTAAACAGTTACCATGTTCCCCTTACTTCACTTGTCCTGTTTCTAATTAAACAGTAACTGCGTTCCCCTTTCTCCACTTGTCCTGTTTCTAATTAAACAGTTACTGTGTTCCCCTTACTTCACTTGTCCTCTTTCTAATTAAACAGTTACTGTGTTCCCCTTACTTCACTTGTCCGGTTTCTAATTAAACAGTTACTGTGTTCCCCTTACTTCACTTTTGCTGTTTCTAATTAAACAGTTACTGTGTTCCCCTTACATCACTTGTCCTGTTTCTATTTAAACAGTTACTGTGTTCCCCTTACTTCACCTGTCCTGTTTCAAATTAAACAGTTATTGTGTTCCCCTTACTTCACTTGTCCTGTTTCTAATTAAACAGTTACTGTGTTCCCCTTACTTCCCCTCTGCACTGTTCCTAATTAAACAGTTACCGTGTTCCCCTTACTTCACTTGTCCTGTTTCTAATTAAACAGTTACTGTGTTCCCCTTACTTCACTTGTCCTGTTTTTAATTAAACAATTTCTGTGCTCCCCTTACTTCACTTGTCCTGTTTCTAATTAAACAGTTACCGTGTTCCCCTTACTTCACTTGTCCTGTTTCTAATTAAACAGATACTGTGTTCCCCTTACTTCACTTGTCCTGTTTCTAATTAAACAGTTACTGTGTTCCCCTTACTTCACTTGTGCTGTTTCTAATTAAACAGTTACTGTGTTCCCCTTACCTCACTTGTCCTGTTTCTAATTAAACAATTACTGTGTTCCCCTTACTTCCCCTGTGCACTCTTCCTAATTAGACAGTTACCGTGTTTCCCTTCCTTCACTTGTCCTGTTTCTAATTAAACAGTTACCGTGTTCCCCTTACTTCACTTGTCCTGTTTCTAATTAAACAGTTAATGTGTTCCCCTTACTTCACTTGTCCTGTTTCTAATTAAACAGTTGCCGTGTTCCCCTTCCTTCACTTCTCCTGTTTCTAATTAAACAATTTCCATGTTCCCCTTACTTCACTTGTCCTGTTTCTAATTAAACAGTTACTGTGCTCCCCTTACTTCACTTGTCCTGTTTCTAATTAAACAGTTACCGTGTTCCACTTACTCCCCCTGTTCACTGTTTCTAATTAAACAGTAACTGTGTTCCCCTTACTTCACTTGTCCTGTTTCTAATTAAACAATTACCTTGTTCCCCTTACTTCACTTGTTCAGTTGTCCTGTTTCTAATTAAACAGTAACCGTGTTCCCCTTACTCCCCCTGTTCACTGTTTCTAATTAAACAGTTACCGTGTTCCCCTTACTTCACTTCTCCTGTTTCTAATTAAACAGTTACTGTGTTCCCCTTACTTCACTTGTCCTGTTTCTAATTAAACAGTTACTGTGTTCCCCTTACATCACTTGTCCTGTTTCTAATTAAACAGTTACTGTGTTCCCCTTACTTCACTTGTCCTTTTTCTAATTAAACAGTTAATGTGTTCCCCTTACTTCACTTGCCCTGTTTCTAATTAAACAGTTGCCATATTCCCCTTACTTCACTTCTCCTGCTTCTAATTAAACAATTACCATGTTCCCCTGACTTCACTTGTCCTGTTTCTAATTAAACAGTTAGTGTGCTCCCCTTACTTCACTTGTCCTGTTTCTAATTAAACAGTTACTGTGTTCCCCTTACTCCCCCTGTTCACTGTTTCTAATTAAACAGTTACCGTGTTCCCCTTACTTCACTTGTCCTTTTTCGAATCAAACAGTTACTGTGTTCCCCTTACTTCACTTGTCCTGTTTCTAATTAAACAATTACTGTGCTCCCCTTACTTCACTTGTCCTGTTTCTAATTATACAGTTACTGTGTTCCCCTTACTTCACTTGTCCTGTTTCTAATTAAACAGTTACCGTGTTCCCCTTACTTCACTTGTCCTCTTTCTAATTAAACAGTTACTGTGTTCCCCTTACTTCACTTGTCCTGTTTCTAATGAAACAATTTCTGTGTTCCCCTGACATCACTTGTCCTGTTTCTAATTAAACAGTTACTGTGTTCCCCTTACTTCACTTGTCCTGTTTCTAATTAAACAGTTACCGTGTCCCTCTTACTTCACTTGTCCTGTTTCTAATTAATACAGTTACTGTGTTCCCCTTACTTCACTTGTCCTGTTTCTAATTAAACAGTTACCATGTTCCCCTTACTTCACTTGTCCTGTTTCTAATTAAACAGTTACTGTGTTCCCCTTACTTCACTTGTCCTGTTTCTAATTAAACAGTTTCCGTGTTCCCCTTACTTCACTTGTTCCTGTTTCTAATTAAACAGTTACCGCGTTCCCCTTACTTCACTTCTTCCTGTTTCTAATTAAACAGTTACTGTGTTCCCCTTACTTCACTTGTCCTGTTTCTAATTAAACAGTTACTGTGTTCCCCTTACTTCACTTGTCCTGTTTCTAATTAAACAATTACCGTGTTGCCCTTACTTCACTTGTCCTGTTTCTACTTAAACAGTTACCGTGTTCCGCTTACTTCACTTGTCCTGTTTCTAATAAAACAGTTACCGTGTTCCCCTTACTTCATTTCTTCCTGTTTCTGATTAAACAGTTACTGTGCTCCCCTTACTTCACTTGTCCTGTTTCTAATTAAACAGTTACTGTGCTCCCCTTACTTCACTTGTCCTGTTTCTAATTAAACAGTTACTGTGCTCCCCTTAATTCACTTGTCCTGTTTCTAATTAAAAAGTTACTGTGTTCCCTTTACTCCCCCTGTTCACTGTTTCTAATTAAACAGTGACCGTGTTCCCCTTACTTCACTTGTCCTGCTTCTAATTAAACAGTTACTGTGTTCCCCTTACTTCACTTGTCCTGTTTCTAATTAAACAGTTACAGTGTTCCCGTTACTTCACTTGTTCACTTGTCCTGTTTCTAATTAAACAGTAACCGTGATCCCCTTACTCACCCTGTTCCCTGTTTCTAATTAAATAGTTACCGTGTTCCCCTTACTTCACTTGTCCTGTTTCTAATTAAACAGTTACTGTTTTCCCCTTACTTCACTTGTCCTGTTTCTAATTAAACAGTTACTGTGTTCCCCTTACTTCACTTTTGCTCTTTCTAATTGAACAGTTACTGTGTTCCCCTTACCTCACTTGTCCTGTTTCTAATTAAATAGTTACTGTGTTCACCTTACTTCACTTGTCCTGTTTTTAAAAAAACAGTTACTGTGTTCCCCTTACTTCCCCTGTGCACTGTTCCTAATTAAACAGTTACCGTGTTTCCCTTCCTTCACTTGTCCTGTTTCTAATTAAACAGTTACCGTGTTCCCCTTACTTCACTTGTCCTGTTTCTAATTAAACAGTTAATGTGTTCCCCTTACTTCACTTGTCCTGTTTCTAATTAAACATTTGCCGTGTTCCCCTTACTTCACTTGTCCTGTTTCTAATTTAACAGTTACTGTGTTCCCCTGACTTGACTTGTCCTGTTTCTAATTAAACAGTTACCGTGTTCCTCTTACTTCACTTGTCCTGTTTCTGATTAATACAGTTACTGTGTTCCCCTTACTTCACTTGTCCTGTTTCTAATTAAATAGTTACCATGTTCCCCTTACTTCACTTGTCCTGTTTCTAATTAAACAGTTACTGTGTTCCCCTTACTTCACTTGTCCTGTTTCTAATTAAACAGTTACCGTGTTTCCCTTACTTCACTTGTCCTGTTTCTAATTAAACAGTTACCGTATTCCCATTACTTCACTTGTCCTGTTTTTAATAAACAGTTACCGCGTTCCCCTTACTTCACTTCTTCCTGTTTCTAATTAAACAGTTACTGTGTTCCCCTTACTTCACTTGTCCTGTTTCTAATTAAACAGTTACCGTGTTCCCCTTACTTCACTTGTCCTGTTTTTAATAAACAGTTACCGCGTTCCCCTTACTTCACTTCTTCCTGTTTCTAATTAAACAGTTACTGTGTTCCCCTTACTTCACTTGTCCTGTTTCTAATTAAACAGTTACTGTGTTCCCCTTACTTCACTTGTCCTGTTTCTAATTAAACAGTTACCGTGTTGCCCTTGCTACACTTGTCCTGTTTCTACTTAAACAGTTACCGTGTTCCCCTTACTTCACTTGTCCTGTTTCTAATTAAACAGTTACCGTGTTCCCCTTCCTTCACTTGTTCCTGTTTCTGATTAAAAAGTTACTGTGCTCCCCTTACTTCACTTGTCCTGTTTCTAATTAAACAGTTGCTGTGCTCCCCTTACTTCACTTGTCCTGTTTCTAATTAAACAGTTACTGTGCTCCCCTTACTTCACTTGTCCTGTTTCTAATTAAACAGTTACTGTGTTCCCCTTAATTCACTTGTCCTGTTTCTAATTAAAAAGTTACTGTGTTCCCTTTACTCCCCCTGTTCACTGTTTCTCATGAAACAGTGACCGTGTTCCCCTTACTTCACTTGTCCTGCTTCTAATTAAACAGTTACTGTGTTCCCCTTACTTCACTTGTCCTGTTTCTAATTGAACAGTTACTGTGTTCTCCTTACTTCCCCTGTGCACTGTTCCTAATTAAACAGTTACCGTGTGTCCCTTCCTTCACTTGTCCTGTTTCTAACTAAACAGTTACTGTGTTCCCCTTACTTCACTTGTCCTGTTTCTAATTAAACAGTTACAGTGTTCCCTTTACTTCACTTGTTCACTTGTCCTGTTTCTAATTAAACAGTAACCGTGTTCCCCTTACTCCCCCTGTTCACTGTTTCTAATTAAACAGTTACCGTGTTCCCCTTACTTCACTTGTCCTGTTTCTAATTAAACAGTTACTGTTTTCCCCTTACTTCACTTGTCCTGTTTCTAATTAAACAGTTACTGTGTTCCCTTTACTTCACTTGTGCTGTTTCTAATTAAACAGTTGCTGTGTTCCCCTTACCTCACTTGTCCTGTTTCTAATTAAATAGTTACTGTGTTCCCCTTACTTCACTTGTCCTGTTTCTAATTAAACAGTTACTGTGTTCCCCTTACTTCACTTGTCCTGTTTCTAATAAAACAGTAACTGTGTTCCCCTTACTTCCCCTGTGCACTGTTCCTAATTAAACAGTTAACGTGTTTCCCTTCCTTCACATGTCCTGTTTCTAATTAAACAGTTACCGTGTTCCCCTTACTTAACTTGTCCTGTTTCTAATTAAACAGTTGCCGTGTTCCCCTTCCTTCACTTCTCCTGTTTCGAATTAAACAATTACCATGTTCCCCTTACTTCACTTTCCTGTTTCTAATTAAACAGTTACTGTGCCCCCCTTACTTCACTTGTCCTGTTTCTAATTAAACAGTTACCGTGTTCCCCTTACTCCCCCTGTTCACTGTTTCTAATTAAACAGTTACCATGTTCCCCTTACGTCACTTGTCCCGTTTCTAATTAAACAGTTACTGTGTTCCCCTTACTTCACTTGTCCTGTTTCTAATTAAACAATTACTGTGCTCCACTTACTTCACTTGTCCTGTTTCTAATTAAACAGTTACTGTGTTCCCCTTACTTCACTTGTCCTGTTTCTAATTAAACAGTTACCGTGTTCCCCTTACTTCACTTGCCCTGTTTCTAATTAAACAGTTACTGTGTTCCCCTTTCTTCACTTGTCCTTTTTCTAATTAAACCAATTCTGTGTTCCCCTTACTTCACTTGTCCTGTTTCTAATTAAACAGTTACTGTGTTCCCCTTACTTCACTTGTCCTGTTTCTAATGAAACAATTACCGTGTTCCTCTTACTTCACTTGTCATGTTTCTAATTAATACAGTTACTGAGTTCCCCTTACTTCACTTGTCCTGTTTCTAATTAAACAGTTACCCTGTTCCCCTTCCTTCACTTGTCCTGTTTCTAATTAAACAGTTACTGTGTTCCCCTTACTTCACTTGTCCTGTTTCTAATTAAACAGTTACCGTGTTCCCCTTACTTCACTTGTTCCTGTTTCTAATTAAACAGTTACCGTGTTCCCCTTACTTCACTTGTCCTGTTTCTAATTAAACAGTTACCGTGTTCCCCTTACTTCACTTCATCCTGTTTCTAATTAAACAGTTACTGTGTTCCCCTTACTTCACTTGTCCTGTTTCTAATTAAACAGTTACTGTGTTCCCCTTACTTCACTTGTCCTGTTTCTAATTAAACAGTTACCGTGTTGCCCTTACTTCACTTGTCCTGTTTCTACTTAAACAGTTACCGTGTTCCCCTTACTTCACTTGTCCTGTTTCTAATTAAACAGTTACCGTGTTCCCCTTACTTCACTTGTTCCTGTTTCTGATTAAACAGTTACTGTGCTCCCCTTACTTAACTTGTCCTGTTTCTAATTAAACAGTTACTGTGCTCCCCTTACTTCACTTGTCCAGTTTCTAATTAAACAGTTACTGTGTTCCCCTTAATTCACTTGTCCTGTTTCTAATTATAAAGTTACTGTGTTCCCCTTACTTCACTTTTCCTGTTTCTAATTATACATTTACTGAGTTCCCCTTACTTCACTTTTCCTGTTTATAATTTAACAATTACTGTGTTCCCTTTACTCCCCCTGTTCACTGTTTCTAATTAAACAGTTACCATGTTACCCTTACTTCACTTGTCCGGTTTCTAATTAAACAGTTACTGTGTTCCCATTACTTCACTTGTCCTGTTTCTAATTAAACAGTTACCGTGTTCCCCTTACTTCTCTTGTTCCTGTTTCTAATTAAACAGTTACTGTGCTCCCCTTACTTCAGTCGTCCTGTTTCTAATTGAACAGTTACTGTGCTCCCCTTACTTCACTTGTCCTGTTTCTAATTATACAGTTACTGTGCTCCCCTTACTTCACTTGTCCTGTCTCTAATTAAACAGTTACTGTGTTCCCCTTACTTCACTTGTCATGTTTCTAATTAAAAAGTTACTTTGTTCCCCTTAAATCACTTGTCCTGTTTCTAATTAAAAAATTACTGTGTTCCCCTTATTTATCTTTTCCTGTTTCTAATTAAACAATTACTGTATTCCCTTTACTCCCCCTGTTCACTGTTTCTAATTAAACAGTTACCATGTTCCCCTTACTTCACTTGTCCGGTTTCTAATTAAACAGTTACTGTGTTCCCATTACTTCACTTGTCCTGTTTCTAATTAAACAATTACTGTGTTCCCCTTTCTTCACTTGTCCTGTTTCTAATTAAACAGTTACTGTGTTCCCCTTACTTCACTTGTCCTGTTTCTAATTAAACCAATTCTGTGTTCCCCTTACTTCACTTGTCCTGTTTCTAATTAAACAGTTACCATGTTCCCCTTACTTCACTTGTCCTGTTTCTAATTAAACAGTTACTGTGTTCCCCTTACTTCACTTGTCCTGTTTCTAATTAAACAGTTACCGTGTTCCCCTTACTTCACTTGTCCTGTTTCTAATTAAACAGTTACTGTGCTCCCCTTACTTCACTTGTCCTGTTTCTAATAAAACAGTTACTGTGCTCCCCTTACTTCACTTGTCCAGTTTTTAATTAAACAGTTACTGTGTTCCCCTTAATTCACTTGTCCTGTTTCTAATTCAAAAGTTACTGTGTTCCCCTTACTTCACTTGACCTGTTTCTAATTATACATTTACTGTGTTCCCCTTACTTCACTTTTCCTGTTTATAATTAAACAATTACTGTGTTCCCTTTACTTCAATTGTCCGGTTTCTAATTGAACAGTTACTGTGTTCCCATTACTTCACTTGTCCTGTTTCTAATTAAACAGTTACCGTGTTCCCCTTACTTCACTTGTTCCTGTTTCGAATTAAACAGTTACTGTGCTTCTCTTACTTCACTTGTCCTGTTTCTAATTGAATAGTTACTGTGCTCCTCTTACTTCACTTGTCCTGTTTCTAATTATACAGTTACTGTGCTCCCCTTACTTCACTTGTCCTGTTTCTAATTGAACAGTTACTGTGCTCCCCTTACTTCACTTGTCCTGTTTCTAATTATACAGTTACTGTGTTCCCCTTACTTCACTAGTCCTGTTTCTATTTAAACAGTTACCGTGTTCCCCTTACTTCACTTGTCCTGTTTCTAATTAAACAATTACCATTTTCCCCTTACTTCACTTGTTCACTTGTCCTGTTTCTAATTAAACAGTAACCGTGCTCCCATTACTCCCCCTGTTCACTGTTTCTAATTAAACAGTTACCGTGTTCCCCTTACTTCACTTGTCCTGTTTCTAATTAAACAGTTACTGTGTTCCCCTTACTTCACTTGTCCTGTTTCTAATTAAACAGTTACTGTGTTCCCCTTACTTCACTTGTCCTGTTTCTAATTAAACAGTTACTGTGTTCCCCTTACGTCACTTGTCCTGTTTCTAATTAAACAGTAACTGTGTTCCCCTTACTTCACTTGTCCTGTTTCTAATTAAACAGTTACTGTGTTCCACTTACTTCACTTGTCCTGTTTCTAATTAAACAGTTACTGTGTTCCACTTACTTCCCCTGTGCACTGTTTCTAATTAAACAGATACCGTGTTCCTCTTACTTCACTTGTCATGTTTCTAATTAACACAGTTACTGTGTTCCCCTTACTTCACTTGTCCTGTTTCTAATTAAACAGTTACCATGTTCCCCTTACTTCACTTGTCCTGTTTTTAATTAAACAGTTACTGTGTTCCCCTTACTTCACTTGTCCTGTTTTTAATTAAACAGTTAACGCGTTCCCCTTACTTCACTTCTTCCTGTTTCTAATTAAACAGTTACTGTGTTCCCCTTACTTCACTTGTCCTGTTTCTAATTAAACAGTTACTGTGTTCCCCTTACTTCACTTGTCCTGTTTCTAATTAAACAGTTACCGTGTTGCCCTTACTTCACTTGTCCTGTTTCTACTTAAACAGTTACCGTGTTCCCCTTACTTCACTTGTCCTGTTTCTAATTAAACAGTTACCGTGTTCCCCTTACTTCACTTGTTCCTGTTTCTGATTAAACAGTTACTGTGCTCCCCTTACTTCACTTGTCCTGTTTCTAATTAAACAGTTACTGTGCTCCCCTTACTTCACTTGTCCTGTTTCTAACAAAACAGTTACTGTGCTCCCCTTACTTCACTTGACCTGTTTCTAATTATACATTTACTGTGTTCCCCTTACTTCACTTTTCCTGTTTATAATTAAACAATTACTGTGTTCCCCTTACTCCCCCTGTTCACTGTTTTTATTAAACAGTTGCCATGTTCCCCTTACTTCACTTGTCCGGTTTCTAATTGAACAGTTACTGTGTTCCCATTACTTCACTTGTCCTGTTTCTAATTAAACAGTTACCGTGTTCCCCTTACTTCACTTGTTCCTGTTTCGAATTAAACAGTTACTGTGCTCCCCTTACTTCACTTGTCCTGTTTCTAATTGAACAGTTACTGTGCTCCCCTTACTTCACTTGTCCTGTTTCTAATTAAACAGTTACTGTGTTCCCCATACTTCACTTGTCCTGTTTCTAATTAAACAGTTACTGTGTTCCCCTTACTTCACTTGTCCTGTTTCTAATTAAACAGTTACTGTGTTCCTCTTCCGTCACTTGTCCTGTTTCTAATTAAACAGTAACTGTGTTCCCCTTACTTCACTTGTCCTGTTTCTAATTAAACAGTTACTGTGTTCCCCTTACTTCACTTGTCCTGTTTCTAATTAAACAGTTACCGTGTTGCCCTTACTTCACTTGTCCTGTTTCTACTTAAACAGTTACCGTGTTCCCCTTACTTCACTTGTCCTGTTTCGAATTAAACAGTTACCGTGTTCCCCTTACTTCACTTGTTCCTGTTTCTGATTAAACAGTTACTGTGCTCCCCTTACTTCACTTGTCCTGTTTCTAATTAAACAGTTACTGTGCTCCCCTTACTTCACTTGTCCTGTTTCTAATTAAACAGTTACTGTGCTCCCCTTACTTCACTTGTCCAGTTTCTAATTAAACAGTTACTGTGTTCCCCTTAATTCACTTGTCCTGTTTCTAATTATAAAGTTACTGTGTTCCCCTTACTTCACTTGTCCTGTTTCTAATTTACATTTACTGACTTCCCCTTACTTCACTTTTCCTGTTTATAATTAAACAATTACTGTGTTCCCTTTACTCCCCCTGTTCACTGTTTCTAATTAAACAGTTACCATGTTACCCTTACTTCACTTGTCCGGTTTCTAATTAAACAGTTACTGTGTTCCCATTACTTCACTTGTCCTGTTTCTAATTAAACAGTTATCGTGTTCCCCTTACTTCTCTTGTTCCTGTTTCTAATTAAACAGTTACTGTGCTCCCCTTACTTCAGTCGTCCTGTTTCTAATTGAACAGTTACTGTACTCCCCTTACTTCACTTGTCCTGTTTCTAATTATACAGTTACTGTGCTCCCCTTACTTCACTTGTCCTGTCTCTAATTAAACAGTTACTGTGTTCCCCTTACTTCACTTGTCATGTTTCTAATTAAAAAGTTACTTTGTTCCCCTTAAATCACTTGTCCTGTTTCTGATTAAACAATTACTGTGTTCCCCTTATTTATCTTTTCCTGTTTCTAATTAAACAATTACTGTATTCCCTTTACTCCCCCTGTTCACTGTTTCTAATTAAACAGTTACCATGTTCCCCTTACTTCACTTGTCCGGTTTCTAATTAAACAATTTCTGTGTTCCCCTTTCTTCACTTGTCCTGTTTCTAATTAAACAGTTACTGTGTTCCCCTTACTTCACTTGTCCTGTTTCTAATTAAACCAATTCTGTGTTCCCCTTACTTCACTTGTCCTGTTTCTAATTAAACAGTTACCATGTTCCCCTTACTTCACTTGTCCTGTTTCTAATTAAACAGTTACTGTGTTCCCCTTACTTCACTTGTCCTGTTTCTAATTAAACAGTTACCGTGTTCCCCTTACTTCACTTGTCCTGTTTCTAATTAAACAGTTACTGTGCTCCCCTTACTTCACTTGTCCTGTTTCTAATAAAACAGTTACTGTGCTCCCCTTACTTCACTTGTCCAGTTTTTAATTAAACAGTTACTGTGTTCCCCTTAATTCACTTGTCCTGTTTCTAATTCAAAAGTTACTGTGTTCCCCTTACTTCACTTGACCTGTTTCTAATTATACATTTACTGTGTTCCCCTTACTTCACTTTTCCTGTTTATAATTAAACAATTACTGTGTTCCCTTTACTTCAATTGTCCGGTTTCTAATTGAACAGTTACTGTGTTCCCATTACTTCACTTGTCCTGTTTCTAATTAAACAGTTACCGTGTTCCCCTTACTTCACTTGTTCCTGATTCGAATTAAACAGTTACTGTGCTTCTCTTACTTCATTTGTCCTGTTTCTAATTATACAGTTACTGTGCTCCCCTTACTTCACTTGTCCTGTTTCTAATTGAACAGTTACTGTGCTCCCCTTACTTCACTTGTCCTGTTTCTAATTATACAGTTACTGTGTTCCCCTTACTTCACTTGTCCTGTTTCTATTTAAACAGTTACCGTGTTCCCCTTACTTCACTTGTCCTGTTTCTAATTAAACAATTACCATGTTCCCCTTACTTCACTTGTTCACTTGTCCTGTTTCTAATTAAACAGTAACCGTGCTCCCATTACTCCCCCTGTTCACTGTTTCTAATTAAACAGTTACCATGTTACCCTTACTTCACTTGTCCGGTATCTAATTAAACAGTTACTGTGTTCCCATTACTTAACTTGTCCTGTTTCTAATTAAACAGTTACCGTGTTCCCCTTACTTCTCTTGTTCCTGTTTCTAATTAAACAGTTACTGTGCTCCCCTTCCTTCAGTCGCCCTGTTTCTAATTGAACAGTTACTGTGCTCCCCTTACTTCACTTGTCCTGTTTCTAATTATACAGTTACTGTGCTCCCCTTACTTCACTTGTCCTGTCTCTAATTAAACAGTTACTGTGTTCCCCTTACTTCACTTGTCATGTTTCTAATTAAAAAGTTACTTTGTTCCCCTTAAATCACTTGTCCTGTTTCTGATTAAACAATTACTGTGTTCCCCTTATTTATCTTTTCATGTTTCTAATTAAACAATTACTGTATTCCCTTTACTCCCCCTGTTCACTGTTTCTAATTAAACAGTTACCATGTTCCCCTTACTTCACTTGTCCGGTTTCTAATTAAACAGTTACTGTGTTCCCATTACTTCACTTGTCCTGTTTCTAATTAAACAATTACTGTGTTCCCCTTTCTTCACTTGTCCTGTTTCTAATTATACAGTTACTGTGTTCCCCTTACTTCACTTGTCCTGTTTCTAATTAAACCAATTCTGTGTTCCCCTTACTTCACTTGTCCTGTTTCTAATTAAACAGTTACCATGTTCCCCTTACTTCACTTGTCCTGTTTCTAATTAAACAGTTACCGTGTTCCCCTTACTTCACTTGTCCTGTTTCTAATTAAACAGTTACTGTGCTCCCCTTACTTCACTTGTCCTGTTTCTAATAAAACAGTTACTGTGCTCCCCTTACTTCACTTGTCCAGTTTTTAATTAAACAGTTACTGTGTTCCCCTTAATTCACTTGTCCTGTTTCTAATTCAAAAGTTACTGTGTTCCCCTTACTTCACTTGACTTGTTTCTAATTATACATTTACTGTGTTCCCCTTACTTCACTTTTCCTGTTTATAATTAAACAATTACTGTGTTCCCTTTACTTCAATTGTCCTGTTTCTAATTGAACAGTTACTGTGTTCCCATTACTTCACTTGTCCTGTTTCTAATTAAACAGTTACCGTGTTCCCCTTACTTCACTTGTTCCTGTTTCGAATTAAACAGTTACTGTGCTTCTCTTACTTCACTTGTCCTGTTTCTAATTGAACAGTTACTGTGCTCCTCTTACTTCACTTGTCCTGTTTCTAATTATACAGTTACTGTGCTCCCCTTACTTCACTTGTCCTGTTTCTAATTGAACAGTTACTGTGCTCCCCTTACTTCACTTGTCCTGTTTCTAATTATACAGTTACTGTGTTCCCCTTACTTCACTTGTCCTGTTTCTATTTAAACAGTTACCGTGTTCCCCTTACTTCACTTGTCCTGTTTCTAATTAAACAATTACCATGTTCCCCTTACTTCACTTGTTCACTTGTCCTGTTTCTAATTAAACAGTAACCTTGTTCCCCTTACTCCCCCTGTTCACTGTTTCTAATTAAACAGTTACCGTGTTCCCCTTTCTTCACTTGTCCTGTTTCTAATTAAACAGTTACTGTGTTCCCCTTACTTCACTTGTCCTGTTTCTAATTAAACAGTTACTGTGTTCCCCTTACTTCACTTGTCCTGTTTCTAATTAAACAGTTACTGTGTTCCCCTGACGTCACTTGTCCTGTTTCTAATTAAACAGTAACTGTGTTCCCCTTACTTCACTTGTCCTGTTTCTAATTAAACAGTTACTGTGTTCCACTTACTTCACTTGTCCTGTTTCTAATTAAACAGTTACTGTGTTCCTCTTACTTCCCCTGTGCACTGTTTCTAATTAAACAGATACCGTGTTCCTCTTACTTCACTTGTCATGTTTCTAATTAACACAGTTACTGTGTTCCCCTTACTTCACTTGTCCTGTTTTTAATTATACAGTTACCGTGTTCCCCTTACTTCACTTGTTCCTGTTTCGAATTAAACAGTTACTGTGCTCCCCTTACTTCACTTGTCCTGTTTCTAATTGAACAGTTACTGTGCTCCCCTTACTTCACTTGTCCTGTTTCTAATTATACAGTTACTGTGTTCCCCTTACTTCACTTGTCCTGTTTCTATTTAAACAGTTACCGTGTTCCCCTTACTTCACTTGTCCTGTTTCTAATTAAACAATTACCATGTTCCCCTTACTTCACTTGTTCACTAGTCCTGTTTCTAATTAAACAGTAACCGTGTTCCCCTTACTTCACTTGTCCTGTTTCTAATTAAACAGTAACCGTGTTCCCCTGACTCCCCCTGTTCACTGTTTCTAATTAAACAGTTACCGTGTTCCCCTTACTTCACTTGTCCTGTTTCTAATTAAACAGTTACTGTGTTCCCCTTACTTCACTTGTCCTGTTTCTAATTAAACAGTTACCGTGTTCCCCTTACTTCACTTGTCCTGTTTCTAATTAAACAGTTACTGTGTTCCCCTTACTTCACTTGTCCTGTTTCTAATTAAGCAGTTACCGTGTTCCCCTTACTTCACTTGTTCCTGTTTCTAATTAAACAGTTACCGTGTTCCCCTTACTTCACTTGTCCTGCTTCTAATTAAACAGTTACCGTGTTCCCCTTACTTCACTTGTCCTGTTTTTAATTAAACAGTTACCGCGTTCCCCTTACTTCACTTCTTGCTGTTTCTAATTAAACAGTTACTGTGTTCCCCTTACTTCACTTGTCCTGTTTCCAATTAAACAGTTACTGTGTTCCCCATACTTCACTTGTCCTGTTTCTAATTAAACAGTTACCGTGTTCCCCTTACTTCACTTGTCCTGTTTCTTATTAAACAGTTACTGTGTTCCCCTTACTTCACTTGTCCAGTTTTTAATTAAACAGTTACTGTGTTCCCCTTAATTCACTTGTCCTGTTTCTAATTAAAAAGTTACTGTGTTCCCCTTACTTCACTTGACCTGTTTCTAATGATACATTTACTGTGTTCCCCTTACTTCACTTTTCCTGTTTATAATTAAACAATTACTGTGTTCCCTTTACTCCCCCTGTTCACTGTTTCTAATTAGCAGTTACCATGTTTCCCTTACTTCACTTGTCCGGTTTCTAATTAAACAGTTACTGTGCTCCCCTTACTTCACTTGTCCTGTTTCTAATTGAACAGTTACTGTGCTCCCCTTACTTCACTTGTCCTGTTTCTAATTATGCAGTTACTGTGTTCCCCATACTTCACTTGTCCTGTTTCTATTTAAACAGTTACTGTGTTCCCATTACTTCACTTGTCCTGTTTCTAATTAAACAGTTACCGTGTTCCCCTTACTTCACTTGTTCCTGTTTCTAATTAAACAGTTACTGTGCTCCCCTTACATCACTTGTCCTGTTTCTAATTGAACAGTTACCATGTTCCCCTTACTTCACTTGTCCTGTTTCTAATTAAACTGCTACTGTGCTCCCCTTACTTCACTTGTCCTGTTTCTAATTGAACAGTTACTGTGCTCCCCTTACTTCACTTGTCCTGTTTCTAATTATACAGTTACCGTGTTCCCCTTACTTCACTTGTTCCTGTTTCGAATTAAACAGTTACTGTGCTCCCCTTACTTCACTTGTCCTGTTTCTAATTGAACAGTTACTGTGCTCCCCTTACTTCACTTGTCCTGTTTCTAATTATACAGTTACTGTGTTCCCCTTACTTCACTTGTCCTGTTTCTATTTAAAAAGTTACCGTGTTCCCCTTACTTCACTTGTCCTGTTTCTAATTAAACAATTACCATGTTCCCCTTACTTCACTTATTCACTTGTCCTGTTTCTAATTAAACAGTAACCTTGTTCCCCTTACTCCCCCTGTTCACTGTTTCTAATTAAACAGTTACCGTGTTCCCCTTTCTTCACTTGTCCTGTTTCTAATTAAACAGTTACTGTGTTCCCCTTACTTCACTTGTCCTGTTTCTAATTAAACAGTTACTGTATTCCCCTTACTTCACTTGTCCTGTTTCTAATTAAACAGTTACTGTGTTCCCCTGACGTCACTTGTCCTGTTTCTAATTAAACAGTAACTGTGTTCCCCTTACTTCACTTGTCCTGTTTCTAATTAAACAGTTACTGTGTTCCACTTACTTCACTTGTCCTGTTTCTAATTAAACAGTTACTGTGTTCCTCTTACTTCCCCTGTGCACTGTTTCTAATTAAACAGATACCGTGTTCCTCTTACTTCACTTGTCATGTTTCTAATTAACACAGATACTGTGTTCCCCTTACTTCACTTGTCCTGTTTTTAATTATACAGTTACCGTGTTCCCCTTACTTCACTTGTTCCTGTTTCGAATTAAACAGTTACTGTGCTCCCCTTACTTCACTTGTCCTGTTTCTAATTGAACAGTTACTGTGCTCCCCTTACTTCACTTGTCCTGTTTCTAATTATACAGTTACTGTGTTCCCCTTACTTCACTTGTCCTGTTTCTATTTAAACAGTTACCGTGTTCCCCTTACTTCACTTGTCCTGTTTCTAATTAAACAATTACCATGTTCCCCTTACTTCACTTGTTCACTAGTCCTGTTTCTAATTAAACAGTAACCGTGTTCCCCTTACTTCACTTGTCCTGTTTCTAATTAAACAGTAACCGTGTTCCCCTGACTCCCCCTGTTCACTGTTTCTAATTAAACAGTTACCGTGTTCCCCTTACTTCACTTGTCCTGTTTCTAATTAAACAGTTACTGTGTTCCCCTTACTTCACTTGTCCTGTTTCTAATTAAACAGTTACCGTGTTCCCCTTACTTCACTTGTCCTGTTTCTAATTAAACAGTTACTGTGTTCCCCTTACTTCACTTGTCCTGTTTCTAATTAAACAGTTACCGTGTTCCCCTTACTTCACTTGTTCCTGTTTCTAATTAAACAGTTACCGTGTTCCCCTTACTTCACTTGTCCTGCTTCTAATTAAACAGTTACCGTGTTCCCCTTACTTCACTTGTCCTGTTTTTAATTAAACAGTTACCGCGTTCCCCTTACTTCACTTCTTCCTGTTTCTAATTAAACAGTTACTGTGTTCCCCTTACTTCACTTGTCCTGTTTCCAATTAAACAGTTACTGTGTTCCCCTTACTTCACTTGTCCTGTTTCTAATTAAACAGTTACCGTGTTCCCCTTACTTCACTTGTCCTGTTTCTTATTAAACAGTTACTGTGTTCCCCTTACTTCACTTGTCCAGTTTTTAATTAAACAGTTACTGTGTTCCCCTTAATTCACTTGTCCTGTTTCTAATTAAAAAGTTACTGTGTTCCCCTTACTTCACTTGACCTGTTTCTAATGATACATTTACTGTGTTCCCCTTACTTCACTTTTCCTGTTTATAATTAAACAATTACTGTGTTCCCTTTACTCCCCCTGTTCACTGTTTCTAATTAAAAAGTTACCATGTTTCCCTTACTTCACTTGTCCGGTTTCTAATTAAACAGTTACTGTGCTCCCCTTACTTCACTTGTCCTGTTTCTAATTGAACAGTTACTGTGCTCCCCTTACTTCACTTGTCCTGTTTCTAATTATACAGTTACTGTGTTCCCCATACTTCACTTGTCCTGTTTCTATTTAAACAGTTACCGTGTTCCCCTTACTTCACTTGTCCTGTTTCTAATTAAACAATTACCATGTTCCCCTTACTTCACTTGTTCACTTGTCCTGTTTGTAATTAAGCAGTAACCGTGCTCCCATTACTCCCCCTGTTCACTGTTTCTAATTAAACAGTTACCGTGTTCCCCTTACTTCACTTGTCCTGTTTCTAATTAAACAGTTACTGTGTTCCCCTTACTTCACTTGTCCTGTTTCTAATTAAACAGTTACTGTGTTCCCCTTACTTCACTTTCCCTGTTTCTAATTATACATTTACTGTGTTCCCCTTACTTCACTTTTCCTGTTTATAATTAAACACTTACTGTGTTCCCTTTACTCCCCCTGTTCACTGTTTCTAATTAAACAGTTACCATGTTTCCCTTACTTCACTTGTCCGGTTTCTAATTGAACAGTTACTGTGTTCCCATTACTTCACTTGTCCTGTTTCTAATTAAACAGTTACCGTGTTCCCCTTACTTCACTTGTTCCTGTTTCTAATTAAACAGTTACTGTGCTCCCCTTACATCACTTGTCCTGTTTCTAATTGAACAGTTACCATGTTCCCCTTACTTCACTTGTCCTGTTTCTAATTAAACTGCTACTGTGCTCCCCTTACTTCACTTGTCCTGCTTCTAATTGAACAGTTACTGTGCTCCCCTTACTTCACTTGTCCTGTTTCTAATTATACAGTTACCGTGTTCCCCTTACTTCACTTGTTCCTGTTTCGAATTAAACAGTTACTGTGCTCCCCTTACTTCACTTGTCCTGTTTCTAATTGAACAGTTACTGTGCGCCCCTTACTTCACTTGTCCTGTTTTTAATTATACAGTTACTGTGTTCCCCTTACTTCACTTGTCCTGTTTCTATTTAAACAGTTACCGTGTTCCCCTTACTTCACTTGTCCTGTTTCTAATTAAACAATTACCATGTTCCCCTTACTTCACTTGTTCACTTGTCCTGTTTCTCATTAAACAGTAACCTTGTTCCCCTTACTCCCCCTGCTCACTGTTTCTAATTAAACAGTTACCGTGTTCCCCTTTCTTCACTTGTCCTGTTTCTAATTAAACAGTTACTGTGTTCCCCTTACTTCACTTGTCCTGTTTCTAATTAAACAGTTACTGTGTTCCCCTTACTTCACTTGTCCTGTTTCTAATTAAACAGTTACTGTGTTCCCCTGACGTCACTTGTCCTCTTTCTAATTAAACAGTAACTGTGTTCCCCTTACTTCACTTGTCCTGTTTCTAATTAAACAGTTACTGTGTTCCACTTACTTCACTTGTCCTGTTTCTAATTAAACAGTTACTGTGTTCCTCTTACTTCCCCTGTGCACTGTTTCTAATTAAACAGATACCGTGTTCCTCTTACTTCACTTGTCATGTTTCTAATTAACACAGTTACTGTGTTCCCCTTACTTCACTTGTCCTGTTTTTAATTATACAGTTACCGTGTTCCCCTTACTTCACTTGTTCCTGTTTCGAATTAAACAGTTACTGTGCTCCCCTTACTTCACTTGTCCTGTTTCTAATTGAACAGTTACTGTGCTCCCCTTACTTCACTTGTCCTGTTTTTAATTATACAGTTACTGTGTTCCCCTTACTTCACTTGTCCTGTTTCTATTTAAACAGTTACCGTGTTCCCCTTACTTCACTTGTCCTGTTTCTAATTAAACAATTACCATGTTCCCCTTACTTCACTTGTTCACTAGTCCTGTTTCTAATTCAACAGTAACCGTGTTCCCCTTACTTCACTTGTCCTGTTTCTAATTAAACAGTAACCGTGTTCCCCTGACTCCCCCTGTTCACTGTTTCTAATTAAACAGTTACCGTGTTCCCCTTACTTCACTTGTCCTGTTTCTAATTAAACAGTTACTGTGTTCCCCTTACTTCACTTGTCCTGTTTCTAATTAAACAGTTACCGTGTTCCCCTTACTTCACTTGTCCTGTTTCTAATTAAACAGTTACTGTGTTCCCCTTACTTCACTTGTCCTGTTTCTAATTAAACAGTTACCGTGTTCCCCTTACTTCACTTGTTCCTGTTTCTAATTAAACAGTTACCGTGTTCCCCTTACTTCACTTGTCCTGCTTCTAATTAAACAGTTACCGTGTTCCCCTTACTTCACTTGTCCTGTTTTTAATTAAACAGTTACCGCGTTCCCCTTACTTCACTTCTTCCTGTTTCTAATTAAACAGTTACTGTGTTCCCCTTACTTCACTTGTCCTGTTTCCAATTAAACAGTTACTGTGTTCCCCTTACTTCACTTGTCCTGTTTCTAATTAAACAGTTACCGTGTTCCCCTTACTTCACTTGTCCTGTTTCTTATTAAACAGTTACTGTGTTCCCCTTACTTCACTTGTCCAGTTTTTAATTAAACAGTTACTATGTTCCCCCTAATTCACTTGTCCTGTTTCTAATTAAAAGGTTACTGTGTTCCCCTTACTTCACTTGACCTGTTTCTAATTATACATTTACTGTGTTCCCCTTACTTCACTTTTCCTGTTTATAATTAAACAATTACTGTGTTCCCTTTACTCCCCCTGTTCACTGTTTCTAATTAAACAGTTACCATGTTTCCCTTACTTCACTTATCCGGTTTCTAATTAAACAGTTACTGTGCTCCCCTTACTTCACTTGTCCTGTGTCTAATTGAACAGTTACTGTGCTCCCCTTACTTCACTTGTCCTGTTTCTAATTATACAGTTACTGTGTTCCCCTTACTTCACTTGTCCTGTTTCTATTTAAACAGTTACCGTGTTCCCCTTACTTCACTTGTCCTGTTTCTAATTAAACAATTACCATGTTCCCCTTACTTCACTTGTTCACTAGTCCTGTTTCTAATTAAACAGTAACCGTGTTCCCCTGACTCCCCCTGTTCACTGTTTCTAATTAAACAGTTACCGTGTTCCCCTTACTTCACTTGTCCTGTTTTTAATTAAACAGTTACCGCGTTCCCCTTACTTCACTTCTTCCTGTTTCTAATTAAACAGTTACTGTGTTCCCCTTACTTCACTTGTCCTGTTTCCAATTAAACAGTTACTGTGTTCCCCTTACTTCACTTGTCCTGTTTCTAATTAAACAGTTACCGTGTTCCCCTTACTTCACTTGTCCTGTTTCTTATTAAACAGTTACTGTGTTCCCCTTACTTCACTTGTCCAGTTTTTAATTAAACAGTTACTGTGTTCCCCTTAATTCACTTGTCCTGTTTCTAATTAAAAAGTTACTGTGTTCCCCTTACTTCACTTGACCTGTTTCTAATTATACATTTACTGTGTTCCCCTTACTTCACTTTTCCTGTTTATAATTAAACAATTACTGTGTTCCCTTTACTCCCCCTGTTCACTGTTTCTAATTAAACAGTTACCATGTTTCCCTTACTTCACTTATCCGGTTTCTAATTAAACAGTTACTGTGCTCCCCTTACTTCACTTGTCCTGTGTCTAATTGAACAGTTACTGTGCTCCCCTTACTTCACTTGTCCTGTTTCTAATTATACAGTTACTGTGTTCCCCTTACTTCACTTGTCCTGTTTCTATTTAAACAGTTACCGTGTTCCCCTTACTTCACTTGTCCTGTTTCTAATTAAACAATTACCATGTTCCCCTTACTTCACTTGTTCACTAGTCCTGTTTCTAATTAAACAGTAACCGTGTTCCCCTGACTCCCCCTGTTCACTGTTTCTAATTAAACAGTTACCGTGTTCCCCTTACTTCACTTGTCCTGTTTCTAATTAAACAGTTACTGTGTTCCCCTTACTTCACTTGTCCTGTTTCTAATTAAACAGTTACCGTGTTCCCCTTACTTCACTTGTCCTGCTTCTAATTAAACAGTTACCGTGTTCCCCTTACTTCACTTGTCCTGTTTTTAATTAAACAGTTACCGCGTTCCCCTTACTTCACTTCTTCCTGTTTCTAATTAAACAGTTACTGTGTTCCCCTTACTTCACTTGTCCTGTTTCTAATTAAACAGTTACTGTGTTCCCCTTACTTCACTTGTCCTGTTTCTAATTAAACAGTTGCCGTGTTCCCCTTACTTCACTTGTCCTGTTTCTTATTAAACAGTTACTGTGTTCCCCTTACTTCACTTGTCCAGTTTTTAATTAAACAGTTGCTGTGTTCCCCTTAATTCACTTGTCCTGTTTCTAATTAAAAAGTTACTGTGTTCCCCTTACTTCACTTGACCTGTTTCTAATTATACATTTACTGTGTTCCCCTTACTTCACTTTTCCTGTTTATAATTAAACAATTACTGTGTTCCCTTTACTCCCCCTGTTCACTGTTTCTAATTAAACAGTTACCATGTTTCCCTTACTTCACTTGTCCGGTTTCTAATTTAACAGTTACTGTGCTCCCCTTACTTCACTTGTCCTGTTTCTAATTGAACAGTTACTGTGCTCCCCTTACTTCACTTGTCCTGTTTCTAATTATACAGTTACTGTGTTCCCCTTACTTCACTTGTCCTGTTTCTATTTAAACAGTTACCGTGTTCCCCTTACTTCATTTGTCCTGTTTCTAATTAAACAATTACCATGTTCCCCTTACTTCACTTGTTCACTAGTCCTGTTTCTAATTAAACAGTAACCGTGTTCCCCTTACTTCACTTGTCCTGTTTCTAATTAAACAGTAACCGTGTTCCCCTGACTCCCGCTGTTCACTGTTTCTAATTAAACAGTTACCGTGTTCCCCTTACTTCACTTGTCCTTTTTCTAATTAAACAGTTACTGTGTTCCCCTTACTTCACTTGTCCTGTTTCTAATTAAACAGTTACCGTGTTCCCCTTACTTCACTTGTCCTGTTTCTAATTTAGCAGTTACTGTGTTCCCTTTACTCCCCCTGTTCACTGTTTCTAATTAAACAGTTACTGTGTTCCCCTTACTTCACTTGTCCTGTTTCTAATTAAACAGTTACTGTGTTCCCCTTGCTTCACTTGTCCTGTTTCTAATTAAACAGTTACCGTGTTCCCCTTACTTCACTTGTTCCTGTTTCTAATTAAACAGTTACCGTGTTCCCCTTACTTCACTTGTCCTGTTTCTAATTAAACAGTTACCGTGTTCCCCTTACTTCACTTGTCCTGTTTTTAATTAAACATTTACCGCGTTCCCCTTACTTCACTTCTTCCTGTTTCTAATTAAACAGTTACTGTGCTCCCCTTACTTCACTTTCCTGTTTCTAATTAAACAGTTACCGTGTTCCCCTTACTTCACTTGTCCTGTTTTTAATTAAACAGTTACCGCGTTCCCCTTACTTCACTTCTTCCTGTTTCTAATTAAACAGTTACTGTGTTCCCCTTACTTCACTTGTCCTGTTTCTAATTAAACAGTTACCGTGTTCCCCTTACTTCACTTGTCCTGTTTCTAATTAAACAGTTACCGTGTTGCCCTTACTTCACTTGTCCTGTTTCTACTTAAACAGTTACCGTGTTCCCCTTGCTTCACTTGTCCTGTTTCTAATTAAACAGTTACCGTGTTCCCCTTACTTCACTTGTTCCTGTTTGTGATTAAACAGTTACTGTGCTCCCCTTACTACACTTGTCCAGTTTTTAATTAAACAGTTACTGTGTTCCCCTTAATTCACTTGTCCTGTTTCTAATTAAACAGTTACTGTGCTCCCCTTACTTCACTTGTCCTGTTTCTAATTAAACAGTTACTGTGCTCCCCTTACTTCACTTGTCCAGTTTTTAATTAAACAGTTACTGTGTTCCCCTTAATTCACTTGTCCTGTTTCTAATTAAGCAGTTACTGTGCTCCCCTTACTTCACTTGTCCTGTTTCTAATTAAACAGTTACTGTGCTCCCCTTACTTCACTTGTCCAGTTTTTAATTAAACAGTTACTGTGTTCCCCTTAATTCACTTGTCCTGTTTCTAATTAAACAGTTACTGTGTTCCCCTTACTTCACTTGTCCTGTTTCTAATTAAACAGTTACTGTGCTCCCCTTACTTCACTTGTCCTGTTTCTAATTAAACAGTTACTGTGCTCCCCTTACTTCACTTGTCCTGTTTCTAATTAAACAGTTACTGTGCTCCCCTTACTTCACTTGTCCAGTTTTGAATTAAACAGTTACTGTGTTCCCCTTAATTCACTTGTCCTGTTTCTAATTAAACAGTTACTGTGTTCCCCTTACTTCACTTGTCCTGTTTCAAATTAAACAGTTACCGTGTTCCCCTTACTTCACTTGTCCTGTTTGTAATTAAACAGTTACCGTGTTCCCCTTACTTCACTTGTTCCTGTTTCTAATTAAACAGTTACTGTGCTCCCCTTACTCCACTTGTCCTGTTTCTAATTAAACAGTTACTGTGCTCCCCTTACTTCACTTGTCCAGTTTTTAATAAAACAGTTACTGTGTTCCCCTTAATTCACTTGTCCTGTTTCTAATTATACATTTAATGTGTTCCCCTTACTGCACTTTTCCTGTTTATAATTAAACAATTACTGTGTTCCCTTTACTCCCCCTGTTCACTGTTTCTAATTAAACAGTTACCATGTTTCCCTTACTTCATTTGTCCGGTTTCTAATTGAACAGTTACTGTGTTCCCATTACTTCACTTGTCCTGTTTCTAATTAAACAGTTACCGTGTTCCCCTTACTTCACTTGTTCCTGTTTCGAATTAAACAGTTACTGTGCTCCCCTTACATCACTTGTCCTGTTTCTAATTGAACAGTTACTGTGCTCCCCTTACTTCACTTGTCCTGTTTCTAATTATACAGTTACCGTGTTCCCCTTACTTCACTTGTTCCTGTTTCGAATTAAACAGTTACTGTGCTCCCCTTACTTCACTTGTCCTTTTTCTAATTGAACAGTTCCTGTGCTCCCCTTACTTCACTTGTCCTGTTTCTAATTATACAGTTACTGTGTTCCCCTTACTTCACTTGTCCTGTTTCTATTTAAACAGTTACCGTGTTCCCCTACTTCACTTGTCCTGTTTCTAATTAAACAATTACCATGTTCACCTTACTTCACTTGTTCACTTGTCCTGTTTCTAATTAAACAGTAACCGTGTTCCCCTTACTCCCCCTGTTCACTGTTTCTAATTAAACAGTTACCATGTTCCCCTTACTTCACTTGTCCTGTTTCTAATTAAACAGTTACTGTGTTCCCCTTACTTCACTTTTCCTGTTTCTAATTAAACAGTTACTGTGCTCCCCTTACTTCACTTGTCCTTTTTCTAATTGAACAGTTACTGTGCTCCCCTTACTTCACTTGTCCTGTTTCTAATTATACAGTTACTGTGTTCCCCTTACTTCACTTGTTCTGTTTCTATTTAAACAGTTACCGTGTTCCCCTTACTTCACTTGTCCTGTTTCTAATTAAACAGTAACTGTGTTCCCCTTACTTCACTTGTCCTGTTTCTAATTAAACAGTTACTGTGTTCCACTTACTTCACTTGTCCTGTTTCTAATTAAACAGTTACTGTGTTCCACTTACTTCCCCTGTGCACTGTTTCTAATTAAACAGATACCGTGTTCCTCTTACTTCACTTGTCATGTTTCTAATTAACACAGTTACTGTGTTCCCCTTACTTCACTTGTCCTGTTTCTAATTAAACAGTTACTGTGTTCCCCTAACTTCACTTGTCCTGTTTCTAATTAAACAGTTACCGTGTTCCCCTTACTTCACTTGTTCCTGTTTCTAATTAAACAGTTACCGTGTTCCCCTTACTTCACTTGTCCTGTTTCTAATTAAACAGGTACCGTGTTGCCCTTACTTCATTTGTCCTGTTTCTACTTAAACTGTTACCGTGTTCCCCTTACTTCACTTGTCCTGTTTCTAATTAAACAGTTACCGTGTTCCCCTTACTTCACTTGTTCCTGTTTCTGATTAAACAGTTACTGTGTTCCCCTTACTTCACTTGTCCTGTTTCTAATTAAACAGATACCGTGTTCCTCTTACTTCACTTGTCATGTTTCTAATTAACACAGTTACTGTGTTCCCCTTACTTCACTTGTCCTGTTTCTAATTAAACAGTTACCATGTTCCCCTTACTTCACTTGTCCTGTTTCTAATTAAACAGTTACTGTGTTCCCCTTACTTCACTTGTCCTGTTTCTAATTAAACAGTTACCGTGTTCCCCTTACTTCACTTGTCCTGTTTCTAATTAAAAAGTTACTGTGTTCCCCTTACTTCACTTGTCCTGTTTTTAATTAAACAGTTCCCGCGTTCCCCTTACTTCACTTCCTCCTGTTTCTAATTAAACAGTTACTGTGTTCCCCTTACTTCACTTGTCCTGTTTCTAATTAAACAGTTACCGTGTTGCCCTTACTTCACTTGTCCTGTTTCTAATTAAACAGTTACCGTGTTGCCCTTACTTCACTTGTCCTGTTTCTACTTAAACAGTTACCGTGTTCCCCTTACTTCACTTGTCCTGTTTCTAATTAAACAGTTACCGTGTTCCCCTTACTTCACTTGTTCCTGTTTCTGATTAAAAAGTTACTGTGCTCCCCTTACTTCACTTGTCCTGTTTCTAAATAAACAGTTACTGTGCTCCCCTTACTTCACTTGTCCTGTTTCTAATTAAACAGTTGCTGTGCTCCCCTTACTTCACTTGTCCAGTATTTAATTAAACAGTTACTGTGTTCCCCTTAATTCACTTGTCCTGTTTCTAATTAAAAAGTTACTGTGTTCCCCTTACTTCACTTCACCTGTTTCTAATTATACATTTACTGTGTTCCCCTTACTTCACTTTTCCTGTTTATAATTAAACAATTACTGTGTTCCCTTTACTCCCCCTGTTCACTGTTTCTAATTAAACAGTTACCATGTTCCCCTTACTTCACTTGTCCTGTTTCTAATTAAACAGTTACCGTGTTCCCCTTACTTCACTTGTTCCTGTTTCGAATTAAACAGTTACTGTGCTCCCCTTACTTCACTTGTCCTGTTTCTAATTGAACAGTTACTGTGTTCCCCTTACTGCACTTGTCCTGTTTCTAATTAAATAGTTACTGTGTTCCCCTTACTTCACTTGTCCTGTTTCTAATTAAGCAGTTACCGTGTTCCCCTTACTTCACTTGTCCTGTTTTTAATTAAACAGTTACCGTGTTCCCCTTACTTCACTTGTCCTGTTTTTAATTAAACAGTTACCGTGTTCCCCTTACTTCACTTGTCCTGTTTTTAATTAAACAGTTACTGTGTTCCCCTTACTTCACTTGTCCTGTTTCTAATTAAACAGTTACTGTGTTCCCCTTACTTCACTTGTCCTGTTTCTAATTAAACAGTTACCGTGTTGCCCTTACTTCACTTGTCCTGTTTCTACTTAAACAGTTACCGTGTTCCACTTACTTCACTTGTCCTGTTTCTAATGAAACAGTTACCGTGTTCCCCTTACTTCACTTGTCCTGTTTCTAATTAAATAGTTACTGTGCTCCCCTTACTTCACTTGTCCTGTTTCTAATTAAACAGTTACTGTGTTCCCCTTAATTCACTTTTCCTGTTTATAATTAAACAATTACAGTGTTCCCTTTACTCCCCCTGTTCACTGTTTCTAATTAAACAGTTACCATGTTCCCCTTACTTCACTTGTCCTGTTTCTAATTAAACAGTTACCGTGTTCCCCTTACTTCACTTGTTCCTGTTTCGAATTAAACAGTTACTGTGCTCCCCTTACTTCACTTGTCCTGTTTCTAATTATACAGTTACCGTGTTCCCCTTACTTCACTTGTTCACTTGTCCTGTTTCTAATTAAACAGTTACTGTGCTCCCCTACTCCCCCTGTTCACTGTTACTAATTAAACAGTTACCGTGTTCCCCTTACTTCACTTGTCCTGTTTCTAATTAAACAGTTACTGTGTTCCCCTTACTTCACTTGTCCTGTTTCTAATTAAACAGTTACTGTGTTCCCCTTACTTCACTTGTCCTGTTTCTAATTAAACAGTTACCGTGTTCCCCTTACTTCACTTGTCCTGTTTCTAATTAAACAGTTACTGTGTTCCCCTTACATCACTTGTCCTGTTTCTAATTAAACAGTAACTGTGTTCCCCTTACTTCACTTGTCCTGTTTCTAATTAAACAGTTACTGTGTTCCACTTACTTCACTTGTCCTGTTTCTAATTAAACAGTTACTGTGTTCCACTTACTTCCCCTGTGCACTGTTTCTAATTAAACAGATACCGTGTTCCTCTTACTTCACTTGTCATGTTTCTAATTAACACAGTTACTGTGTTCCCCTTACTTCACTTGTCCTGTTTCTAATTAAACAGTTACCATGTTCCCCTTACTTCACTTGTCCTGTTTCTAATTAAACAGTTACTGTGTTCCCCTTACTTCACTTGTCCTGTTTCTAATTAAACAGTTACCGTGTTCCCCTTACTTCACTTGTTCCTGTTTCTAATTAAACAGTTACCGTGTTCCCCTTACTTCACTTGTCCTGTTTTTAATTAAACAGTTACCGCGTTCCCCTTACTTCACTTCTTCCTGTTTCTAATTAAACAGTTATTGTGTTCCCCTTACTTCACTTGTCCTGTTTCTAATTAAACAGTTACTGTGTTCCCCTTACTTCACTTGTCCTGTTCCTAATTAAACAGTTACCGTGTTGCCCTTACTTCACTTGTCCTGTTTCTACTTAAACAGTTACCGTGTTCCCCTTACTTCACTTGTCCTGTTTCTAATTAAACAGTTACCGTGTTCCCCTTTCTTCACTTGTTCCTGTTTCTGATTAAACAGTTACTGTGCTCCCCTTACTTCACTTGCCCTGTTTCGAATTAAACAGTTACTGTGCTCCCCTTACTTCACTTGTCCTGTTTCTAATTAAACAGTTACTGTGCTCCCCTTACTTCACTTGTCCAATTTCTAATTAAACAGTTACTGTGTTCCCCTTAATTCACTTGTCCTGTTTCTAATTAAAAAGTTACTGTGTTCCCCTTACTTCACTTGTCCTGTTTCTAATTATACATTTACTGTGTTCCCCTTACTTCACTTTTCCTGTTTATAATTAAACAATTACTGTGTTCCCTTTAATCCCCCTGTTCACTGTTTCTAATTAAACAGTTACCATGTTCCCCTTACTTCACTTGTCCTGTTTCTAATTAAACAGTTACCGTGTTCCCCTTACTTCACTTGTTCCTGTTTCTAATTAAACAGTTACTGTGTTCCCTTTACTTCACTTGTCCTGTTTCTAATTAAACAGTTACCGTGTTCCCCTTACTTCACTTGTTCCTGTTTCGAATTAAACAGTTACTGTGCTCCCCTTACTTCACTTGTCCTGTTTCTAATTGAACAGTTACTGTGCTCCCCTTACTTCACTTGTCCTGTTTCTAATTATACAGTTACTGTGCTCCCCTTACTTCACTTGTCCTGTCTCTAATTAAACAGTTACTGTGTTCCCCTTACTTCACTTGTCCTGTTTCTAATTAAAAAGTTACTTTGTTCCCCTTAAATCACTTGTCCTGTTTCTAGTTAAACAATTACGGTGTTCCCCTTACTTCACTTTTCCTGTTTCTAATTAAACAATTACTGTGATCCCTTTACTCCCCCTGTTCACTGTTTCTAATTAAACAGTTACCATGTTCCCCTTACTTCACTTCTCCGGTTTCTAATTAAACAGTTACTGTGTTCCCATTACTTCACTTGTCCTGTTTCTAATTAAACAATTACTGTGTTCCCCTTACTTCACTTGTCTTGTTTCTAATGAAACAGTTACTGTGTTCCCCTTACTTCACTTGTCCTGTTTCTAATTAAACAATTACTGTGTTCCCCTTACTTCACTTGTCTTGTTTCTAATTAAACAGTTACTGTGTTCCCCTTTCTTCACTTGTCCTGTTTCTAATTAAACAGTTACTGTGTTCCCCTTACTTCACTTGTCCTGTTTCTAATTAAACAATTACTGTGTTCCCCTTACTTCACTTGTCTTGTTTCTAATTAAACAGTTACTGTGTTCCCCTTTCTTCACTTGTCCTGTTTCTAATTAAACAGTTACTGTGCTCCCCTTACTTCACTTGTCCTGTTTCTAATTGAACAGTTACTGTGTTCCCCTTACTTCACTTGTCCTGTTTCTAATTAAACAGTTACTGTGTTCCCCTTACTTCACTTGTCCTGTTTCTAATTAAGCAGTTACCGTGTTCCCCTTACTTCACTTGTCCTGTTTTTAATTAAACAGTTACCGTGTTCCCCTTACTTCACTTGTCCTGTTTTTAATTAAACAGTTACCGTGTTCCCCTTACTTCACTTGTCCTGTTTTTAATTAAACAGTTACTGTGTTCCCCTTACTTCACTTGTCCTGTTTCTAATTAAACAGTTACTGTGTTCTCCTTACTTCACTTGTCCTGTTTCTAATTAAACAGTTACCGTGTTGCCCTTACTTCACTTGTCCTGTTTCTACTTAAACAGTTACCGTGTTCCACTTACTTCACTTGTCCTGTTTCTAATGAAACAGTTACCGTGTTCCCCTTACTTCACTTGTTCCTGTTTCTAATTAAACAGTTACTGTGCTCCCCTTACTTCACTTGTCCTGTTTCTAATTAAACAGTTACTGTGCTCCCCTTACTTCACTTGTCCTGTTTCTAATTAAATAGTTACTGTGCTCCCCTTACTTCACTTGTCCAGTTTTTAATTAAACAGTTACTGTGTTCCCCTTAATTCACTTTTCCTGTTTATAATTAAACAATTACAGTGTTCCCTTTACTCCCCCTGTTCACTGTTTCTAATTAAACAGTTACCATGTTCCCCTTACTTCACTTGTCCTGTTTCTAATTAAACAGTTACCGTGTTTCCCTTACTTCACTTGTTCCTGTTTCTAATTATACAGTTACCGCGTTCCCCTTACTTCACTTGTTCACTTGTCCTGTTTCTAATTAAACAGTTACTGTGCTCCCCTACTCCCCCTGTTCACTGTTACTAATTAAACAGTTACCGTGTTCCCCTTACTTCACTTGTCCTGTTTCTAATTAAACAGTTACTGTGTTCCCCTTACTTCACTTGTCCTGTTTCTAATTAAACAGTTACTGTGTTCCCCTTACTTCACTTGTCCTGTTTCTAATTAAACAGTTACCGTGTTCCCCTTACTTCACTTGTCCTGTTTCTAATTAAACAGTTACTGTGTTCCCCTTACATCACTTGTCCTGTTTCTAATTAAACAGTAACTGTGTTCCCCTTACTTCACTTGTCCTGTTTCTAATTAAACAGTTACTGTGTTCCACTTACTTCACTTGTCCTGTTTCTAATTAAACAGTTACTGTGTTCCACTTACTTCCCCTGTGCACTGTTTCTAATTAAACAGATACCGTGTTCCTCTTACTTCACTTGTCATGTTTCTAATTAACACAGTTACTGTGTTCCCCTTACTTCACTTGTCCTGTTTCTAATTAAACAGTTACCATGTTCCCCTTACTTCACTTGTCCTGTTTCCAATTAAACAGTTACTGTGTTCCCCTTACTTCACTTGTCCTGTTTCTAATTAAACAGTTACCGTGTTCCCCTTACTTCACTTGTTCCTGTTTCTAATTAAACAGTTACCGTGTTCCCCTTACTTCACTTGTCCTGTTTTTAATTAAACAGTTACCGCGTTCCCCTTACTTCACTTCTTCCTGTTTCTAATTAAACAGTTATTGTGTTCCCCTTACTTCACTTGTCCTGTTTCTAATTAAACAGTTACTGTGTTCCCCTTACTTCACTTGTCCTGTTCCTAATTAAACAGTTACCGTGTTGCCCTTACTTCACTTGTCCTGTTTCTACTTAAACAGTTACCGTGTTCCCCTTACTTCACTTGTCCTGTTTCTAATTAAACAGTTACCGTGTTCCCCTTACTTCACTTGTTCCTGTTTCTGATTAAACAGTTACTGTGCTCCCCTTACTTTACTTGTCCTGTTTCGAATTAAACAGTTACTGTGCTCCCCTTACTTCACTTGTCCTGTTTCCAATTAAACAGTTACTGTGCTCCCCTTACTTCACTTGTCCAATTTCTAATTAAACAGTTACTGTGTTCCCCTTAATTCACTTGTCCTGTTTCTAATTAAAAAGTTACTGTGTTCCCCTACTTCACTTGTCCTGTTTCTAATTATACATTTACTGTGTTCCCCTTACTTCACTTTTCCTGTTTATAATTAAACAATTACTGTGTTCCCTTTAATCCCCCTGTTCACTGTTTCTAATTAAACAGTTACCATGTTCCCCTTACTTCACTTGTCCTGTTTCTAATTAAACAGTTACCGTGTTCCCCTTACTTCACTTGTTCCTGTTTCTAATTAAACAGTTACTGTGTTCCCTTTACTTCACTTGTCCTGTTTCTAATTAAACAGTTACCGTGTTCCCCTTACTTCACTTGTTCCTGTTTCGAATTAAACAGTTACTGTGCTCCCCTTACTTCACTTGTCCTGTTTCTAATTGAACAGTTACTGTGCTCCCCTTACTTCACTTGTCCTGTTTCTAATTATACAATTACTGTGCTCCCCTTACTTCACTTGTCCTGTCTCTAATTAAACAGTTACTGTGTTCCCCTTACTTCACTTGTCCTGTTTCTGATTAAAAAGTTACTTTGTTCCCCTTAAATCACTTGTCCTGTTTCTAGTTAAACAATTACGGTGTTCCCCTTACTTCACTTTTCCTGTTTCTAATTAAACAGTTACTGTGTTCCCCTTACATCACTTGTCCTGTTTCTAATTAAACAGTAACTGTGTTCCCCTTACTTCACTTGTCCTGTTTCTAATTAAACAGTTACTGTGTTCCACTTACTTCACTTGTCCTGTTTCTAATTAAACAGTTACTGTGTTCCACTTACTTCCCCTGTGCACTGTTTCTAATTAAACAGATACCGTGTTCCTCTTACTTCACTTGTCATGTTTCTAATTAACACAGTTACTGTGTTCCCCTTACTTCACTTGTCCTGTTTCTAATTAAACAGTTACCATGTTCCCCTTACTTCACTTGTCCTGTTTCCAATTAAACAGTTACTGTGTTCCCCTTACTTCACTTGTCCTGTTTCTAATTAAACAGTTACCGTGTTCCCCTTACTTCACTTGTTCCTGTTTCTAATTAAACAGTTACCGTGTTCCCCTTACTTCACTTGTCCTGTTTTTAATTAAACAGTTACCGCGTTCCCCTTACTTCACTTCTTCCTGTTTCTAATTAAACAGTTATTGTGTTCCCCTTACTTCACTTGTCCTGTTTCTAATTAAACAGTTACTGTGTTCCCCTTACTTCACTTGTCCTGTTCCTAATTAAACAGTTACCGTGTTGCCCTTACTTCACTTGTCCTGTTTCTACTTAAACAGTTACCGTGTTCCCCTTACTTCACTTGTCCTGTTTCTAATTAAACAGTTACCGTGTTCCCCTTACTTCACTTGTTCCTGTTTCTGATTAAACAGTTACTGTGCTCCCCTTACTTTACTTGTCCTGTTTCGAATTAAACAGTTACTGTGCTCCCCTTACTTCACTTGTCCTGTTTCTAATTAAACAGTTACTGTGCTCCCCTTACTTCACTTGTCCAATTTCTAATTAAACAGTTACTGTGTTCCCCTTAATTCACTTGTCCTGTTTCTAATTAAAAAGTTACTGTGTTCCCCTACTTCACTTGTCCTGTTTCTAATTATACATTTACTGTGTTCCCCTTACTTCACTTTTCCTGTTTATAATTAAACAATTACTGTGTTCCCTTTAATCCCCCTGTTCACTGTTTCTAATTAAACAGTTACCATGTTCCCCTTACTTCACTTGTCCTGTTTCTAATTAAACAGTTACCGTGTTCCCCTTACTTCACTTGTTCCTGTTTCTAATTAAACAATTACTGTGTTCCCTTTACTTCACTTGTCCTGTTTCTAATTAAACAGTTACCGTGTTCCCCTTACTTCACTTGTTCCTGTTTCGAATTAAACAGTTACTGTGCTCCCCTTACTTCACTTGTCCTGTTTCTAATTGAACAGTTACTGTGCTCCCCTTACTTCACTTGTCCTGTTTCTAATTATACAATTACTGTGCTCCCCTTACTTCACTTGTCCTGTCTCTAATTAAACAGTTACTGTGTTCGCCTTACTTCACTTGTCCTGTTTCTAATTAAAAAGTTACTTTGTTCCCCTTAAATCACTTGTCCTGTTTCTAGTTAAACAATTACGGTGTTCCCCTTACTTCACTTTTCCTGTTTCTAATTAAACAGTTACTGTGTTCCCCTTACATCACTTGTCCTGTTTCTAATTAAACAGTAACTGTGTTCCCCTTACTTCACTTGTCCTGTTTCTAATTAAACAGTTACTGTGTTCCACTTACTTCACTTGTCCTGTTTCTAATTAAACAGTTACTGTGTTCCACTTACTTCCCCTGTGCACTGTTTCTAATTAAACAGATACCGTGTTCCTCTTACTTCACTTGTCATGTTTCTAATTAACACAGTTACTGTGTTCCCCTTACTTCACTTGTCCTGTTTCTAATTAAACAGTTACCATGTTCCCCTTACTTCACTTGTCCTGTTTCCAATTAAACAGTTACTGTGTTCCCCTTACTTCACTTGTCCTGTTTCTAATTAAACAGTTACCGTGTTCCCCTTACTTCACTTGTTCCTGTTTCTAATTAAACAGTTACCGTGTTCCCCTTACTTCACTTGTCCTGTTTTTAATTAAACAGTTACCGCGTTCCCCTTACTTCACTTCTTCCTGTTTCTAATTAAACAGTTATTGTGTTCCCCTTACTTCACTTGTCCTGTTTCTAATTAAACAGTTACTGTGTTCCCCTTACTTCACTTGTCCTGTTCCTAATTAAACAGTTACCGTGTTGCCCTTACTTCACTTGTCCTGTTTCTACTTAAACAGTTACCGTGTTCCCCTTACTTCACTTGTCCTGTTTCTGATTAAACAGTTACCGTGTTCCCCTTACTTCACTTGTTCCTGTTTCTGATTAAACAGTTACTGTGCTCCCCTTACTTTACTTGTCCTGTTTCGAATTAAACAGTTACTGTGCTCCCCTTACTTCACTTGTCCTGTTTCTAATTAAACAGTTACTGTGCTCCCCTTACTTCACTTGTCCAATTTCTAATTAAACAGTTACTGTGTTCCCCTTAATTCACTTGTCCTGTTTCTAATTAAAAAGTTACTGTGTTCCCCTACTTCACTTGTCCTGTTTCTAATTATACATTTACTGTGTTCCCCTTACTTCACTTTTCCTGTTTATAATTAAACAATTACTGCGTTCCCTTTAATCCCCCTGTTCACTGTTTCTAATTAAACAGTTACCATGTTCCCCTTACTTCACTTGTCCTGTTTCTAATTAAACAGTTACCGTGTTCCCCTTACTTCACTTGTTCCTGTTTCTAATTAAACAGTTACTGTGTTCCCTTTACTTCACTTGTCCTGTTTCTAATTAAACAGTTACCGTGTTCCCCTTACTTCACTTGTTCCTGTTTCTAATTAAACAGTTACTGTGTTCCACTTACTTCACTTGTCCTGTTTCTAATTAAACAGTTACTGTGTTCCACTTACTTCCCCTGTGCACTGTTTCTAATTAAACAGATACCGTGTTCCTCTTACTTCACTTGTCATGTTTCTAATTAACACAGTTACTGTGTTCCCCTTACTTCACTTGTCCTGTTTCTAATTAAACAGTTACCATGTTCCCCTTACTTCACTTGTCCTGTTTCCAATTAAACAGTTACTGTGTTCCCCTTACTTCACTTGTCCTGTTTCTAATTAAACAGTTACCGTGTTCCCCTTACTTCACTTGTTCCTGTTTCTAATTAAACAGTTACCGTGTTCCCCTTACTTCACTTGTCCTGTTTTTAATTAAACAGTTACCGCGTTCCCCTTACTTCACTTCTTCCTGTTTCTAATTAAACAGTTATTGTGTTCCCCTTACTTCACTTGTCCTGTTTCTAATTAAACAGTTACTGTGTTCCCCTTACTTCACTTGTCCTGTTCCTAATTAAACAGTTACCGTGTTGCCCTTACTTCACTTGTCCTGTTTCTACTTAAACAGTTACCGTGTTCCCCTTACTTCACTTGTCCTGTTTCTAATTAAACAGTTACCGTGTTCCCCTTACTTCACTTGTTCCTGTTTCTGATTAAACAGTTACTGTGCTCCCCTTACTTTACTTGTCCTGTTTCGAATTAAACAGTTACTGTGCTCCCCTTACTTCACTTGTCCTGTTTCTAATTAAACAGTTACTGTGCTCCCCTTACTTCACTTGTCCAATTTCTAATTAAACAGTTACTGTGTTCCCCTTAATTCACTTGTCCTGTTTCTAATTAAAAAGTTACTGTGTTCCCCTACTTCACTTGTCCTGTTTCTAATTATACATTTACTGTGTTCCCCTTACTTCACTTTTCCTGTTTATAATTAAACAATTACTGTGTTCCCTTTAATCCCCCTGTTCACTGTTTCTAATTAAACAGTTACCATGTTCCCCTTACTTCACTTGTCCTGTTTCTAATTAAACAGTTACCGTGTTCCCCTTACTTCACTTGTTCCTGTTTCTAATTAAACAGTTACTGTGTTCCCTTTACTTCACTTGTCCTGTTTCTAATTAAACAGTTACCGTGTTCCCCTTACTTCACTTGTTCCTGTTTCGAATTAAACAGTTACTGTGCTCCCCTTACTTCACTTGTCCTGTTTCTAATTGAACAGTTACTGTGCTCCCCTTACTTCACTTGTCCTGTTTCTAATTATACAATTACTGTGCTCCCCTTACTTCACTTGTCCTGTCTCTAATTAAACAGTTACTGTGTTCCCCTTACTTCACTTGTCCTGTTTCTAATTAAAAAGTTACTTTGTTCCCCTTAAATCACTTGTCCTGTTTCTAGTTAAACAATTACGGTGTTCCCCTTACTTCACTTTTCCTGTTTCTAATTAAACAATTACTGTGATCCCTTTACTCCCCCTGTTCACTGTTTCTAATTAAACAGTTACCATGTTCCCCTTACTTCACTTCTCCGGTTTCTAATTAAACAGTTACTGTGTTCCCATTACTTCACTTGTCCTGTTTCTAATTAAACAAATACTGTGTTCCCCTTACTTCACTTGTCTTGTTTCTAATGAAACAGTTACTGTGTTCCCCTTACTTCACTTGTCCTGTTTCTAATTAAACAATTACTGTGTTCCCCTTACTTCACTTGTCCTGTTTCTAATTAAACAGTTACTGTGTTCCCCTTACTTCACTTGTCCTGTTTCTAATTAAACAATTACTGTGTTCCTCTTTCTTCACTTGTCCTGTTTCTAATTAAACAGTTACTGTGTTCCCCTTACTTCACTTGGCCTGTTTCTAATTAAACAGTTACTGTTTTCCCCTTACTTCACTTGTCCTGTTTCTAATTAAACAGTTACTGTGTTCCCCTTACTTCACTTGTCCTGTTTCTAATTAAACAGTTACCATGCTCCCCTTACTTCTCTTGTCCTGTTTCTAATTAAACAGTTACTGTGTTCCCCTTCCTTCACTTGTCCTGTTTCTAATTAAACAGTTACCGTGTTCCCCTTACTTCACTTGTCCTGTTTCTAATGAAACAGTAACTGTGTTCCCTTTACTTCACTTGTCCTGCTTCTAATTAAACAGTTACCATGTTCCCCTTACTTCACTTGTCCTGTTTCTAATTAAACAGTTACTGTGTTCCCCTTACTTCACTTGTCCTGTTTCTAATTAAACAGTTTCCGTGTTCCCCTTTCTTCACTTGCCCTGTTTTTAATTAAACAGTTACCGCGTTCCCCTTACTTCACTTCTTCCTGTTTCTAATTAAACAGTTACTGTGTTCCCCTTACTTCACTTGTCCTGTTTCTAATTAAACAGTTACTGTGTTCCCCTTACTTCACTTGTCCTGTTTCTAATTAAACAGTTACCGTGTTGCCCTTACTTCACTTGTCCTGTTTCTAATTAAACAGTTACCGTGTTCCCCTTAGTTCACTTGTCCTGCTTCGAATTAAACAGTTACCATGTTCCCCTTACATCACTTGTCCTGTTTCAAATTAAACAGTTACTGTGTTCCCCTTACTTCACTTGTCCTGTTTCTAATTAAACAGTTACTGTGTTCCACTTACTTCACTTCTCCTGTTTCTAATTAAACAGTTACCGTGTTCCCCTTACTTCACTTGTCCTGTTTCTAATTAAACAGTTACTGTGTTCCCCTTGCTTCACTTGTCCTGCTTCTAACTAAACAGTTACCATGTTCCCCTTACTTCACTTGTCCTGTTTCTAATTAAACAGTTACTGTGTTCACCTTACTTCCCCTGTGCACTGTTCCTAATTAAACAGTTACCGTGTTTCCCTTCCTTCACTTGTCCTGTTTCTAATTAAACAGTTACTGTGTTCCCCTTACTTCACTTGTCCTGTTTCTATTTAAACAGTTACCGTGTTCCCCTTACTTCACTTGTCCTGTTTCTAATTAAACAGTTACTGTGTTCCCCTTACTTCACTTGGCCTGTTTCTAATTAAACAATTACCATGTTCCCCTTACTTCACTTGTTCACTTGTCCTGTTTCTAATTAAACCGTAACCGTGTTCCCCTTACTCCCCCTGTTCACTGTTTCTAATTAAACAGTTACCGTGTTCCCCTTACTTCACTTGTCCTGTTTCTAATTAAACAGTTACTGTGTTCCCCTTACTTCACTTGTCCTGTTTCTAATTAAACAGTTACTGTGTTCCCCTTACTTCACTTGTCCTGTATCTAATTAAACAGTTACTGTGTTCCCCTTACGTCACTTGTCCTGTTTCTAATTAAACAGTAACTGTGTTCCCCTTACTTCACTTGTCCTTTTTCTAATTAAACAGTTACTGTGTTCCACTTACTTCACTTGTCCTGTTTCTAATTAAACAGTTACTGTGTCCCCCTTACGTCCCCTGTGCACTGTTTCTAATTAAACAGATACCGTGTTTCCCTTCCTTCACTTGTCCTGTTTCTAATTAAACAGTTACTGTGTTCCCCTTACTTCACTTGTCCTGTTTCTAATTCAACAGTTAATGTGTTCCCCTTACTTCACTTGTCCTGTTTCTAATTAAACAGTTACCGTGTTCCCCTTACTTCACTTGTCCTGTTTCCAATTAAACAGTTACTGTGTTCCCCTTACATCATTTGTCCTGTTTCTAATAAAACAGTTACTGTGTTCCCCTTACTTCACTTGTCCTGTTTCTAATTAAACAGTTATATTGTTCCCCTTACTTCACTTGTCCTGTTTCTAATTAAACAGTTACTGTGTTCCCCTTACTTCCCCTCTGCACTGTTCCTAATTAAAGAGTTACCGTGTTTCCCTTCCTTCACTTGTCCTGTTTCTAATTAAACAGTTACCGTGTTGCCCTTACTTCACTTGTCCTGCTTCTAATTAAACAGTTAATGTGTTCCCCTTACTTCACTTGCCCTGTTTCTAATTAAACAGTTGCCGTGTTCCCCTTACTTCACTTCTCCTGCATCTAATTAAACAATTACCATGTTCCCCTTACTTCACTTGTCCTGTTTCTAATTAAACAGTTACTGTGTTCCACTTACTCCCCCTGTTCACTGTTTCTAATTAAACAGTTACCGTGTTCCCTTTACTTCACTTGTCCTGTTTCTAATTAAACAGTTGCCGTGTTCCCCTTACTTCACTTCTCCTGCTTCTAATTAAACAATTACCATGTTCCCCTTACTTCACTTGTCCTGCTTCTAATTAAACAGTTACTGTGTTCCCCTTACTTCACTTGTCCTGTTTCTAATTAAACAGTTACTGTGTTCCCCTTACTTCACTTGTCCTGTCTCTAATTAAACAATTACTGTGCTCCCCTTACTTCACTTGTCCTGTTTCTAATTAAACAGCTACTGTGTTCCCCTTACTTCACTTGTCCTGTTTCTAATTAAACAGTTACCGTGTTCCCCTTACTTCACTTGTCCTGTTTCTAATTAAACAGTTACTGTGTTCCCCTTACTTCACTTGTCCTGTTTCTAATTAAACAGTTACCGTGTTCCTCTTACTTCACTTGTCCTGTTTCTAATTAATACAGTTACTTTGTTCCCCTTACTTCAATTGGCTTGTTTCTAATTAAACAGTTATCATGTTCCCCTTACTTCACTTGTCCTGTTTCTAATTCAACAGTTACTGTGTTCCCCTTACTTCACTTGTCCTGTTTCTAATTAAACAGTTACCGTGTTCCCCTTACTTCACTTGCCCTGTTTTTAATTAAACAGTTACCGCGTTCCCCTTACTTCACTTGTCCTGTTTCTACTTAAACAGTTACCGTGTTCCCCTTACTTCACTTGTCCTGTTTCTAATTAAACAGATACAGTGTTCCCCTTACTTCACTGGTTCCTGTTTCTGATTAAACAGTTACTGTGCTCCCCTTACTTCACTTGTCCTGTTTCTAATTAAACAGTTACTGTGCTCCCCTTACTTCACTTGTCCTGTTTCTAATTAAACAGTTACTGTGCTCCCCTTACTTCACTTGTCCAGTTAATAATTAAACAGTTACTGTGTTCCCCTTAATTCACTTGTCCTGTTTCTAATTAAAAAGTTACTTTGTTCCCCTTACTTCACTTGTCCTGTTTTTAATTAAACATTTACTGTGTTCCCCTTATTTCACTTTTCCTGTTTCTAATTAAACAATTATTGTGTTCCCTTTACTCCCCCTGTTCAATGTTTCTAATTAAACAGTGACCGTGTTCCCCTTACTTCAATTGTCCTGCTTCTAATTAAACAGTTACTGTGTTCCCCTTATTTCACTTGTCCTGTTTCTAATTAAACAGTTACTGTGTTCCCCTTACTCCCCCTGTTCACTGTTTCTAATTAAACAGTTACCGTGTTCCCCTTACTTCACTTGTCCTGTTTCCAATTAAACAGGTATTGTGTTCCCCTTACTTCACTTGTCCTGTTTCTAATTAAACAATTAATGTGTTCCCCTTACTTCACTTGTTCTGTTTCTAATTAAACAGTTACTGTGTTCCCCTTACTTCACTTGTCCTGATTCTAATTAAACAGTTACTGTGTTCCCCTTACTTCACTTGTCCTGTTTCTAATTAAACAGTTACCATGTTCACCTTACTTCACTTGTCCTGTTTCTAATTAAACAGTTGCTGTGTTCCCCTTACTCCACTTGTCCTGTTTCTAATTAAACAGTTACTGTGTTCCCCTTACTTCACTTGTCCTGTTTCTAATTAAACAGTTTCTGTGTTCCCCTAACTCCCCCTGTTCACTGTTTCTAATTAAACAGTTACCGTGTTCCCCTTACTTCACTTGTCCTGTTTCTAATTAAACAGTTGCCGTGTTCCCCTTACTTCACTTCTCCTGCTTCTAATTAAACAATTACCATGTTCCCCTTACTTCACTTGTCCTGCTTTTAATTAAACAGTTACTGTGTTCCCCTTACTTCACTTGTCCTGTTTCTAATTAAACAGTTACTGTGTTCCCCTTACTTCACTTGTCCTGTTTCTAATTAAACAATTACTGTGCTCCCCTTACTTCACTTGTCCTGTTTCTAATTAAACAGCTACTGTGTTCCCCTTACTTCACTTGTCCTGTTTCTAATTAAACAGTTACCGTGTTCCCCTTACTTCACTTGTCCTGTTTCTAATTAAACAGTTACTGTGTTCCCCGTACTTCACTTGTCCTGTTTCTAATTAAACAGTTACCGTGTTCCTCTTACTTCACTTGTCCTGTTTCTAATTAATACAGTTACTGTGTTCCCCTTACTTCAATTGGCTTGTTTCTAATTAAACAGTTACCATGTTCCCCTTACTTCACTTGTCCTGTTTCTAATTAAACAGTTACCGTGTTCCCCTTACTTCACTTGCCCTGTTTTTAATTAAACAGTTACCGCGTTCCCCTTACTTCACTTGTCCTGTTTCTACTTAAACAGTTACCGTGTTCCCCTTACTTCACTTGTCCTGTTTCTAATTAAACAGATACAGTGTTCCCCTTACTTCACTGGTTCCTGTTTCTGATTAAACAGTTACTGTGCTCCCCTTACTTCACTTGTCCTGTTTCTAATTAAACAGTTACTGTGCTCCCCTTACTTCACTTGTCCTGTTTCTAATTAAACAGTTACTGTGCTCCCCTTACTTCACTTGTCCAGTTAATAATTAAACAGTTACTGTGTTCCCCTTAATTCACTTGTCCTGTTTCTAATTAAAAAGTTACTTTGTTCCCCTTACTTCACTTGTCCTGTTTTTAATTAAACATTTACTGTGTTCCCCTTATTTCACTTTTCCTGTTTCTAATTAAACAATTATTGTGTTCCCTTTACTCCCCCTGTTCAATGTTTCTAATTAAACAGTGACCGTGTTCCCCTTACTTCAATTGTCCTGCTTCTAATTAAACAGTTACTGTGTTCCCCTTATTTCACTTGTCCTGTTTCTAATTAAACAGTTACTGTGTTCCCCTTACTCCCCCTGTTCACTGTTTCTAATTAAACAGTTACCGTGTTCCCCTTACTTCACTTGTCCTGTTTCCAATTAAACAGGTATTGTGTTCCTCTTACTTCACTTGTCCTGTTTCTAATTAAACAATTAATGTGTTCCCCTTACTTCACTTGTTCTGTTTCTAATTAAACAGTTACTGTGTTCCCCTTACTTCACTTGTCCTGATTCTAATTAAACAGTTACTGTGTTCCCCTTACTTCACTTGTCCTGTTTCTAATTAAACAGTTACCATGTTCACCTTACTTCACTTGTCCTGTTTCTAATTAAACAGTTACTGTGTTCCCCTTACTCCACTTGTCCTGCTTCTAACTAAACAGTTACCATGTTCCCCTTACTTCACTTGTCCTGTTTCTAATTAAACAGTTACTGTGTTCACCTTACTTCCCCTGTGCACTGTTCCTAATTAAACAGTTACCGTGTTTCCCTTCCTTCACTTGTCCTGTTTCTAATTAAACAGTTACTGTGTTCCCCTTACTTCACTTGTCCTGTTTCTAATTAAACAGTTACCGTGTTCCTCTTACTTCACTTGTCCTGTTTCTAATTAATACAGTTACTGTGTTCCCCTTACTTCAATTGGCTTGTTTCTAATTAAACAGTTATCATGTTCCCCTTACTTCACTTGTCCTGTTTCTAATTCAACAGTTACTGTGTTCCCCTTACTTCACTTGTCCTGTTTCTAATTAAACAGTTACCGTGTTCCCCTTACTTCACTTGCCCTGTTTTTAATTAAACAGTTACCGCGTTCCCCTTACTTCACTTGTCCTGTTTCTACTTAAACAGTTACCGTGTTCCCCTTACTTCACTTGTCCTGTTTCTAATTAAACTGATACAGTGTTCCCCTTACTTCACTGGTTCCTGTTTCTGATTAAACAGTTACTGTGCTCCCCTTACTTCACTTGTCCTGTTTCTAATTAAACAGTTACTGTGCTCCCCTTACTTCACTTGTCCTGTTTCTAATTAAACAGTTACTGTGCTCCCCTTACTTCACTTGTCCAGTTAATAATTAAACAGTTACTGTGTTCCCCTTAATTCACTTGTCCTGTTTCTAATTAAAAAGTTACTTTGTTCCCCTTACTTCACTTGTCCTGTTTTTAATTAAACATTTACTGTGTTCCCCTTATTTCACTTTTCCTGTTTCTAATTAAACAATTATTGTGTTCCCTTTACTCCCCCTGTTCAATGTTTCTAATTAAACAGTGACCGTGTTCCCCTTACTTCAATTGTCCTGCTTCTAATTAAACAGTTACTGTGTTCCCCTTATTTCACTTGTCCTGTTTCTAATTAAACAGTTACTGTGTTCCCCTTACTCCCCCTGTTCACTGTTTCTAATTAAACAGTTACCGTGTTCCCCTTACTTCACTTGTCCTGTTTCCAATTAAACAGGTATTGTGTTCCCCTTACTTCACTTGTCCTGTTTCTAATTAAACAATTAATGTGTTCCCCTTACTTCACTTGTTCTGTTTCTAATTAAACAGTTACTGTGTTCCCCTTACTTCACTTGTCCTGATTCTAATTAAACAGTTACTGTGTTCCCCTTACTTCACTTGTCCTGTTTCTAATTAAACAGTTACCATGTTCACCTTACTTCACTTGTGCTGTTTCTAATTAAACAGTTGCTGTGTTCCCCTTACTCCACTTGTCCTGTTTCTAATTAAACAGTTACTGTGTTCCCCTTACTTCACTTGTCCTGTTTCTAATTAAATAGTTTCTGTGTTCCCCTAACTCCCCCTGTTCACTGTTTCTAATTAAACAGTTACCGTGTTCCCCTTACTTCACTTGTCCTGTTTCTAATTAAACAGTTGCCGTGTTCCCCTTACTTCACTTCTCCTGCTTCTAATTAAACAATTACCATGTTCCCCTTACTTCACTTGTCCTGCTTTTAATTAAACAGTTACTGTGTTCCCCTTACTTCACTTGTCCTGTTTCTAATTAAACAGTTACTGTGTTCCCCTTACTTCACTTGTCCTGTTTCTAATTAAACAATTACTGTGCTCCCCTTACTTCACTTGTCCTGTTTCTAATTAAACAGCTACTGTGTTCCCCTTACTTCACTTGTCCTGTTTCTAATTAAACAGTTACCGTGTTCCCCTTACTTCACTTGTCCTGTTTCTAATTAAACAGTTACTGTGTTCCCCGTACTTCACTTGTCCTGTTTCTAATTAAACAGTTACCGTGTTCCTCTTACTTCACTTGTCCTGTTTCTAATTAATACAGTTACTGTGTTCCCCTTACTTCAATTGGCTTGTTTCTAATTAAACAGTTACCATGTTCCCCTTACTTCACTTGTCCTGTTTCTAATTAAACAGTTACCGTGTTCCCCTTACTTCACTTGCCCTGTTTTTAATTAAACAGTTACCGCGTTCCCCTTACTTCACTTGTCCTGTTTCTACTTAAACAGTTACCGTGTTCCCCTTACTTCACTTGTCCTGTTTCTAATTAAACAGATACAGTGTTCCCCTTACTTCACTGGTTCCTGTTTCTGATTAAACAGTTACTGTGCTCCCCTTACTTCACTTGTCCTGTTTCTAATTAAACAGTTACTGTGCTCCCCTTACTTCACTTGTCCTGTTTCTAATTAAACAGTTACTGTGCTCCCCTTACTTCACTTGTCCAGTTAATAATTAAACAGTTACTGTGTTCCCCTTAATTCACTTGTCCTGTTTCTAATTAAAAAGTTACTTTGTTCCCCTTACTTCACTTGTCCTGTTTTTAATTAAACATTTACTGTGTTCCCCTTATTTCACTTTTCCTGTTTCTAATTAAACAATTATTGTGTTCCCTTTACTCCCCCTGTTCAATGTTTCTAATTAAACAGTGACCGTGTTCCCCTTACTTCAATTGTCCTGCTTCTAATTAAACAGTTACTGTGTTCCCCTTATTTCACTTGTCCTGTTTCTAATTAAACAGTTACTGTGTTCCCCTTACTCCCCCTGTTCACTGTTTCTAATTAAACAGTTACCGTGTTCCCCTTACTTCACTTGTCCTGTTTCCAATTAAACAGGTATTGTGTTCCCCTTACTTCACTTGTCCTGTTTCTAATTAAACAATTAATGTGTTCCCCTTACTTCACTTGTTCTGTTTCTAATTAAACAGTTACTGTGTTCCCCTTACTTCACTTGTCCTGATTCTAATTAAACAGTTACTGTGTTCCCCTTACTTCACTTGTCCTGTTTCTAATTAAACAGTTACCATGTTCACCTTACTTCACTTGTCCTGTTTCTAATTAAACAGTTACTGTGTTCCCCTTACTCCACTTGTCCTGTTTCTTATTAAACAGTTACTGTGTTCCCCTTACTTCACTTGTCCTATTTCTAATTAAACAATTACTGTGTTCCCCTTAATTCACTTTTCCTGTCTCTAATTAAACAGTTACCATGTTCCCCTTTCTTCACTTGTCCTGTTTCTAATTAAACAGTTATTGTGTTCCACTTACTTCACTTGTCCTGTTTCTAATTAAACAGTTACTGTGTTCCCCTTACTCCACTTGTCCTGTTTCTAATTAAACAGTTACTGTGTTCCCCTTACTTCACTTGTCCTATTTCTAATTAAACAGTTACTGTGTTCCCCTGACTTCACTTTTCCTGTCTCTAATTAAACAGTTACTATGTTCCCCTTTCTTCACTTGTCCTGTTTCTAATTAAACAGTTACTGTGTTCCCCTTACTTCACTTGTCCTGTTTCTAATTAAACAGTTACTGTGTTCCCCTTACTTCACTTGTCCTGTTTCTAATTAAACAGTTACTGTGTTCCCCTTCCTTCACTTGTCCTGTTTCTAATTAAACAATTACCATGTTCCCCTTACTTCACTTGTTCACTTGTCCTGTTTCTAATTAAACAGTAACCGTGTTCCCCTTACTCACCCTGTTCACTGTTTCTCATTAAAGAGTTACCGTGTTCCCCTTACTTCACTTGTCCTGTTTCTAATTAAACAGTTACTGTGTTCCCCTTACTTCACTTTTCCTGTTTCTAATTAAACAGTTACTGTGTTCCCCTTACTCCCCCTGTTCACTGTTTCTAATTAAACAGTTACCGTGTTCCCCTTACTTCACTTCTTCCTGTTTCTAATTAAACAGTTACTGTGTTCCCCTTACTTCACTTGTCCTGTTTCCAATTAAACAGTTACTGTGTTCCCCTTACTTCACTTGTCCTGTTTCTAATTAAACAGTTACCGTGTTCCCCTTACTTCACTTGTCCTGTTTCTTATTAAACAGTTACTGTGTTCCCCTTACTTCACTTGTCCAGTTTTTAATTAAACAGTTACTGTGTTCCCCTTAATTCACTTGTCCTGTTTCTAATTAAAAAGTTACTGTGTTCCCCTTACTTCACTTGACCTGTTTCTAATTATACATTTACTGTGTTCCCCTTACTTCACTTTTCCTGTTTATAATTAAACAATTACTGTGTTCACTTTACTCCCCCTGTTCACTGTTTCTAATTAAGCAGTTACCATGTTTCCCTTACTTCACTTGTCCGGTTTCTAATTAAACAGTTACTGTGCTCCCCTTACTTCACTTGTCCTGTGTCTAATTGAACAGTTACTGTGCTCCCCTTACTTCACTTGTCCTGTTTCTAATTATACAGTTACTGTGTTCCCCTTACTTCACTTGTCCTGTTTCTATTTAAACAGTTACCGTGTTCCCCTTACTTCACTTGTCCTGTTTCTAATTAAACAATTACCATGTTCCCCTTACTTCACTTGTTCACTAGTCCTGTTTCTAATTAAACAGTAACCGTGTTCCCCTGACTCCCCCTGTTCACTGTTTCTAATTAAACAGTTACCGTGTTCCCCTTACTTCACTTGTCCTGTTTCTAATTAAACAGGTACTGTGTTCCCCTTACTTCACTTGTCCTGTTTCTAATTAAACAGTTACCGTGTTCCCCTTACTTCACTTGTCCTGCTTCTAATTAAACAGTTACCGTGTTCCCCTTACTTCACTTGTCCTGTTTTTAATTAAACAGTTACCGCGTTCCCCTTACTTCACTTCTTCCTGTTTCTATTTAAACAGTTACTGTGTTCCCTTTACTCCCCCTGTTCACTGTTTCTAATTAAACAGTTACCGTGTTCCCTTTACTTCACTTGTCCTGTTTCTAATTAAACAGTTACCGTGTTCCCCTTACTTCACTTGTCCTGTTTTTAATTAAACATTTACCGCGTTCCCCTTACTTCACTTCTTCCTGTTTCTAATTAAACAGTTACTGTGCTCCCCTTACTTCACTTGTCCTGTTTCTAATTAAACAGTTACCGTGTTCCCCTTACTTCACTTGTCCTGTTTTTAATTAAACAGTTACCGCGTTCCCCTTACTTCACTTCTTCCTGTTTCTAATTAAACAGTTACTGTGCTCCCCTTACTTCACTTGTCCTGTTTCTAATTAAACAGTTACCGTGTTCCCCTTACTTCACTTGTCCTGTTTCTAATTAAACAGTTACCGTGTTGCCCTTACTTCACTTGTCCTGTTTCTACTTAAACAGTTACCGTGTTCCCCTTACTTCACTTGTCCTGTTTCTAATTAAACAGTTACCGTGTTCCCCTTACTTCACTTGTTCCTGTTTGTGATTAAACAGTTACTGTGCTCCCCTTACTACACTTGTCCAGTTTTTAATTAAACAGTTACTGTGTTCCCCTTAATTCACTTGTCCTGTTTCTAATTAAACAGTTACTGTGCTCCCCTTACTTCACTTGTCCTGTTTCTAATTAAACAGTTACTGTGCTCCCCTTACTTCACTTGTCCAGTTTTTAATTAAACAGTTACTGTGTTCCCCTTAATTCACTTGTCCTGTTTCTAATTAAGCAGTTACTGTGCTCCCCTTACTTCACTTGTCCTGTTTCTAATTAAACAGTTACTGTGCTCCCCTTACTTCACTTGTCCAGTTTTTAATTAAACAGTTACTGTGTTCCCCTTAATTCACTTGTCCTGTTTCTAATTAAACAGTTACTGTGTTCCCCTTACTTCATTTGTCCTGTTTCTAATTAAACAGTTACTGTGCTCCCCTTACTTCACTTGTCCTGTTTCTAATTAAACAGTTACTGTGCTCCCCTTACTTCACTTGTCCTGTTTCTAATTAAACAGTTACTGTGCTCCCCTTACTTCACTTGTCCAGTTTTGAATTAAACAGTTACTGTGTTCCCCTTAATTCACTTGTCCTGTTTCTAATTAAACAGTTACTGTGTTCCCCTTACTTCACTTGTCCTGTTTCAAATTAAACAGTTACCGTGTTCCCCTTACTTCACTTGTCCTGTTTGTAATTAAACAGTTACCGTGTTCCCCTTACTTCACTTGTTCCTGTTTCTAATTAAACAGTTACTGTGTTCCCCTTACTTCACTTGTTCTGTTTCTAATTAAACAGTTACTGTGTTCCCCTTACTTCACTTGTCCTGTTTCTAATTAAACAGTTACCATGTTCACCTTACTTCACTTGTCCTGTTTCTAATTAAACAGTTGCTGTGTTCCCCTTACTCCACTTGTCCTGTTTCTAATTAAACAGTTACTGTGTTCCCCTTACTTCACTTGTCCTGTTTCTAATTAAACAGTTTCTGTGTTCCCCTAACTCCCCCTGTTCACTGTTTCTAATTAAACAGTTACCGTGTTCCCCTTACTTCACTTGTCCTGTTTCTAATTAAACAGTTGCCGTGTTCCCCTTACTTCACTTCTCCTGCTTCTAATTAAACAATTACCATGTTCCCCTTACTTCACTTGTCCTGCTTTTAATTAAACAGTTACTGTGTTCCCCTTACTTCACTTGTCCTGTTTCTAATTAAACAGTTACTGTGTTCCCCTTACTTCACTTGTCCTGTTTCTAATTAAACAATTACTGTGCTCCCCTTACTTCACTTGTCCTGTTTCTAATTAAACAGCTACTGTGTTCCCCTTACTTCACTTGTCCTGTTTCTAATTAAACAGTTACCGTGTTCCCCTTACTTCACTTGTCCTGTTTCTAATTAAACAGTTACTGTGTTCCCCGTACTTCACTTGTCCTGTTTCTAATTAAACAGTTACCGTGTTCCTCTTACTTCACTTGTCCTGTTTCTAATTAATACAGTTACTGTGTTCCCCTTACTTCAATTGGCTTGTTTCTAATTAAACAGTTACCATGTTCCCCTTACTTCACTTGTCCTGTTTCTAATTAAACAGTTACCGTGTTCCCCTTACTTCACTTGCCCTGTTTTTAATTAAACAGTTACCGCGTTCCCCTTACTTCACTTGTCCTGTTTCTACTTAAACAGTTACCGTGTTCCCCTTACTTCACTTGTCCTGTTTCTAATTAAACAGATACAGTGTTCCCCTTACTTCACTGGTTCCTGTTTCTGATTAAACAGTTACTGTGCTCCCCTTACTTCACTTGTCCTGTTTCTAATTAAACAGTTACTGTGCTCCCCTTACTTCACTTGTCCTGTTTCTAATTAAACAGTTACTGTGCTCCCCTTACTTCACTTGTCCAGTTAATAATTAAACAGTTACTGTGTTCCCCTTAATTCACTTGTCCTGTTTCTAATTAAAAAGTTACTTTGTTCCCCTTACTTCACTTGTCCTGTTTTTAATTAAACATTTACTGTGTTCCCCTTATTTCACTTTTCCTGTTTCTAATTAAACAATTATTGTGTTCCCTTTACTCCCCCTGTTCAATGTTTCTAATTAAACAGTGACCGTGTTCCCCTTACTTCAATTGTCCTGCTTCTAATTAAACAGTTACTGTGTTCCCCTTATTTCACTTGTCCTGTTTCTAATTAAACAGTTACTGTGTTCCCCTTACTCCCCCTGTTCACTGTTTCTAATTAAACAGTTACCGTGTTCCCCTTACTTCACTTGTCCTGTTTCCAATTAAACAGGTATTGTGTTCCTCTTACTTCACTTGTCCTGTTTCTAATTAAACAATTAATGTGTTCCCCTTACTTCACTTGTTCTGTTTCTAATTAAACAGTTACTGTGTTCCCCTTACTTCACTTGTCCTGATTCTAATTAAACAGTTACTGTGTTCCCCTTACTTCACTTGTCCTGTTTCTAATTAAACAGTTACCATGTTCACCTTACTTCACTTGTCCTGTTTCTAATTAAACAGTTACTGTGTTCCCCTTACTCCACTTGTCCTGCTTCTAACTAAACAGTTACCATGTTCCCCTTACTTCACTTGTCCTGTTTCTAATTAAACAGTTACTGTGTTCACCTTACTTCCCCTGTGCACTGTTCCTAATTAAACAGTTACCGTGTTTCCCTTCCTTCACTTGTCCTGTTTCTAATTAAACAGTTACTGTGTTCCCCTTACTTCACTTGTCCTGTTTCTAATTAAACAGTTACCGTGTTCCTCTTACTTCACTTGTCCTGTTTCTAATTAATACAGTTACTGTGTTCCCCTTACTTCAATTGGCTTGTTTCTAATTAAACAGTTATCATGTTCCCCTTACTTCACTTGTCCTGTTTCTAATTCAACAGTTACTGTGTTCCCCTTACTTCACTTGTCCTGTTTCTAATTAAACAGTTACCGTGTTCCCCTTACTTCACTTGCCCTGTTTTTAATTAAACAGTTACCGCGTTCCCCTTACTTCACTTGTCCTGTTTCTACTTAAACAGTTACCGTGTTCCCCTTACTTCACTTGTCCTGTTTCTAATTAAACAGATACAGTGTTCCCCTTACTTCACTGGTTCCTGTTTCTGATTAAACAGTTACTGTGCTCCCCTTACTTCACTTGTCCTGTTTCTAATTAAACAGTTACTGTGCTCCCCTTACTTCACTTGTCCTGTTTCTAATTAAACAGTTACTGTGCTCCCCTTACTTCACTTGTCCAGTTAATAATTAAACAGTTACTGTGTTCCCCTTAATTCACTTGTCCTGTTTCTAATTAAAAAGTTACTTTGTTCCCCTTACTTCACTTGTCCTGTTTTTAATTAAACATTTACTGTGTTCCCCTTATTTCACTTTTCCTCTTTCTAATTAAACAATTATTGTGTTCCCTTTACTCCCCCTGTTCAATGTTTCTAATTAAACAGTGACCGTGTTCCCCTTACTTCAATTGTCCTGCTTCTAATTAAACAGTTACTGTGTTCCCCTTATTTCACTTGTCCTGTTTCTAATTAAACAGTTACTGTGTTCCCCTTACTCCCCCTGTTCACTGTTTCTAATTAAACAGTTACCGTGTTCCCCTTACTTCACTTGTCCTGTTTCCAATTAAACAGGTATTGTGTTCCCCTTACTTCACTTGTCCTGTTTCTAATTAAACAATTAATGTGTTCCCCTTACTTCACTTGTCCTGTTTGTAATTAAACAGTTACCGTGTTCCCCTTACTTCACTTGTTCCTGTTTCTAATTAAACAGTTACTGTGTTCCCCTTACTTCACTTGTTCTGTTTCTAATTAAACAGTTACTGTGTTCCCCTTACTTCACTTGTCCTGTTTCTAATTAAACAGTTACCATGTTCACCTTACTTCACTTGTCCTGTTTCTAATTAAACAGTTGCTGTGTTCCCCTTACTCCACTTGTCCTGTTTCTAATTAAACAGTTACTGTGTTCCCCTTACTTCACTTGTCCTGTTTCTAATTAAACAGTTTCTGTGTTCCCCTAACTCCCCCTGTTCACTGTTTCTAATTAAACAGTTACCGTGTTCCCCTTACTTCACTTGTCCTGTTTCTAATTAAACAGTTGCCGTGTTCCCCTTACTTCACTTCTCCTGCTTCTAATTAAACAATTACCATGTTCCCCTTACTTCACTTGTCCTGCTTTTAATTAAACAGTTACTGTGTTCCCCTTACTTCACTTGTCCTGTTTCTAATTAAACAGTTACTGTGTTCCCCTTACTTCACTTGTCCTGTTTCTAATTAAACAATTACTGTGCTCCCCTTACTTCACTTGTCCTGTTTCTAATTAAACAGCTACTGTGTTCCCCTTACTTCACTTGTCCTGTTTCTAATTAAACAGTTACCGTGTTCCCCTTACTTCACTTGTCCTGTTTCTAATTAAACAGTTACTGTGTTCCCCGTACTTCACTTGTCCTGTTTCTAATTAAACAGTTACCGTGTTCCTCTTACTTCACTTGTCCTGTTTCTAATTAATACAGTTACTGTGTTCCCCTTACTTCAATTGGCTTGTTTCTAATTAAACAGTTACCATGTTCCCCTTACTTCACTTGTCCTGTTTCTAATTAAACAGTTACCGTGTTCCCCTTACTTCACTTGCCCTGTTTTTAATTAAACAGTTACCGCGTTCCCCTTACTTCACTTGTCCTGTTTCTACTTAAACAGTTACCGTGTTCCCCTTACTTCACTTGTCCTGTTTCTAATTAAACAGATACAGTGTTCCCCTTACTTCACTGGTTCCTGTTTCTGATTAAACAGTTACTGTGCTCCCCTTACTTCACTTGTCCTGTTTCTAATTAAACAGTTACTGTGCTCCCCTTACTTCACTTGTCCTGTTTCTAATTAAACAGTTACTGTGCTCCCCTTACTTCACTTGTCCAGTTAATAATTAAACAGTTACTGTGTTCCCCTTAATTCACTTGTCCTGTTTCTAATTAAAAAGTTACTTTGTTCCCCTTACTTCACTTGTCCTGTTTTTAATTAAACATTTACTGTGTTCCCCTTATTTCACTTTTCCTGTTTCTAATTAAACAATTATTGTGTTCCCTTTACTCCCCCTGTTCAATGTTTCTAATTAAACAGTGACCGTGTTCCCCTTACTTCAATTGTCCTGCTTCTAATTAAACAGTTACTGTGTTCCCCTTATTTCACTTGTCCTGTTTCTAATTAAACAGTTACTGTGTTCCCCTTACTCCCCCTGTTCACTGTTTCTAATTAAACAGTTACCGTGTTCCCCTTACTTCACTTGTCCTGTTTCCAATTAAACAGGTATTGTGTTCCTCTTACTTCACTTGTCCTGTTTCTAATTAAACAATTAATGTGTTCCCCTTACTTCACTTGTTCTGTTTCTAATTAAACAGTTACTGTGTTCCCCTTACTTCACTTGTCCTGATTCTAATTAAACAGTTACTGTGTTCCCCTTACTTCACTTGTCCTGTTTCTAATTAAACAGTTACCATGTTCACCTTACTTCACTTGTCCTGTTTCTAATTAAACAGTTACTGTGTTCCCCTTACTCCACTTGTCCTGCTTCTAACTAAACAGTTACCATGTTCCCCTTACTTCACTTGTCCTGTTTCTAATTAAACAGTTACTGTGTTCACCTTACTTCCCCTGTGCACTGTTCCTAATTAAACAGTTACCGTGTTTCCCTTCCTTCACTTGTCCTGTTTCTAATTAAACAGTTACTGTGTTCCCCTTACTTCACTTGTCCTGTTTCTAATTAAACAGTTACCGTGTTCCTCTTACTTCACTTGTCCTGTTTCTAATTAATACAGTTACTGTGTTCCCCTTACTTCAATTGGCTTGTTTCTAATTAAACAGTTATCATGTTCCCCTTACTTCACTTGTCCTGTTTCTAATTCAACAGTTACTGTGTTCCCCTTACTTCACTTGTCCTGTTTCTAATTAAACAGTTACCGTGTTCCCCTTACTTCACTTGCCCTGTTTTTAATTAAACAGTTACCGCGTTCCCCTTACTTCACTTGTCCTGTTTCTACTTAAACAGTTACCGTGTTCCCCTTACTTCACTTGTCCTGTTTCTAATTAAACAGATACAGTGTTCCCCTTACTTCACTGGTTCCTGTTTCTGATTAAACAGTTACTGTGCTCCCCTTACTTCACTTGTCCTGTTTCTAATTAAACAGTTACTGTGCTCCCCTTACTTCACTTGTCCTGTTTCTAATTAAACAGTTACTGTGCTCCCCTTACTTCACTTGTCCAGTTAATAATTAAACAGTTACTGTGTTCCCCTTAATTCACTTGTCCTGTTTCTAATTAAAAAGTTACTTTGTTCCCCTTACTTCACTTGTCCTGTTTTTAATTAAACATTTACTGTGTTCCCCTTATTTCACTTTTCCTCTTTCTAATTAAACAATTATTGTGTTCCCTTTACTCCCCCTGTTCAATGTTTCTAATTAAACAGTGACCGTGTTCCCCTTACTTCAATTGTCCTGCTTCTAATTAAACAGTTACTGTGTTCCCCTTATTTCACTTGTCCTGTTTCTAATTAAACAGTTACTGTGTTCCCCTTACTCCCCCTGTTCACTGTTTCTAATTAAACAGTTACCGTGTTCCCCTTACTTCACTTGTCCTGTTTCCAATTAAACAGGTATTGTGTTCCCCTTACTTCACTTGTCCTGTTTCTAATTAAACAATTAATGTGTTCCCCTTACTTCACTTGTTCTGTTTCTAATTAAACAGTTACTGTGTTCCCCTTACTTCACTTGTCCTGATTCTAATTAAACAGTTACTGTGTTCCCCTTACTTCACTTGTCCTGTTTCTAATTAAACAGTTACCATGTTCACCTTACTTCACTTGTCCTGTTTCTAATTAAACAGTTGCTGTGTTCCCCTTACTCCACTTGTCCTGTTTCTAATTAAACAGTTACTGTGTTCCCCTTACTTCACTTGTCCTGTTTCTAATTAAACAGTTTCTGTGTTCCCCTAACTCCCCCTGTTCACTGTTTCTAATTAAACAGTTACCGTGTTCCCCTTACTTCACTTGTCCTGTTTCTAATTAAACAGTTGCCGTGTTCCCCTTACTTCACTTCTCCTGCTTCTAATTAAACAATTACCATGTTCCCCTTACTTCACTTGTCCTGCTTTTAATTAAACAGTTACTGTGTTCCCCTTACTTCACTTGTCCTGTTTCTAATTAAACAGTTACTGTGTTCCCCTTACTTCACTTGTCCTGTTTCTAATTAAACAATTACTGTGCTCCCCTTACTTCACTTGTCCTGTTTCTAATTAAACAGCTACTGTGTTCCCCTTACTTCACTTGTCCTGTTTCTAATTAAACAGTTACCGTGTTCCCCTTACTTCACTTGTCCTGTTTCTAATTAAACAGTTACTGTGTTCCCCGTACTTCACTTGTCCTGTTTCTAATTAAACAGTTACCGTGTTCCTCTTACTTCACTTGTCCTGTTTCTAATTAATACAGTTACTGTGTTCCCCTTACTTCAATTGGCTTGTTTCTAATTAAACAGTTACCATGTTCCCCTTACTTCACTTGTCCTGTTTCTAATTAAACAGTTACCGTGTTCCCCTTACTTCACTTGCCCTGTTTTTAATTAAACAGTTACCGCGTTCCCCTTACTTCACTTGTCCTGTTTCTACTTAAACAGTTACCGTGTTCCCCTTACTTCACTTGTCCTGTTTCTAATTAAACAGATACAGTGTTCCCCTTACTTCACTGGTTCCTGTTTCTGATTAAACAGTTACTGTGCTCCCCTTACTTCACTTGTCCTGTTTCTAATTAAACAGTTACTGTGCTCCCCTTACTTCACTTGTCCTGTTTCTAATTAAACAGTTACTGTGCTCCCCTTACTTCACTTGTCCAGTTAATAATTAAACAGTTACTGTGTTCCCCTTAATTCACTTGTCCTGTTTCTAATTAAAAAGTTACTTTGTTCCCCTTACTTCACTTGTCCTGTTTTTAATTAAACATTTACTGTGTTCCCCTTATTTCACTTTTCCTGTTTCTAATTAAACAATTATTGTGTTCCCTTTACTCCCCCTGTTCAATGTTTCTAATTAAACAGTGACCGTGTTCCCCTTACTTCAATTGTCCTGCTTCTAATTAAACAGTTACTGTGTTCCCCTTATTTCACTTGTCCTGTTTCTAATTAAACAGTTACTGTGTTCCCCTTACTCCCCCTGTTCACTGTTTCTAATTAAACAGTTACCGTGTTCCCCTTACTTCACTTGTCCTGTTTCCAATTAAACAGGTATTGTGTTCCCCTTACTTCACTTGTCCTGTTTCTAATTAAACAATTAATGTGTTCCCCTTACTTCACTTGTTCTGTTTCTAATTAAACAGTTACTGTGTTCCCCTTACTTCACTTGTCCTGATTCTAATTAAACAGTTACTGTGTTCCCCTTACTTCACTTGTCCTGTTTCTAATTAAACAGTTACCATGTTCACCTTACTTCACTTGTCCTGTTTCTAATTAAACAGTTACTGTGTTCCCCTTACTCCACTTGTCCTGTTTCTTATTAAACAGTTACTGTGTTCCCCTTACTTCACTTGTCCTATTTCTAATTAAACAATTACTGTGTTCCCCTTAATTCACTTTTCCTGTCTCTAATTAAACAGTTACCATGTTCCCCTTTCTTCACTTGTCCTGTTTCTAATTAAACAGTTATTGTGTTCCACTTACTTCACTTGTCCTGTTTCTAATTAAACAGTTACTGTGTTCCCCTTACTCCACTTGTCCTGTTTCTAATTAAACAGTTACTGTGTTCCCCTTACTTCACTTGTCCTATTTCTAATTAAACAGTTACTGTGTTCCCCTGACTTCACTTTTCCTGTCTCTAATTAAACAGTTACTATGTTCCCCTTTCTTCACTTGTCCTGTTTCTAATTAAACAGTTACTGTGTTCCCCTTACTTCACTTGTCCTGTTTCTAATTAAACAGTTACTGTGTTCCCCTTACTTCACTTGTCCTGTTTCTAATTAAACAGTTACTGTGTTCCCCTTCCTTCACTTGTCCTGTTTCTAATTAAACAATTACCATGTTCCCCTTACTTCACTTGTTCACTTGTCCTGTTTCTAATTAAACAGTAACCGTGTTCCCCTTACTCACCCTGTTCACTGTTTCTCATTAAAGAGTTACCGTGTTCCCCTTACTTCACTTGTCCTGTTTCTAATTAAACAGTTACTGTGTTCCCCTTACTTCACTTTTCCTGTTTCTAATTAAACAGTTACTGTGTTCCCCTTACTCCCCCTGTTCACTGTTTCTAATTAAACAGTTACCGTGTTCCCCTCACTTCACTTCTTCCTGTTTCTAATTAAACAGTTACTGTGTTCCCCTTACTTCACTTGTCCTGTTTCCAATTAAACAGTTACTGTGTTCCCCTTACTTCACTTGTCCTGTTTCTAATTAAACAGTTACCGTGTTCCCCTTACTTCACTTGTCCTGTTTCTTATTAAACAGTTACTGTGTTCCCCTTACTTCACTTGTCCAGTTTTTAATTAAACAGTTACTGTGTTCCCCTTAATTCACTTGTCCTGTTTCTAATTAAAAAGTTACTGTGTTCCCCTTACTTCACTTGACCTGTTTCTAATTATACATTTACTGTGTTCCCCTTACTTCACTTTTCCTGTTTATAATTAAACAATTACTGTGTTCACTTTACTCCCCCTGTTCACTGTTTCTAATTAAGCAGTTACCATGTTTCCCTTACTTCACTTGTCCGGTTTCTAATTAAACAGTTACTGTGCTCCCCTTACTTCACTTGTCCTGTGTCTAATTGAACAGTTACTGTGCTCCCCTTACTTCACTTGTCCTGTTTCTAATTATACAGTTACTGTGTTCCCCTTACTTCACTTGTCCTGTTTCTATTTAAACAGTTACCGTGTTCCCCTTACTTCACTTGTCCTGTTTCTAATTAAACAATTACCATGTTCCCCTTACTTCACTTGTTCACTAGTCCTGTTTCTAATTAAACAGTAACCGTGTTCCCCTGACTCCCCCTGTTCACTGTTTCTAATTAAACAGTTACCGTGTTCCCCTTACTTCACTTGTCCTGTTTCTAATTAAACAGGTACTGTGTTCCCCTTACTTCACTTGTCCTGCTTCTAATTAAACAGTTACCGTGTTCCCCTTACTTCACTTTTCCTGTTTATAATTAAACAATTACTGTGTTCACTTTACTCCCCCTGTTCACTGTTTCTAATTAAGCAGTTACCATGTTTCCCTTACTTCACTTGTCCGGTTTCTAATTAAACAGTTACTGTGCTCCCCTTACTTCACTTGTCCTGTGTCTAATTGAACAGTTACTGTGCTCCCCTTACTTCACTTGTCCTGTTTCTAATTATACAGTTACTGTGTTCCCCTTACTTCACTTGTCCTGTTTCTATTTAAACAGTTACCGTGTTCCCCTTACTTCACTTGTCCTGTTTCTAATTAAACAATTACCATGTTCCCCTTACTTCACTTGTTCACTAGTCCTGTTTCTAATTAAACAGTAACCGTGTTCCCCTGACTCCCCCTGTTCACTGTTTCTAATTAAACAGTTACCGTGTTCCCCTTACTTCACTTGTCCTGTTTCTAATTAAACAGGTACTGTGTTCCCCTTACTTCACTTGTCCTGCTTCTAATTAAACAGTTACCGTGTTCCCCTTACTTCACTTGTCCTGTTTTTAATTAAACAGTTACCGCGTTCCCCTTACTTCACTTCTTCCTGTTTCTATTTAAACAGTTACTGTGTTCCCTTTACTCCCCCTGTTCACTGTTTCTAATTAAACAGTTACCGTGTTCCCTTTACTTCACTTGTCCTGTTTCTAATTAAACAGTTACCGTGTTCCCCTTACTTCACTTGTCCTGTTTTTAATTAAACATTTACCGCGTTCCCCTTACTTCACTTCTTCCTGTTTCTAATTAAACAGTTACTGTGCTCCCCTTACTTCACTTGTCCTGTTTCTAATTAAACAGTTACCGTGTTCCCCTTACTTCACTTGTCCTGTTTTTAATTAAACAGTTACCGCGTTCCCCTTACTTCACTTCTTCCTGTTTCTAATTAAACAGTTACTGTGCTCCCCTTACTTCACTTGTCCTGTTTCTAATTAAACAGTTACCGTGTTCCCCTTACTTCACTTGTCCTGTTTCTAATTAAACAGTTACCGTGTTGCCCTTACTTCACTTGTCCTGTTTCTACTTAAACAGTTACCGTGTTCCCCTTACTTCACTTGTCCTGTTTCTAATTAAACAGTTACCGTGTTCCCCTTACTTCACTTGTTCCTGTTTGTGATTAAACAGTTACTGTGCTCCCCTTACTACACTTGTCCAGTTTTTAATTAAACAGTTACTGTGTTCCCCTTAATTCACTTGTCCTGTTTCTAATTAAACAGTTACTGTGCTCCCCTTACTTCACTTGTCCTGTTTCTAATTAAACAGTTACTGTGCTCCCCTTACTTCACTTGTCCAGTTTTTAATTAAACAGTTACTGTGTTCCCCTTAATTCACTTGTCCTGTTTCTAATTAAGCAGTTACTGTGCTCCCCTTACTTCACTTGTCCTGTTTCTAATTAAACAGTTACTGTGCTCCCCTTACTTCATTTGTCCAGTTTTTAATTAAACAGTTACTGTGTTCCCCTTAATTCACTTGTCCTGTTTCTAATTAAACAGTTACTGTGTTCCCCTTACTTCATTTGTCCTGTTTCTAATTAAACAGTTACTGTGCTCCCCTTACTTCACTTGTCCTGTTTCTAATTAAACAGTTACTGTGCTCCCCTTACTTCACTTGTCCTGTTTCTAATTAAACAGTTACTGTGCTCCCCTTACTTCACTTGTCCAGTTTTGAATTAAACAGTTACTGTGTTCCCCTTAATTCACTTGTCCTGTTTCTAATTAAACAGTTACTGTGTTCCCCTTACTTCACTTGTCCTGTTTCAAATTAAACAGTTACCGTGTTCCCCTTACTTCACTTGTCCTGTTTGTAATTAAACAGTTACCGTGTTCCCCTTACTTCACTTGTTCCTGTTTCTAATTAAACAGTTACTGTGCTCCCCTTACTTCACTTGTCCTGTTTCTAATTAAACAGTGACTGTGCTCCCCTTACTTCACTTGTCCAGTTTTTAATTAAACAGTTACTGTGTTCCCCTTAATTCACTTGTCCTGTTTCTAATTATACATTTACTGTGTTCCCCTTACTTCACTTTTCCTGTTTATAATTAAACAATTACTGTGTTCCCTTTACTCCCCCTGTTCACTGTTTCTAATTAAACAGTTACCTTGTTTCCCTTACTTCATTTGTCCGGTTTCTAATTGAACAGTTACTGTGTTCCCATTACTTCACTTGTCCTGTTTCTAATTAAACAGTTACCGTGTTCCCCTTACTTCACTTGTTCCTGTTTCGAATTAAACAGTTACTGTGCTCCCCTTACATCACTTGTCCTGTTTCTAATTGAACAGTTCCTGTGCTCCCCTTACTTCACTTGTCCTGTTTCTAATTATACAGTTACCGTGTTCCCCTTACTTCACTTGTTCCTGTTTCGAATTAAACAGTTACTGTGCTCCCCTTACTTCACTTGTCCTTTTTCTAATTGAACAGTTCCTGTGCTCCCCTTACTTCACTTGTCCTGTTTCTAATTATACAGTTACTGTGTTCCCCTTACTTCACTTGTCCTGTTTCTATTTAAACAGTTACCGTGTTCCCCTACTTCACTTGTCCTGTTTCTAATTAAACAATTACCATGTTCCCCTTACTTCACTTGTTCACTTGTCCTGTTTCTAATTAAACAGTAACCGTGTTCCCCTTACTCCCCCTGTTCACTGTTTCTAATTAAACAGTTACCATGTTCCCCTTACTTCACTTGTCCTGTTTCTAATTAAACAGTTACTGTGTTCCCCTTACTTCACTTTTCCTGTTTCTAATTAAACAGTTACTGTGCTCCCCTTACTTCACTTGTCCTTTTTCTAATTGAACAGTTACTGTGCTCCCCTTACTTCACTTGTCCTGTTTCTAATTATACAGTTACTGTGTTCCCCTTACTTCACTTGTTCTGTTTCTATTTAAACAGTTACCGTGTTCCCCTTACTTCACTTGTCCTGTTTCTAATTAAACAGTAACTGTGTTCCCCTTACTTCACTTGTCCTGTTTCTAATTAAACAGTTACTGTGTTCCACTTACTTCACTTGTCCTGTTTCTAATTAAACAGTTACTGTGTTCCACTTACTTCCCCTGTGCACTGTTTCTAATTAAACAGATACCGTGTTCCTCTTACTTCACTTGTCATGTTTCTAATTAACACAGTTACTGTGTTCCCCTTACTTCACTTGTCCTGTTTCTAATTAAACAGTTACTGTGTTCCCCTAACTTCACTTGTCCTGTTTCTAATTAAACAGTTACCGTGTTCCCCTTACTTCACTTGTTCCTGTTTCTAATTAAACAGTTACCGTGTTCCCCTTACTTCACTTGTCCTGTTTCTAATTAAACAGGTACCGTGTTGCCCTTACTTCATTTGTCCTGTTTCTACTTAAACAGTTACCGTGTTCCCCTTACTTCACTTGTCCTGTTTCTAATTAAACAGTTACCGTGTTCCCCTTACTTCACTTGTTCCTGTTTCTGATTAAACAGTTACTGTGTTCCCCTTACTTCACTTGTCCTGTTTCTAATTAAACAGATACCGTGTTCCTCTTACTTCACTTGTCATGTTTCTAATTAACACAGTTACTGTGTTCCCCTTACTTCACTTGTCCTGTTTCTAATTAAACAGTTACCATGTTCCCCTTACTTCACTTGTCCTGTTTCTAATTAAACAGTTACTGTGTTCCCCTTACTTCACTTGTCCTGTTTCTAATTAAACAGTTACCGTGTTCCCCTTACTTCACTTGTCCTGTTTCTAATTAAAAAGTTACTGTGTTCCCCTTACTTCACTTGTCCTGTTTTTAATTAAACAGTTCCCGCATTCCCCTTACTTCACTTCTTCCTGTTTCTAATTAAACAGTTACTGTGTTCCCCTTACTTCACTTGTCCTGTTTCTAATAAAACAGTTACCGTGTTGCCCTTACTTCACTTGTCCTGTTTCTAATTAAACAGTTACCGTGTTGCCCTTACTTCACTTGTCCTGTTTCTACTTAAACAGTTACCGTGTTCCCCTTACTTCACTTGTCCTGTTTCTAATTAAACAGTTACCGTGTTCCCCTTACTTCACTTGTTCCTGTTTCTGATTAAAAAGTTACTGTGCTCCCCTTACTTCACTTGTCCTGTATCTAAATAAACAGTTACTGTGCTCCCCTTACTTCACTTGTCCTGTTTCTAATTAAACAGTTGCTGTGCTCCCCTTACTTCACTTGTCCAGTTTTTAATTAAACAGTTACTGTGTTCCCCTTAATTCACTTGTCCTGTTTCTAATTAAAAAGTTACTGTGTTCCCCTTACTTCACTTGACCTGTTTCTAATTATACATTTACTGTGTTCCCCTTACTTCACTTTTCCTGTTTATAATTAAACAATTACTGTGTTCCCTTTACTCCCCCTGTTCACTGTTTCTAATTAAACAGTTACCATGTTCCCCTTACTTCACTTGTCCTGTTTCTAATTAAACAGTTACCGTGTTCCCCTTACTTCACTTGTTCCTGTTTCGAATTAAACAGTTACTGTGCTCCCCTTACTTCACTTGTCCTGTTTCTAATTGAACAGTTACTGTGTTCCCCTTACTTCACTTGTCCTGTTTCTAATTAAACAGTTACTGTGTTCCCCTTACTTCACTTGTCCTGTTTCTAATTAAGCAGTTACCGTGTTCCCCTTACTTCACTTGTCCTGTTTTTAATTAAACAATTACCGTGTTCCCCTTACTTCACTTGTCCTGTTTTTAATTAAACAGTTACCGTGTTCCCCTTACTTCACTTGTCCTGTTTTTAATTAAACAGTTACTGTGTTCCCCTTACTTCACTTGTCCTGTTTCTAATTAAACAGTTACTGTGTTCACCTTACTTCACTTGTCCTGTTTCTAATTAAACAGTTACCGTGTTGCCCTTACTTCACTTGTCCTGTTTCTACTTAAACAGTTACCGTGTTCCACTTACTTCACTTGTCCTGTTTCTAATGAAACAGTTACCGTGTTCCCCTTACTTCACTTGTTCCTGTTTCTAATTAAACAGTTACTGTGCTCCCCTTACTTCACTTGTCCTGTTTCTAATTAAACAGTTACTGTGCTCCCCTTACTTCACTTGTCCTGTTTCTAATTAAATAGTTACTGTGCTCCCCTTACTTCACTTGTCCAGTTTTTAATTAAACAGTTACTGTGTTCCCCTTAATTCACTTTTCCTGTTTATAATTAAACAATTACAGTGTTCCCTTTACTCCCCCTGTTCACTGTTTCTAATTAAACAGTTACCATGTTCCCCTTACTTCACTTGTCCTGTTTCTAATTAAACAGTTACCGTGTTCCCCTTACTTCACTTGTTCCTGTTTCGAATTAAACAGTTACTGTGCTCCCCTTACTCCCCCTGTTCACTGTTACTAATTAAACAGTTACCGTGTTCCCCTTACTTCACTTGTCCTGTTTCTAATTAAACAGATACAGTGTTCCCCTTACTTCACTGGTTCCTGTTTCTGATTAAACAGTTACTGTGCTCCCCTTACTTCACTTGTCCTGTTTCTAATTAAACAGTTACTGTGCTCCCCTTACTTCACTTGTCCTGTTTCTAATTAAACAGTTACTGTGCTCCCCTTACTTCACTTGTCCAGTTAATAATTAAACAGTTACTGTGTTCCCCTTAATTCACTTGTCCTGTTTCTAATTAAAAAGTTACTTTGTTCCCCTTACTTCACTTGTCCTGTTTTTAATTAAACATTTACTGTGTTCCCCTTATTTCACTTTTCCTGTTTCTAATTAAACAATTATTGTGTTCCCTTTACTCCCCCTGTTCAATGTTTCTAATTAAACAGTGACCGTGTTCCCCTTACTTCAATTGTCCTGCTTCTAATTAAACAGTTACTGTGTTCCCCTTATTTCACTTGTCCTGTTTCTAATTAAACAGTTACTGTGTTCCCCTTACTCCCCCTGTTCACTGTTTCTAATTAAACAGTTACCGTGTTCCCCTTACTTCACTTGTCCTGTTTCCAATTAAACAGGTATTGTGTTCCCCTTACTTCACTTGTCCTGTTTCTAATTAAACAATTAATGTGTTCCCCTTACTTCACTTGTTCTGTTTCTAATTAAACAGTTACTGTGTTCCCCTTACTTCACTTGTCCTGATTCTAATTAAACAGTTACTGTGTTCCCCTTACTTCACTTGTCCTGTTTCTAATTAAACAGTTACCATGTTCACCTTACTTCACTTGTCCTGTTTCTAATTAAACAGTTACTGTGTTCCCCTTACTCCACTTGTCCTGTTTCTTATTAAACAGTTACTGTGTTCCCCTTACTTCACTTGTCCTATTTCTAATTAAACAATTACTGTGTTCCCCTTAATTCACTTTTCCTGTCTCTAATTAAACAGTTACCATGTTCCCCTTTCTTCACTTGTCCTGTTTCTAATTAAACAGTTATTGTGTTCCACTTACTTCACTTGTCCTGTTTCTAATTAAACAGTTACTGTGTTCCCCTTACTCCACTTGTCCTGTTTCTAATTAAACAGTTACTGTGTTCCCCTTACTTCACTTGTCCTATTTCTAATTAAACAGTTACTGTGTTCCCCTGACTTCACTTTTCCTGTCTCTAATTAAACAGTTACTATGTTCCCCTTTCTTCACTTGTCCTGTTTCTAATTAAACAGTTACTGTGTTCCCCTTACTTCACTTGTCCTGTTTCTAATTAAACAGTTACTGTGTTCCCCTTACTTCACTTGTCCTGTTTCTAATTAAACAGTTACTGTGTTCCCCTTCCTTCACTTGTCCTGTTTCTAATTAAACAATTACCATGTTCCCCTTACTTCACTTGTTCACTTGTCCTGTTTCTAATTAAACAGTAACCGTGTTCCCCTTACTCACCCTGTTCACTGTTTCTCATTAAAGAGTTACCGTGTTCCCCTTACTTCACTTGTCCTGTTTCTAATTAAACAGTTACTGTGTTCCCCTTACTTCACTTTTCCTGTTTCTAATTAAACAGTTACTGTGTTCCCCTTACTCCCCCTGTTCACTGTTTCTAATTAAACAGTTACCGTGTTCCCCTCACTTCACTTCTTCCTGTTTCTAATTAAACAGTTACTGTGTTCCCCTTACTTCACTTGTCCTGTTTCCAATTAAACAGTTACTGTGTTCCCCTTACTTCACTTGTCCTGTTTCTAATTAAACAGTTACCGTGTTCCCCTTACTTCACTTGTCCTGTTTCTTATTAAACAGTTACTGTGTTCCCCTTACTTCACTTGTCCAGTTTTTAATTAAACAGTTACTGTGTTCCCCTTAATTCACTTGTCCTGTTTCTAATTAAAAAGTTACTGTGTTCCCCTTACTTCACTTGACCTGTTTCTAATTATACATTTACTGTGTTCCCCTTACTTCACTTTTCCTGTTTATAATTAAACAATTACTGTGTTCACTTTACTCCCCCTGTTCACTGTTTCTAATTAAGCAGTTACCATGTTTCCCTTACTTCACTTGTCCGGTTTCTAATTAAACAGTTACTGTGCTCCCCTTACTTCACTTGTCCTGTGTCTAATTGAACAGTTACTGTGCTCCCCTTACTTCACTTGTCCTGTTTCTAATTATACAGTTACTGTGTTCCCCTTACTTCACTTGTCCTGTTTCTATTTAAACAGTTACCGTGTTCCCCTTACTTCACTTGTCCTGTTTCTAATTAAACAATTACCATGTTCCCCTTACTTCACTTGTTCACTAGTCCTGTTTCTAATTAAACAGTAACCGTGTTCCCCTGACTCCCCCTGTTCACTGTTTCTAATTAAACAGTTACCGTGTTCCCCTTACTTCACTTGTCCTGTTTCTAATTAAACAGGTACTGTGTTCCCCTTACTTCACTTGTCCTGCTTCTAATTAAACAGTTACCGTGTTCCCCTTACTTCACTTTTCCTGTTTATAATTAAACAATTACTGTGTTCACTTTACTCCCCCTGTTCACTGTTTCTAATTAAGCAGTTACCATGTTTCCCTTACTTCACTTGTCCGGTTTCTAATTAAACAGTTACTGTGCTCCCCTTACTTCACTTGTCCTGTGTCTAATTGAACAGTTACTGTGCTCCCCTTACTTCACTTGTCCTGTTTCTAATTATACAGTTACTGTGTTCCCCTTACTTCACTTGTCCTGTTTCTATTTAAACAGTTACCGTGTTCCCCTTACTTCACTTGTCCTGTTTCTAATTAAACAATTACCATGTTCCCCTTACTTCACTTGTTCACTAGTCCTGTTTCTAATTAAACAGTAACCGTGTTCCCCTGACTCCCCCTGTTCACTGTTTCTAATTAAACAGTTACCGTGTTCCCCTTACTTCACTTGTCCTGTTTCTAATTAAACAGGTACTGTGTTCCCCTTACTTCACTTGTCCTGCTTCTAATTAAACAGTTACCGTGTTCCCCTTACTTCACTTGTCCTGTTTTTAATTAAACAGTTACCGCGTTCCCCTTACTTCACTTCTTCCTGTTTCTATTTAAACAGTTACTGTGTTCCCTTTACTCCCCCTGTTCACTGTTTCTAATTAAACAGTTACCGTGTTCCCTTTACTTCACTTGTCCTGTTTCTAATTAAACAGTTACCGTGTTCCCCTTACTTCACTTGTCCTGTTTTTAATTAAACATTTACCGCGTTCCCCTTACTTCACTTCTTCCTGTTTCTAATTAAACAGTTACTGTGCTCCCCTTACTTCACTTGTCCTGTTTCTAATTAAACAGTTACCGTGTTCCCCTTACTTCACTTGTCCTGTTTTTAATTAAACAGTTACCGCGTTCCCCTTACTTCACTTCTTCCTGTTTCTAATTAAACAGTTACTGTGCTCCCCTTACTTCACTTGTCCTGTTTCTAATTAAACAGTTACCGTGTTCCCCTTACTTCACTTGTCCTGTTTCTAATTAAACAGTTACCGTGTTGCCCTTACTTCACTTGTCCTGTTTCTACTTAAACAGTTACCGTGTTCCCCTTACTTCACTTGTCCTGTTTCTAATTAAACAGTTACCGTGTTCCCCTTACTTCACTTGTTCCTGTTTGTGATTAAACAGTTACTGTGCTCCCCTTACTACACTTGTCCAGTTTTTAATTAAACAGTTACTGTGTTCCCCTTAATTCACTTGTCCTGTTTCTAATTAAACAGTTACTGTGCTCCCCTTACTTCACTTGTCCTGTTTCTAATTAAACAGTTACTGTGCTCCCCTTACTTCACTTGTCCAGTTTTTAATTAAACAGTTACTGTGTTCCCCTTAATTCACTTGTCCTGTTTCTAATTAAGCAGTTACTGTGCTCCCCTTACTTCACTTGTCCTGTTTCTAATTAAACAGTTACTGTGCTCCCCTTACTTCATTTGTCCAGTTTTTAATTAAACAGTTACTGTGTTCCCCTTAATTCACTTGTCCTGTTTCTAATTAAACAGTTACTGTGTTCCCCTTACTTCATTTGTCCTGTTTCTAATTAAACAGTTACTGTGCTCCCCTTACTTCACTTGTCCTGTTTCTAATTAAACAGTTACTGTGCTCCCCTTACTTCACTTGTCCTGTTTCTAATTAAACAGTTACTGTGCTCCCCTTACTTCACTTGTCCAGTTTTGAATTAAACAGTTACTGTGTTCCCCTTAATTCACTTGTCCTGTTTCTAATTAAACAGTTACTGTGTTCCCCTTACTTCACTTGTCCTGTTTCAAATTAAACAGTTACCGTGTTCCCCTTACTTCACTTGTCCTGTTTGTAATTAAACAGTTACCGTGTTCCCCTTACTTCACTTGTTCCTGTTTCTAATTAAACAGTTACTGTGCTCCCCTTACTTCACTTGTCCTGTTTCTAATTAAACAGTGACTGTGCTCCCCTTACTTCACTTGTCCAGTTTTTAATTAAACAGTTACTGTGTTCCCCTTAATTCACTTGTCCTGTTTCTAATTATACATTTACTGTGTTCCCCTTACTTCACTTTTCCTGTTTATAATTAAACAATTACTGTGTTCCCTTTACTCCCCCTGTTCACTGTTTCTAATTAAACAGTTACCTTGTTTCCCTTACTTCATTTGTCCGGTTTCTAATTGAACAGTTACTGTGTTCCCATTACTTCACTTGTCCTGTTTCTAATTAAACAGTTACCGTGTTCCCCTTACTTCACTTGTTCCTGTTTCGAATTAAACAGTTACTGTGCTCCCCTTACATCACTTGTCCTGTTTCTAATTGAACAGTTCCTGTGCTCCCCTTACTTCACTTGTCCTGTTTCTAATTATACAGTTACCGTGTTCCCCTTACTTCACTTGTTCCTGTTTCGAATTAAACAGTTACTGTGCTCCCCTTACTTCACTTGTCCTTTTTCTAATTGAACAGTTCCTGTGCTCCCCTTACTTCACTTGTCCTGTTTCTAATTATACAGTTACTGTGTTCCCCTTACTTCACTTGTCCTGTTTCTATTTAAACAGTTACCGTGTTCCCCTACTTCACTTGTCCTGTTTCTAATTAAACAATTACCATGTTCCCCTTACTTCACTTGTTCACTTGTCCTGTTTCTAATTAAACAGTAACCGTGTTCCCCTTACTCCCCCTGTTCACTGTTTCTAATTAAACAGTTACCATGTTCCCCTTACTTCACTTGTCCTGTTTCTAATTAAACAGTTACTGTGTTCCCCTTACTTCACTTTTCCTGTTTCTAATTAAACAGTTACTGTGCTCCCCTTACTTCACTTGTCCTTTTTCTAATTGAACAGTTACTGTGCTCCCCTTACTTCACTTGTCCTGTTTCTAATTATACAGTTACTGTGTTCCCCTTACTTCACTTGTTCTGTTTCTATTTAAACAGTTACCGTGTTCCCCTTACTTCACTTGTCCTGTTTCTAATTAAACAGTAACTGTGTTCCCCTTACTTCACTTGTCCTGTTTCTAATTAAACAGTTACTGTGTTCCACTTACTTCACTTGTCCTGTTTCTAATTAAACAGTTACTGTGTTCCACTTACTTCCCCTGTGCACTGTTTCTAATTAAACAGATACCGTGTTCCTCTTACTTCACTTGTCATGTTTCTAATTAACACAGTTACTGTGTTCCCCTTACTTCACTTGTCCTGTTTCTAATTAAACAGTTACTGTGTTCCCCTAACTTCACTTGTCCTGTTTCTAATTAAACAGTTACCGTGTTCCCCTTACTTCACTTGTTCCTGTTTCTAATTAAACAGTTACCGTGTTCCCCTTACTTCACTTGTCCTGTTTCTAATTAAACAGGTACCGTGTTGCCCTTACTTCATTTGTCCTGTTTCTACTTAAACAGTTACCGTGTTCCCCTTACTTCACTTGTCCTGTTTCTAATTAAACAGTTACCGTGTTCCCCTTACTTCACTTGTTCCTGTTTCTGATTAAACAGTTACTGTGTTCCCCTTACTTCACTTGTCCTGTTTCTAATTAAACAGATACCGTGTTCCTCTTACTTCACTTGTCATGTTTCTAATTAACACAGTTACTGTGTTCCCCTTACTTCACTTGTCCTGTTTCTAATTAAACAGTTACCATGTTCCCCTTACTTCACTTGTCCTGTTTCTAATTAAACAGTTACTGTGTTCCCCTTACTTCACTTGTCCTGTTTCTAATTAAACAGTTACCGTGTTCCCCTTACTTCACTTGTCCTGTTTCTAATTAAAAAGTTACTGTGTTCCCCTTACTTCACTTGTCCTGTTTTTAATTAAACAGTTCCCGCATTCCCCTTACTTCACTTCTTCCTGTTTCTAATTAAACAGTTACTGTGTTCCCCTTACTTCACTTGTCCTGTTTCTAATAAAACAGTTACCGTGTTGCCCTTACTTCACTTGTCCTGTTTCTAATTAAACAGTTACCGTGTTGCCCTTACTTCACTTGTCCTGTTTCTACTTAAACAGTTACCGTGTTCCCCTTACTTCACTTGTCCTGTTTCTAATTAAACAGTTACCGTGTTCCCCTTACTTCACTTGTTCCTGTTTCTGATTAAAAAGTTACTGTGCTCCCCTTACTTCACTTGTCCTGTATCTAAATAAACAGTTACTGTGCTCCCCTTACTTCACTTGTCCTGTTTCTAATTAAACAGTTGCTGTGCTCCCCTTACTTCACTTGTCCAGTTTTTAATTAAACAGTTACTGTGTTCCCCTTAATTCACTTGTCCTGTTTCTAATTAAAAAGTTACTGTGTTCCCCTTACTTCACTTGACCTGTTTCTAATTATACATTTACTGTGTTCCCCTTACTTCACTTTTCCTGTTTATAATTAAACAATTACTGTGTTCCCTTTACTCCCCCTGTTCACTGTTTCTAATTAAACAGTTACCATGTTCCCCTTACTTCACTTGTCCTGTTTCTAATTAAACAGTTACCGTGTTCCCCTTACTTCACTTGTTCCTGTTTCGAATTAAACAGTTACTGTGCTCCCCTTACTTCACTTGTCCTGTTTCTAATTGAACAGTTACTGTGTTCCCCTTACTTCACTTGTCCTGTTTCTAATTAAACAGTTACTGTGTTCCCCTTACTTCACTTGTCCTGTTTCTAATTAAGCAGTTACCGTGTTCCCCTTACTTCACTTGTCCTGTTTTTAATTAAACAATTACCGTGTTCCCCTTACTTCACTTGTCCTGTTTTTAATTAAACAGTTACCGTGTTCCCCTTACTTCACTTGTCCTGTTTTTAATTAAACAGTTACTGTGTTCCCCTTACTTCACTTGTCCTGTTTCTAATTAAACAGTTACTGTGTTCACCTTACTTCACTTGTCCTGTTTCTAATTAAACAGTTACCGTGTTGCCCTTACTTCACTTGTCCTGTTTCTACTTAAACAGTTACCGTGTTCCACTTACTTCACTTGTCCTGTTTCTAATGAAACAGTTACCGTGTTCCCCTTACTTCACTTGTTCCTGTTTCTAATTAAACAGTTACTGTGCTCCCCTTACTTCACTTGTCCTGTTTCTAATTAAACAGTTACTGTGCTCCCCTTACTTCACTTGTCCTGTTTCTAATTAAATAGTTACTGTGCTCCCCTTACTTCACTTGTCCAGTTTTTAATTAAACAGTTACTGTGTTCCCCTTAATTCACTTTTCCTGTTTATAATTAAACAATTACAGTGTTCCCTTTACTCCCCCTGTTCACTGTTTCTAATTAAACAGTTACCATGTTCCCCTTACTTCACTTGTCCTGTTTCTAATTAAACAGTTACCGTGTTCCCCTTACTTCACTTGTTCCTGTTTCGAATTAAACAGTTACTGTGCTCCCCTTACTCCCCCTGTTCACTGTTACTAATTAAACAGTTACCGTGTTCCCCTTACTTCACTTGTCCTGTTTCTAATTAAACAGTTACTGTGTTCCCCTTACTTCACTTGTCCTGTTTCTAATTAAACAGTTACTGTGTTCCCCTTACTTCACTTGTCCTGTTTCTAATAAAACAGTTACCGTGTTCCCCTTACTTCACTTGTCCTGTTTCTAATTAAACAGTTACTGTGTTCCCCTTACATCACTTGTCCTGTTTCTAATTAAACAGTAACTGTGTTCCCCTTACTTCACTTGTCCTGTTTCTAATTAAACAGTTACTGTGTTCCACTTACTTCACTTGTCCTGTTTCTAATTAAACAGTTACTGTGTTCCACTTACTTCCCCTGTGCACTGTTTCTAATTAAACAGATACCGTGTTCCTCTTACTTCACTTGTCATGTTTCTAATTAACACAGTTACTGTGTTCCCCTTACTTCACTTGTCCTGTTTCTAATTAAACAGTTACCATGTTCCCCTTACTTCACTTGTCCTGTTTCTAATTAAACAGTTACTGTGTTCCCCTTACTTCACTTGTCCTGTTTCTAATTAAACAGTTACCGTGTTCCCCTTACTTCACTTGTTCCTGTTTCTAATTAAACAGTTACCGTGTTCCCCTTACTTCACTTGTCCTGTTTTTAATTAAACAGTTACCGCGTTCCCCTTACTTCACTTCTTCCTGTTTCTAATTAAACAGTTATTGTGTTCCCCTTACTTCACTTGTCCTGTTTCTAATTAAACAGTTACTGTGTTCCCCTTACTTCACTTGTCCTGTTCCTAATTAAACAGTTACCGTGTTGCCCTTACTTCACTTGTCCTGTTTCTACTTAAACAGTTACCGTGTTCCCCTTACTTCACTTGTCCTGTTTCTAATTAAACAGTTACCGTGTTCCCCTTACTTCACTTGTTCCTGTTTCTGATTAAACAGTTACTGTGCTCCCCTTACTTCACTTGTCCTGTTTCTAATTAAACAGTTACTGTGCTCCCCTTACTTCACTTGTCCTGTTTCTAATTAAACAGTTACTGTGCTCCCCTTACTTCACTTGTCCAATTTCTAATTAAACAGTTACTGTGTTCCCCTTAATTCACTTGTCCTGTTTCTAATTAAAAAGTTACTGTGTTCCCCTTACTTCACTTGTCCTGTTTCTAATTATACATTTACTGTGTTCCCCTTACTTCACTTTTCCTGTTTATAATTAAACAATTACTGTGTTCCCTTTAATCCCCCTGTTCACTGTTTCTAATTAAACAGTTACCATGTTCCCCTTACTTCACTTGTCCTGTTTCTAATTAAACAGTTACCGTGTTCCCCTTACTTCACTTGTTCCTGTTTCTAATTAAACAGTTACTGTGTTCCCTTTACTTCACTTGTCCTGTTTCTAATTAAACAGTTACCGTGTTCCCCTTACTTCACTAGTTCCTGTTTCGAATTAAACAGTTACTGTGCTCCCCTTACTTCACTTGTCCTGTTTCTAATTGAACAGTTACTGTGCTCCCCTTACTTCACTTGTCCTGTTTCTAGTTAAACAATTACGGTGTTCCCCTTACTTCACTTTTCCTGTTTCTAATTAAACAATTACTGTGATCCCTTTACTCCCCCTGTTCACTGTTTCTAATTAAACAGTTACCATGTTCCCCTTACTTCACTTCTCCGGTTTCTAATTAAACAGTTACTGTGTTCCCATTACTTCACTTGTCCTGTTTCTAATTAAACAATTACTGTGTTCCCCTTACTTCACTTGTCTTGTTTCTAATTAAACAGTTACTGTGTTCCCCTTACTTCACTTGTCCTGTTTCTAATTAAACAATTACTGTGTTCCCCTTACTTCACTTGTCTTGTTTCTAATTAAACAGTTACTGTGTTCCCCTTTCTTCACTTGTCCTGTTTCTAATTAAACAGTTACTGTGTTCCCCTTACATCACTTGGCCTGTTTCTAATTAAACAGTTACTGTGTTCCCCTTCCTTCACTTGTCCTGTTTCTAATTAAACAGTTACCATGTTCCCCTTACTTCACTTGTCCTGTTTCTAATTAAACAGTTACTGTGTTCCCCTTACTTCACTTGTCCTGCTTCTAATTAAACAGTTACCATGTTCCCCTTACTTCACTTGTCCTGTTTCTAATTAAACAGTTACTGTGTTCCCCTTACTTCACTTGTCCTGTTTCTAATTAAACAGTTTCCGTGTTCCCCTTTCTTCACTTGCCCTGTTTTTAATTAAACAGTTACCGCGTTCCCTTTACTTCACTTCTTCCTGTTTCTAATTAAACAGTTACTGTGTTCCCCTTTCTTCACTTGTCCTGTCTCTGATTAAACAGTTACCATGTTCCCCTTTTTTCACTTGTCCTGTTTCTAATTAAACAGTTACTGTGTTCCCCTTACTTCACTTGTCCTGTTTCTAATTAAACAGTTACTGTGTTCCCCTTACTTCACTTGTCCTGTTTCTAATTAAACAGTTTCCGTGTTCCCCTTTCTTCACTTGCCCTGTTTTTAATTAAACAGTTACCGCGTTCCCTTTACTTCACTTCTTCCTGTTTCTAATTAAACAGTTACTGTGTTCCCCTTTCTTCACTTGTCCTGTCTCTGATTAAACAGTTACCATGTTCCCCTTTTTTCACTTGTCCTGTTTCTAATTAAACAGTTACTGTGTTCCCCTTACTTCACTTGTCCTGTTTCTAATTAAACAGTTACTGTGTTCCCCTTACTTCACTTGTCCTGTTTCTAATTAAGCAGTTACTGTGTTCCCCTTACTTCACTTGTCCTGTTTCTAATTAAACAGTTACTGTGTTCCCCTTACTTCACTTGTCCTGTTTCTATTTAAACAGTTACCGTGTTCCCCTTACTTCACTTGTCCTGTTTCTAATTAAACAGTTACTGTGTTCCCCTTACTTCACTTGTCCTGTTTCTAATTAAACAATTACAATGTTCCCCTTACTTCACTTGTTCACTTGTCCTGTTTCTAATTAAACAGTAACCGTGTTCCCCTTACTCCCCCTGTTCACTGTTTCTAATTAAACAGTTACCGTGTTCCCCTTACTTCACTTGTCCTGTTTCTAATTAAACAGTTACTGTGTTCCCCTTACTTCACTTGTCCTGTATCTAATTAAACAGTTACTGTGTTCCCCTTACGTCACTTGTCCTGTTTCTAATTAAACAGTAACTATGTTCCCCTTACTTCACTTGTCCTTTTTCTAATTAAACAGTTACTGTGTTCCACTTACTTCACTTGTCCTGTTTCTAATTAAACAGTTACTGTGTTCCCCTGACGTCCCCTGTGCACTGTTTCTAATTAAACAGATACCGTGTTTCCCTTCCTTCACTTGTCGTGTTTCTAATTAAACAGTTACTGTGTTCCCCTTACTTCACTTGTCCTGTTTCTAATTCAACAGTTAATGTGTTCCCCTTAATTCACTTGTCCTGTTTCTAATTAAACAGTTACCCTGTTCCCCTTACTTCACTTGTCCTGTTTCCAATTAAACAGTTATTGTGTTCTCCTTACTTCACTTGTCCTGTTTCTAATTAAACAATTACTGTGTTCCCCTTACTTCACTTGTCCTGTTTCCAATTAAACAGTTACTGTGTTCCCCTTACTTCACTTGTCCTGATTCTAATTAAACAGTTGCTGTGTTCCCCTTACTTCACTTGTCCTGTTTCTAATTAAACAGTTACTGTCTTCCCCTTACTTCACTTGTCCTGTTTCCATTGAAACAGTTACTGTGCTCCCCTTAATTCACTTGTCCTGTTTCTAATTGAACAGTTACTGTGCTCCCCTTACGTCATATGTCCTGTTTCTAATTATACAGTTACTGTGCTCCCCTTACTTCACTTGACCTGTCTCTAATTAAACAGTTACTGTGTTCCCCTTACTTCACTTGTCCTGTTTCTAATTAAAAAGTTACTTTGTTCCCCTTAAATCACTTGTCCTGTTTCTAATTAACCAATTAATGTGTTCCCCTTACTTCACTTTTCCTGTTTCTAATTAAACAATTACTGTGTTCCCTTTACTCCCCCTGTTCACTGTTTCTAATTAAACAGTTACCATGTTCCCCTTACTTCACTTGTCCGGTTTCTAATTAAACAGTTACTGTGTTCCCATTACTTCACTTGTCCTGTTTCTAATTAAACAATTACTGTGTTCCCCTTACTTCACTTGTCCTGTTTCTAATTAAACAGTTACTGTGTTCCCCTTACTTCACTTGTCCTGTTTCTAATTAAACAATTACTGTGTTCCTCTTTCTTCACTTGTCCTGTTTCTAATTAAACAGTTACTGTGTTCCCCTTACTTCACTTGGCCTGTTTCTAATTAAACAGTTACTGTTTTCCCCTTACTTCACTTGTCCTGTTTCTAATTAAACAGTTACTGTGTTCCCCTTACTTCACTTGTCCTGTTTCTAATTAAACAGTTACCATGCTCCCCTTACTTCTCTTGTCCTGTTTCTAATTAAACAGTTACTGTGTTCCCCTTACTTCACTTGTCCTGTTTCTAATTAAACAGTTACTGTGTTCCCCTTCCTTCACTTGTCCTGTTTCTAATTAAACAGTTACCGTGTTCCCCTTACTTCACTTGTCCTGTTTCTAATGAAACAGTAACTGTGTTCCCCTTACTTCACTTGTCCTGCTTCTAATTAAACAGTTACCATGTTCCCCTTACTTCACTTGTCCTGTTTCTAATTAAACAGTTACTGTGTTCCCCTTACTTCACTTGTCCTGTTTCTAATTAAACAGTTTCCGTGTTCCCCTTTCTTCACTTGCCCTGTTTTTAATTAAACAGTTACCGCGTTCCCCTTACTTCACTTCTTCCTGTTTCTAATTAAACAGTTACTGTGTTCCCCTTACTTCACTTGTCCTGTTTCTAATTAAACAGTTACTGTGTTCCCCTTACTTCACTTGTCCTGTTTCTAATTAAACAGTTACCGTGTTGCCCTTACTTCACTTGTCCTGCTTCTAATTAAACAGTTACCGTGTTCCCCTTACTTCACTTGTCCTGCTTCGAATTAAACAGTTACCATGTTCCCCTTACATCACTTGTCCTGTTTCAAATTAAACAGTTACTGTGTTCCCCTTACTTCACTTGTCCTGTTTCTAATTAAACAGTTACTGTGTTCCACTTACTTCACTTGTCCTGTTTCTAATTAAACAGTTACCGTGTTCCCCTTACTTCACTTGTCCTGTTTCTAATTAAACAGTTACTGTGTTCCACTTACTTCACTTGTCCTGTTTCTAATTAAACAGTTACCGTGTTCCCCTTACTTCACTTCTTCCTGTTTCTAATTAAACAGTTACTGTGTTCCCCTTACTTCACTTGTCCTGTTTCTAATTAAACAGTTACTGTGTTCCCCTTACTTCACTTGTCCTGTTTCTAATTAAACAGTTACCGTGTTGCCCTTACTTCACTTGTCCTGCTTCTAATTAAACAGTTACCGTGTTCCCCTTACTTCACTTGTCCTGCTTCGAATTAAACAGTTACTGTGTTCCACTTACTTCACTTGTCCTGTTTCTAATTAAACAGTTACCGTGTTCCCCTTACTTCACTTGTCCTGTTTCTATTTAAACAGTTACCGTGTTCCCCTTACTTCACTTGTCCTGTTTCTAATTAAACAGTTACTGTGTTCCCCTTACTTCACTTGTCCTGTTTCTAATTAAACAATTACCATGTTCCCCTTACTTCACTTGTTCACTTGTCCTGTTTCTAATTAAACCGTAACCGTGTTCCCCTTACTCCCCCTGTTCACTGTTTCTAATTAAACAGTTACCGTGTTCCCCTTACTTCACTTGTCCTTTTTCTAATTAAACAGTTACTGTGTTCCCCTTACTTCACTTGTCCTGTTTCTAATTAAACAGTTACTGTGTTCCCCTTACTTCACTTGTCCTGTTTCTAATTAAACAGTTACTGTGCTCCCCTTACTTCACTTGTCCTGTTTCTAATTAAATAGTTACTGTGCTCCCCTTACTTCACTTGTCCAGTTTTTAATTAAACAGTTACTGTGTTCCCCTTAATTCACTTTTCCTGTTTATAATTAAACAATTACAGTGTTCCCTTTACTCCCCCTGTTCACTGTTTCTAATTAAACAGTTACCATGTTCCCCTTACTTCACTTGTCCTGTTTCTAATTAAACAGTTACCGTGTTCCCCTTACTTCACTTGTTCCTGTTTCGAATTAAACAGTTACTGTGCTCCCCTTACTCCCCCTGTTCACTGTTACTAATTAAACAGTTACCGTGTTCCCCTTACTTCACTTGTCCTGTTTCTAATTAAACAGTTACTGTGTTCCCCTTACTTCACTTGTCCTGTTTCTAATTAAACAGTTACTGTGTTCCCCTTACTTCACTTGTCCTGTTTCTAATTAAACAGTTACCGTGTTCCCCTTACTTCACTTGTCCTGTTTCTAATTAAACAGTTACTGTGTTCCCCTTACATCACTTGTCCTGTTTCTAATTAAACAGTAACTGTGTTCCCCTTACTTCACTTGTCCTGTTTCTAATTAAACAGTTACTGTGTTCCACTTACTTCACTTGTCCTGTTTCTAATTAAACAGTTACTGTGTTCCACTTACTTCCCCTGTGCACTGTTTCTAATTAAACAGATACCGTGTTCCTCTTACTTCACTTGTCATGTTTCTAATTAACACAGTTACTGTGTTCCCCTTACTTCACTTGTCCTGTTTCTAATTAAACAGTTACCATGTTCCCCTTACTTCACTTGTCCTGTTTCTAATTAAACAGTTACTGTGTTCCCCTTACTTCACTTGTCCTGTTTCTAATTAAACAGTTACCGTGTTCCCCTTACTTCACTTGTTCCTGTTTCTAATTAAACAGTTACCGTGTTCCCCTTACTTCACTTGTCCTGTTTTTAATTAAACAGTTACCGCGTTCCCCTTACTTCACTTCTTCCTGTTTCTAATTAAACAGTTATTGTGTTCCCCTTACTTCACTTGTCCTGTTTCTAATTAAACAGTTACTGTGTTCCCCTTACTTCACTTGTCCTGTTCCTAATTAAACAGTTACCGTGTTGCCCTTACTTCACTTGTCCTGTTTCTACTTAAACAGTTACCGTGTTCCCCTTACTTCACTTGTCCTGTTTCTAATTAAACAGTTACCGTGTTCCCCTTACTTCACTTGTTCCTGTTTCTGATTAAACAGTTACTGTGCTCCCCTTACTTCACTTGTCCTGTTTCTAATTAAACAGTTACTGTGCTCCCCTTACTTCACTTGTCCTGTTTCTAATTAAACAGTTACTGTGCTCCCCTTACTTCACTTGTCCAATTTCTAATTAAACAGTTACTGTGTTCCCCTTAATTCACTTGTCCTGTTTCTAATTAAAAAGTTACTGTGTTCCCCTTACTTCACTTGTCCTGTTTCTAATTATACATTTACTGTGTTCCCCTTACTTCACTTTTCCTGTTTATAATTAAACAATTACTGTGTTCCCTTTAATCCCCCTGTTCACTGTTTCTAATTAAACAGTTACCATGTTCCCCTTACTTCACTTGTCCTGTTTCTAATTAAACAGTTACCGTGTTCCCCTTACTTCACTTGTTCCTGTTTCTAATTAAACAGTTACTGTGTTCCCTTTACTTCACTTGTCCTGTTTCTAATTAAACAGTTACCGTGTTCCCCTTACTTCACTAGTTCCTGTTTCGAATTAAACAGTTACTGTGCTCCCCTTACTTCACTTGTCCTGTTTCTAATTGAACAGTTACTGTGCTCCCCTTACTTCACTTGTCCTGTTTCTAGTTAAACAATTACGGTGTTCCCCTTACTTCACTTTTCCTGTTTCTAATTAAACAATTACTGTGATCCCTTTACTCCCCCTGTTCACTGTTTCTAATTAAACAGTTACCATGTTCCCCTTACTTCACTTCTCCGGTTTCTAATTAAACAGTTACTGTGTTCCCATTACTTCACTTGTCCTGTTTCTAATTAAACAATTACTGTGTTCCCCTTACTTCACTTGTCTTGTTTCTAATTAAACAGTTACTGTGTTCCCCTTACTTCACTTGTCCTGTTTCTAATTAAACAATTACTGTGTTCCCCTTACTTCACTTGTCTTGTTTCTAATTAAACAGTTACTGTGTTCCCCTTTCTTCACTTGTCCTGTTTCTAATTAAACAGTTACTGTGTTCCCCTTACATCACTTGGCCTGTTTCTAATTAAACAGTTACTGTGTTCCCCTTCCTTCACTTGTCCTGTTTCTAATTAAACAGTTACCATGTTCCCCTTACTTCACTTGTCCTGTTTCTAATTAAACAGTTACTGTGTTCCCCTTACTTCACTTGTCCTGCTTCTAATTAAACAGTTACCATGTTCCCCTTACTTCACTTGTCCTGTTTCTAATTAAACAGTTACTGTGTTCCCCTTACTTCACTTGTCCTGTTTCTAATTAAACAGTTTCCGTGTTCCCCTTTCTTCACTTGCCCTGTTTTTAATTAAACAGTTACCGCGTTCCCTTTACTTCACTTCTTCCTGTTTCTAATTAAACAGTTACTGTGTTCCCCTTTCTTCACTTGTCCTGTCTCTGATTAAACAGTTACCATGTTCCCCTTTTTTCACTTGTCCTGTTTCTAATTAAACAGTTACTGTGTTCCCCTTACTTCACTTGTCCTGTTTCTAATTAAACAGTTACTGTGTTCCCCTTACTTCACTTGTCCTGTTTCTAATTAAACAGTTTCCGTGTTCCCCTTTCTTCACTTGCCCTGTTTTTAATTAAACAGTTACCGCGTTCCCTTTACTTCACTTCTTCCTGTTTCTAATTAAACAGTTACTGTGTTCCCCTTTCTTCACTTGTCCTGTCTCTGATTAAACAGTTACCATGTTCCCCTTTTTTCACTTGTCCTGTTTCTAATTAAACAGTTACTGTGTTCCCCTTACTTCACTTGTCCTGTTTCTAATTAAACAGTTACTGTGTTCCCCTTACTTCACTTGTCCTGTTTCTAATTAAGCAGTTACTGTGTTCCCCTTACTTCACTTGTCCTGTTTCTAATTAAACAGTTACTGTGTTCCCCTTACTTCACTTGTCCTGTTTCTATTTAAACAGTTACCGTGTTCCCCTTACTTCACTTGTCCTGTTTCTAATTAAACAGTTACTGTGTTCCCCTTACTTCACTTGTCCTGTTTCTAATTAAACAATTACAATGTTCCCCTTACTTCACTTGTTCACTTGTCCTGTTTCTAATTAAACAGTAACCGTGTTCCCCTTACTCCCCCTGTTCACTGTTTCTAATTAAACAGTTACCGTGTTCCCCTTACTTCACTTGTCCTGTTTCTAATTAAACAGTTACTGTGTTCCCCTTACTTCACTTGTCCTGTATCTAATTAAACAGTTACTGTGTTCCCCTTACGTCACTTGTCCTGTTTCTAATTAAACAGTAACTATGTTCCCCTTACTTCACTTGTCCTTTTTCTAATTAAACAGTTACTGTGTTCCACTTACTTCACTTGTCCTGTTTCTAATTAAACAGTTACTGTGTTCCCCTGACGTCCCCTGTGCACTGTTTCTAATTAAACAGATACCGTGTTTCCCTTCCTTCACTTGTCCTGTTTCTAATTAAACAGTTACTGTGTTCCCCTTACTTCACTTGTCCTGTTTCTAATTCAACAGTTAATGTGTTCCCCTTAATTCACTTGTCCTGTTTCTAATTAAACAGTTACCCTGTTCCCCTTACTTCACTTGTCCTGTTTCCAATTAAACAGTTATTGTGTTCTCCTTACTTCACTTGTCCTGTTTCTAATTAAACAATTACTGTGTTCCCCTTACTTCACTTGTCCTGTTTCCAATTAAACAGTTACTGTGTTCCCCTTACTTCACTTGTCCTGATTCTAATTAAACAGTTGCTGTGTTCCCCTTACTTCACTTGTCCTGTTTCTAATTAAACAGTTACTGTCTTCCCCTTACTTCACTTGTCCTGTTTCCATTGAAACAGTTACTGTGCTCCCCTTAATTCACTTGTCCTGTTTCTAATTGAACAGTTACTGTGCTCCCCTTACGTCATATGTCCTGTTTCTAATTATACAGTTACTGTGCTCCCCTTACTTCACTTGACCTGTCTCTAATTAAACAGTTACTGTGTTCCCCTTACTTCACTTGTCCTGTTTCTAATTAAAAAGTTACTTTGTTCCCCTTAAATCACTTGTCCTGTTTCTAATTAACCAATTAATGTGTTCCCCTTACTTCACTTTTCCTGTTTCTAATTAAACAATTACTGTGTTCCCTTTACTCCCCCTGTTCACTGTTTCTAATTAAACAGTTACCATGTTCCCCTTACTTCACTTGTCCGGTTTCTAATTAAACAGTTACTGTGTTCCCATTACTTCACTTGTCCTGTTTCTAATTAAACAATTACTGTGTTCCCCTTACTTCACTTGTCCTGTTTCTAATTAAACAGTTACTGTGTTCCCCTTACTTCACTTGTCCTGTTTCTAATTAAACAATTACTGTGTTCCTCTTTCTTCACTTGTCCTGTTTCTAATTAAACAGTTACTGTGTTCCCCTTACTTCACTTGGCCTGTTTCTAATTAAACAGTTACTGTTTTCCCCTTACTTCACTTGTCCTGTTTCTAATTAAACAGTTACTGTGTTCCCCTTACTTCACTTGTCCTGTTTCTAATTAAACAGTTACCATGCTCCCCTTACTTCTCTTGTCCTGTTTCTAATTAAACAGTTACTGTGTTCCCCTTACTTCACTTGTCCTGTTTCTAATTAAACAGTTACTGTGTTCCCCTTCCTTCACTTGTCCTGTTTCTAATTAAACAGTTACCGTGTTCCCCTTACTTCACTTGTCCTGTTTCTAATGAAACAGTAACTGTGTTCCCCTTACTTCACTTGTCCTGCTTCTAATTAAACAGTTACCATGTTCCCCTTACTTCACTTGTCCTGTTTCTAATTAAACAGTTACTGTGTTCCCCTTACTTCACTTGTCCTGTTTCTAATTAAACAGTTTCCGTGTTCCCCTTTCTTCACTTGCCCTGTTTTTAATTAAACAGTTACCGCGTTCCCCTTACTTCACTTCTTCCTGTTTCTAATTAAACAGTTACTGTGTTCCCCTTACTTCACTTGTCCTGTTTCTAATTAAACAGTTACTGTGTTCCCCTTACTTCACTTGTCCTGTTTCTAATTAAACAGTTACCGTGTTGCCCTTACTTCACTTGTCCTGCTTCTAATTAAACAGTTACCGTGTTCCCCTTACTTCACTTGTCCTGCTTCGAATTAAACAGTTACCATGTTCCCCTTACATCACTTGTCCTGTTTCAAATTAAACAGTTACTGTGTTCCCCTTACTTCACTTGTCCTGTTTCTAATTAAACAGTTACTGTGTTCCACTTACTTCACTTGTCCTGTTTCTAATTAAACAGTTACCGTGTTCCCCTTACTTCACTTGTCCTGTTTCTAATTAAACAGTTACTGTGTTCCCCTTGCTTCACTTGTCCTGCTTCTAATTAAACAGTTACCATGTTCCCCTTACTTCACTTGTCCTGTTTCTAATTAAACAGTTACTGTGTTCACCTTACTTCCCCTGTGCACTGTTCCTAATTAAACAGTTACCGTGTTTCCCTTCCTTCACTTGTCCTGTTTCTAATTAAACAGTTACTGTGTTCCCCTTACTTCACTTGTCCTGTTTCTATTTAAACAGTTACCGTGTTCCCCTTACTTCACTTGTCCTGTTTCTAATTAAACAGTTACTGTGTTCCCCTTACTTCACTTGTCCTGTTTCTAATTAAACAATTACCATGTTCCCCTTACTTCACTTGTTCACTTGTCCTGTTTCTAATTAAACCGTAACCGTGTTCCCCTTACTCCCCCTGTTCACTGTTTCTAATTAAACAGTTACCGTGTTCCCCTTACTTCACTTGTCCTTTTTCTAATTAAACAGTTACTGTGTTCCCCTTACTTCACTTGTCCTGTTTCTAATTAAACAGTTACTGTGTTCCCCTTACTTCACTTGTCCTGTATCTAATTAAACAGTTACTGTGTTCCCCTTACGTCACTTGTCCTGTTTCTAATTAAACAGTAACTGTGTTCCCCTTACTTCACTTGTCCTTTTTCTAATTAAACAGTTACTGTGTTCCACTTACTTCACTTGTCCTGTTTCTAATTAAACAGTTACTGTGTCCCCCTTACGTCCCCTGTGCACTGTTTCTAATTAAACAGATACCGTGTTTCCCTTCCTTCACTTGTCCTGTTTCTAATTAAACAGTTACTGTGTTCCCCTTACTTCACTTGTCCTGTTTCTAATTCAACAGTTAATGTGTTCCCCTTACTTCACTTGTCCTGTTTCTAATTAAACAGTTACCGTGTTCCCCTTACTTCACTTGTCCTGTTTCCAATTAAACAGTTACTGTGTTCCCCTTACATCATTTGTCCTGTTTCTAATAAAACAGTTACTGTGTTCCCCTTACTTCACTTGTCCTGTTTCTAATTAAACAGTTACTGTGTTCCCCTTACTTCCCCTCTGCACTGTTCCTAATTAAAGAGTTACCGTGTTTCCCTTCCTTCACTTGTCCTGTTTCTAATTAAACAGTTACCGTGTTGCCCTTACTTCACTTGTCCTGTTTCTAATTAAACAGTTAATGTGTTCCCCTTACTTCACTTGCCCTGTTTCTAATTAAACAGTTGCCGTGTTCCCCTTACTTCACTTCTCCTGCATCTAATTAAACAATTACCATGTTCCCCTTACTTCACTTGTCCTGTTTCTAATTAAACAGTTACTGTGTTCCCCTTACTCCCCCTGTTCACTGTTTCTAATTAAACAGTTACCGTGTTCCCCTTACTTCACTTGTCCTGTTTCTAATTAAACAGTTGCCGTGTTCCCCTTACTTCACTTCTCCTGCTTCTAATTAAACAATTACCATGTTCCCCTTACTTCACTTGTCCTGCTTCTAATTAAACAGTTACTGTGTTCCCCTTACTTCACTTGTCCTGTTTCTAATTAAACAGTTACTGTGTTCCCCTTACTTCACTTGTCCTGTCTCTAATTAAACAATTACTGTGCTCCCCTTACTTCACTTGTCCTGTTTCTAATTAAACAGCTACTGTGTTCCCCTTACTTCACTTGTCCTGTTTCTAATTAAACAGTTACCGTGTTCCCCTTACTTCACTTGTCCTGTTTCTAATTAAACAGTTACTGTGTTCCCCTTACTTCACTTGTCCTGTTTCTAATTAAACAGTTACCGTGTTCCTCTTACTTCACTTGTCCTGTTTCTAATTAATACAGTTACTGTGTTCCCCTTACTTCAATTGGCTTGTTTCTAATTAAACAGTTATCATGTTCCCCTTACTTCACTTGTCCTGTTTCTAATTCAACAGTTACTGTGTTCCCCTTACTTCACTTGTCCTGTTTCTAATTAAACAGTTACCGTGTTCCCCTTACTTCACTTGCCCTGTTTTTAATTAAACAGTTACCGCGTTCCCCTTACTTCACTTGTCCTGTTGCTACTTAAACAGTTACCGTGTTCCCTTACTTCACTTGTCCTGTTTCTAATTAAACAGATACAGTGTTCCCCTTACTTCACTGGTTCCTGTTTCTGATTAAACAGTTACTGTGCTCCCCTTACTTCACTTGTCCTGTTTCTAATTAAACAGTTACTGTGCTCCCCTTACTTCACTTGTCCTGTTTCTAATTAAACAGTTACTGTGCTCCCCTTACTTCACTTGTCCAGTTAATAATTAAACAGTTACTCTGTTCCCCTTAATTCACTTGTCCTGTTTCTAATTAAAAAGTTACTTTGTTCCCCTTACTTCACTTGTCCTGTTTTTAATTAAACATTTACTGTGTTCCCCTTATTTCACTTTTCCTGTTTCTAATTAAACAATTATTGTGTTCCCTTTACTCCCCCTGTTCAATGTTTCTAATTAAACAGTGACCGTGTTCCCCTTACTTCAATTGTCCTGCTTCTAATTAAACAGTTACTGTGTTCCCCTTATTTCACTTGTCCTGTTTCTAATTAAACAGTTACTGTGTTCCCCTTACTCCCCCTGTTCACTGTTTCTAATTAAACAGTTACCGTGTTCCCCTTACTTCACTTGTCCTGTTTCCAATTAAACAGGTATTGTGTTCCCCTTACTTCACTTGTCCTGTTTCTAATTAAACAATTAATGTGTTCCCCTTACTTCACTTGTTCTGTTTCTAATTAAACAGTTACTGTGTTCCCCTTACTTCACTTGTCCTGATTCTAATTAAACAGTTACTGTGTTCCCCTTACTTCACTTGTCCTGTTTCTAATTAAACAGTTACCATGTTCACCTTACTTCACTTGTCCTGTTTCTAATTAAACAGTTACTGTGTTCCCCTTACTCCACTTGTCCTGTTTCTTATTAAACTGTTACTGTGTTCCCCTTACTTCACTTGTCCTATTTCTAATTAAACAGTTACTGTGTTCCCCTTAATTCACTTTTCCTGTCTCTAATTAAAAAGTTACCATGTTCCCCTTTCTTCACTTGTCCTGTTTCTAATTAAACAGTTATTGTGTTCCACTTACTTCACTTGTCCTGTTTCTAATTAAACAGTTACTGTGTTCCCCTTACTTCACTTGTCCTGTTTCTAATTAAACAATTACCATGTTCCCCTTACTTCACTTGTTCACTTGTCCTGTTTCTAATTAAACCGTAACCGTGTTCCCCTTACTCCCCCTGTTCACTGTTTCTAATTAAACAGTTACCGTGTTCCCCTTACTTCACTTGTCCTGTTTCTAATTAAACAGTTACTGTGTTCCCCTTACTTCACTTGTCCTGTTTCTAATTAAACAGTTACTGTGTTCCCCTTACTTCACTTGTCCTGTATCTAATTAAACAGTTACTGTGTTCCCCTTACGTCACTTGTCCTGTTTCTAATTAAACAGTAACTGTGTTCCCCTTACTTCACTTGTCCTTTTTCTAATTAAACAGTTACTGTGTTCCACTTACTTCACTTGTCCTGTTTCTAATTAAACAGTTACTGTGTCCCCCTTACGTCCCCTGTGCACTGTTTCTAATTAAACAGATACCGTGTTTCCCTTCCTTCACTTGTCCTGTTTCTAATTAAACAGTTACTGTGTTCCCCTTACTTCACTTGTCCTGTTTCTAATTCAACAGTTAATGTGTTCCCCTTACTTCACTTGTCCTGTTTCTAATTAAACAGTTACCGTGTTCCCCTTACTTCACTTGTCCTGTTTCCAATTAAACAGTTACTGTGTTCCCCTTACATCATTTGTCCTGTTTCTAATAAAACAGTTACTGTGTTCCCCTTACTTCACTTGTCCTGTTTCTAATTAAACAGTTATATTGTTCCCCTTACTTCACTTGTCCTGTTTCTAATTAAACAGTTACTGTGTTCCCCTTACTTCCCCTCTGCACTGTTCCTAATTAAAGAGTTACCGTGTTTCCCTTCCTTCACTTGTCCTGTTTCTAATTAAACAGTTACCGTGTTGCCCTTACTTCACTTGTCCTGTTTCTAATTAAACAGTTAATGTGTTCCCCTTACTTCACTTGCCCTGTTTCTAATTAAACAGTTGCCGTGTTCCCCTTACTTCACTTCTCCTGCATCTAATTAAACAATTACCATGTTCCCCTTACTTCACTTGTCCTGTTTCTAATTAAACAGTTACTGTGTTCCCCTTACTCCCCCTGTTCACTGTTTCTAATTAAACAGTTACCGTGTTCCCCTTACTTCACTTGTCCTGTTTCTAATTAAACAGTTGTCGTGTTCCCCTTACTTCACTTCTCCTGCATCTAATTAAACAATTACCATGTTCCCCTTACTTCACTTGTCCTGCTTCTAATTAAACAGTTACTGTGTTCCCCTTACTTCACTTGTCCTGTTTCTAATTAAACAGTTACTGTGTTCCCCTTACTTCACTTGTCCTGTCTCTAATTAAACAATTACTGTGCTCCCCTTACTTCACTTGTCCTGTTTCTAATTAAACAGCTACTGTGTTCCCCTTACTTCACTTGTCCTGTTTCTAATTAAACAGTTACCGTGTTCCCCTTACTTCACTTGTCCTGTTTCTAATTAAACAGTTACTGTGTTCCCCTTACTTCACTTGTCCTGTTTCTAATTAAACAGTTACCGTGTTCCTCTTACTTCACTTGTCCTGTTTCTAATTAATAAAGTTACTGTGTTCCCCTTACTTCAATTGGCTTGTTTCTAATTAAACAGTTATCATGTTCCCCTTACTTCACTTGTCCTGTTTCTAATTCAACAGTTACTGTGTTCCCCTTACTTCACTTGTCCTGTTTCTAATTAAACAGTTACCGTGTTCCCCTTACTTCACTTGCCCTGTTTTTAATTAAACAGTTACCGCGTTCCCCTTACTTCACTTGTCCTGTTTCTACTTAAACAGTTACCGTGTTCCCCTTACTTCACTTGTCCTGTTTCTAATTAAACAGATACAGTGTTCCCCTTACTTCACTGGTTCCTGTTTCTGATTAAACAGTTACTGTGCTCCCCTTACTTCACTTGTCCTGTTTCTAATTAAACAGTTACTGTGCTCCCCTTACTTCACTTGTCCTGTTTCTAATTAAACAGTTACTGTGCTCCCCTTACTTCACTTGTCCAGTTAATAATTAAACAGTTACTGTGTTCCCCTTAATTCACTTGTCCTGTTTCTAATTAAAAAGTTACTTTGTTCCCCTTACTTCATTTGTCCTGTTTTTAATTAAACATTTACTGTGTTCCCCTTATTTCACTTTTCCTGTTTCTAATTAAACAATTATTGTGTTCCCTTTACTCCCCCTGTTCAATGTTTCTAATTAAACAGTGACCGTGTTCCCCTTACTTCAATTGTCCTGCTTCTAATTAAACAGTTACTGTGTTCCCCTTATTTCACTTGTCCTGTTTCTAATTAAACAGTTACTGTGTTCCCCTTACTCCCCCTGTTCACTGTTTCTAATTAAACAGTTACCGTGTTCCCCTTACTTCACTTGTCCTGTTTCCAATTAAACAGGTATTGTTTTCCCCTTACTTCACTTGTCCTGTTTCTAATTAAACAATTAATGTGTTCCCCTTACTTCACTTGTTCTGTTTCTAATTAAACAGTTACTGTGTTCCCCTTACTTCACTTCTCCTGATTCTAATTAAACAGTTACTGTGTTCCCCTTACTTCACTTGTCCTGTTTCTAATTAAACAGTTACCATGTTCACCTTACTTCACTTGTCCTGTTTCTAATTAAACAGTTACTGTGTTCCCCTTACTCCACTTGTCCTGTTTCTTATTAAACTGTTACTGTGTTCCCCTTACTTCACTTGTCCTATTTCTAATTAAACAGTTACTGTGTTCCCCTTAATTCACTTTTCCTGTCTCTAATTAAACAGTTACCATGTTCCCCTTTCTTCACTTGTCCTGTTTCTAATTAAACAGTTATTGTGTTCCACTTACTTCACTTGTCCAGTTTCTAATTAAACAGTTACTGTGTTCCCCTTACTCCACTTGTCCTGTTTCTAATTAAACAGTTACTGTGTTCCCCTTACTTCACTTGTCCTATTTCTAATTAAACAGTTACTGTGTTCCCCTGACTTCACTTTTCCTGTCTCTAATTAAACAGTTACTATGTTCCCCTTTCTTCACTTGTCCTGTTTCTAATTAAACAGTTACTGTGTTCCCCTTACTTCACTTGTCCTGTTTCTAATTAAACAGTTACTGTGTTCCCCTTACTTCACTTGTCCTGTTTCTAATTAAACAGTTACTGTGTTCCCCTTCCTTCACTTGTCCTGTTTCTAATTAAACAATTACCATGTTCCCCTTACTTCACTTGTTCACTTGTCCTGTTTCTAATTAAACAGTAACCGTGTTCCCCTTACTCACCCTGTTCACTGTTTCTCATTAAACAGTTACCGTGTTCCCCTTACTTCACTTGTCCTGTTTCTAATTAAACAGTTACCGTGTTGCCCTTACTTCACTTGTCCTGTTTCTAATTAAACAGTTAATGTGTTCCCCTTACTTCACTTGCCCTGTTTCTAATTAAACAGTTGCCGTGTTCCCCTTACTTCACTTCTCCTGCTTCTAATTAAACAATTACCATGTTCCCCTTACTTCACTTGTCCTGTTTCTAATTAAACAGTTACTGTGTTCCCCTAACTCCCCCTGTTCACTGTTTCTAATTAAACAGTTACCGTGTTCCCCTTACTTCACTTGTCCTGTTTCTAATTAAACAGTTGCCGTGTTCCCCTTACTTCACTTCTCCTGCTTCTAATTAAACAATTACCATGTTCCCCTTACTTCACTTGTCCTGCTTTTAATTAAACAGTTACTGTGTTCCCCTTACTTCACTTGTCCTGTTTCTAATTAAACAGTTACTGTGTTCCCCTTACTTCACTTGTCCTGTTTCTAATTAAACAATTACTGTGCTCCCCTTACTTCACTTGTCCTGTTTCTAATTAAACAGCTACTGTGTTCCCCTTACTTCACTTGTCCTGTTTCTAATTAAACAGTTACCGTGTTCCCCTTACTTCACTTGTCCTGTTTCTAATTAAACAGTTACTATGTTCCCCGTACTTCACTTGTCCTGTTTCTAATTAAACAGTTACCGTGTTCCTCTTACTTCACTTGTCCTGTTTCTAATTAATACAGTTACTGTGTTCCCCTTACTTCAATTGGCTTGTTTCTAATTAAACAGTTACCATGTTCCCCTTACTTCACTTGTCCTGTTTCTAATTAAACAGTTACCGTGTTCCCCTTACTTCACTTGCCCTGTTTTTAATTAAACAGTTACCGCGTTCCCCTTACTTCACTTGTCCTGTTTCTACTTAAACAGTTACCGTGTTCCCCTTACTTCACTTGTCCTGTTTCTAATTAAACAGATACAGTGTTCCCCTTACTTCACTGGTTCCTGTTTCTGATTAAACAGTTACTGTGCTCCCCTTACTTCACTTGTCCTGTTTCTAATTAAACAGTTACTGTGCTCCCCTTACTTCACTTGTCCTGTTTCTAATTAAACAGTTACTGTGCTCCCCTTACTTCACTTGTCCAGTTAATAATTAAACAGTTACTGTGTTCCCCTTAATTCACTTGTCCTGTTTCTAATTAAAAAGTTACTTTGTTCCCCTTACTTCACTTGTCCTGCTTCTAATTAAACAGTTACTGTGTTCCCCTTATTTCACTTGTCCTGTTTCTAATTAAACAGTTACTGTGTTCCCCTTACTCCCCCTGTTCACTGTTTCTAATTAAACAGTTACCGTGTTCCCCTTACTTCACTTGTCCTGTTTCCAATTAAACAGGTATTGTGTTCCCCTTACTTCACTTGTCCTGTTTCTAATTAAACAATTAATGTGTTCCCCTTACTTCACTTGTTCTGTTTCTAATTAAACAGTTACTGTGTTCCCCTTACTTCACTTGTCCTGATTCTAATTAAACAGTTACTGTGTTCCCCTTACTTCACTTGTCCTGTTTCTAATTAAACAGTTACCATGTTCACCTTACTTCACTTGTCCTGTTTCTAATTAAACAGTTACTGTGTTCCCCTTACTCCACTTGTCCTGTTTCTTATTAAACAGTTACTGTGTTCCCCTTACTTCACTTGTCCTATTTCTAATTAAACAGTTACTGTGTTCCCCTTAATTCACTTTTCCTGTCTCTAATTAAACAGTTACCATGTTCCCCTTTCTTCACTTGTCCTGTTTCTAATTAAACAGTTATTGTGTTCCACTTACTTCACTTGTCCTGTTTCTAATTAAACAGTTACTGTGTTCCCCTTACTCCACTTGTCCTGTTTCTAATTAAACAGTTACTGTGTTCCCCTTACTTCACTTGTCCTATTTCTAATTAAACAGTTACTGTGTTCCCCTGACTTCACTTTTCCTGTCTCTAATTAAACAGTTACTATGTTCCCCTTTCTTCACTTGTCCTGTTTCTAATTAAACAGTTACTGTGTTCCCCTTACTTCACTTGTCCTGTTTCTAATTAAACAGTTACTGTGTTCCCCTTACTTCACTTGTCCTGTTTCTAATTAAACAGTTACTGTGTTCCCCTTACTCACCCTGTTCACTGTTTCTCATTAAAGAGTTACCGTGTTCCCCTTACTTCACTTGTCCTGTTTCTAATTAAACAGTTACTGTGTTCCCCTTACTTCACTTTTCCTGTTTCTAATTAAACAGTTACTGTGTTCCCCTTACTCCCCCTGTTCACTGTTTCTAATTAAACAGTTACCGTGTTCCCCTTACTTCACTTGTCCTGTTTCTAATTAAACAGTTGCCGTGTTCCCCTTACTTCACTTCTCCTGCTTCTAATTAAACAATTACCATGTTCCCCTTACTTCACTTGTCCTGCTTCTAATTAAACAGTTACTGTGTTCCCCTTACTTCACTTGTCCTGTTTCTAATTAAACAATTACTGTGCTCCCCTTACTTCACTTGTCATGTTTCTAATTAAACAGCTACTGTGTTCCCCTTACTTCACTTGTCCTGTTTCTAATTAAACAGTTCCCGTGTTCCCCTTACTTCACTTGTCCTGTTTCTAATTAAACAGTTACTGTGTTCCCCTTACTTCACTCGTTCTGTTTCTAATTAAACAGTTACCGTGTTCCTCTTACTTCACTTGTCCTGTTTCTAATTAATACAGTTACTGTGTTCCCCTTACTTCAATTGGCTTGTTTCTAATTAAACAGTTACCATGTTCCCCTTACTTCACTTGTCCTGTTTCTAATTAAACAGTTACTGTGTTCCCCTTACTTCACTTGTCCTGTTTCTAATTAAACAGTTACCGTGTTCCCCTTACTTCACTTGCCCTGTTTTTAATTAAACAGTTACCGCGTTCCCCTTACTTCACTTGTCCTGTTTCTACTTAAACAGATACGGTGTTCCCCTTACTTCACTGGTTCCTGTTTCTGATTAAACAGTTACTGTGCTCCCCTTACTTCACTTGTCCTGTTTCTAATTAAACAGTTACTGTGCTCCCCTTACCTCACTTGTCCTGTTTCTAATTAAACAGTTACTGTGCTCCCCTTACTTCACTTGTCCAGTTAATAATTAAACAGTTACTGTGTTCCCCTTAATTCACTTGTCCTGTTTCTAATTAAAAAGTTACTTTGTTCCCCTTACTTCACTTGTCCTGTTTTTAATTAAACATTTACTGTATTCCCCTTATTTCACTTTTCCTGTTTCTAATTAAACAATTATTGTGTTCCCTTTACTCCCCCTGTTCAATGTTTCTAATTAAACAGTGACCGTGTTCCCCTTACTTCAATTGTCCTGCTTCTAATTAAACAGTTACTGTGTTCCCCTTATTTCACTTGTCCTGTTTCTAATTAAACAGTTACTGTGTTCCCCTTACTCCCCCTGTTCACTGTTTCTAATTAAACAGTTACCGTGTTCCCCTTACTTCACTTGTCCTGTTTCCAATTAAACAGGTATTGTGTTCCCCTTACTTCACTTGTCCTGTTTCGAATTAAACAATTAATGTGTTCCCCTTACTTCACTTGTTCTGTTTCTAATTAAACAGTTACTGTGTTCCCCTTACTTCACTTGTCCTGATTCTAATTAAACAGTTACTGTGTTCCCCTTACTTCACTTGTCCTGTTTCTAATTAAACAGTTACTGTGTTCCCCTTACTCCACTTGTCCTATTTCTTATTAAACAGTTACTGTGTTCCCCTTACTTCACTTGTCCTATTTCTAATTAAACAGTTACTGTGTTCCCCTTAATTCACTTTTCCTGTCTCTAATTAAACAGTTACCATGTTCCCCTTTCTTCACTTGTCCTGTTTCTAATTAAACAGTTATTGTGTTCCACTTACTTCACTTGTCCTGTTTCTAATTAAACAGTTACTGTGTTCCCCTTACTTCACTTGTCCTGTTTCTAATTAAACATTTACTGTGTTCCCCTTACTTTACTTGTCCTGTTTCTAATTAAACAGTTACCATGTTCCCCTTTCTTCACTTGTCCTGTTTCTAATTAAATAGTTATTGTGTTCCACTTACTTCACTTGTCCTGTTTCTAATTAAACAGTTACTGTGTTCCCCTTACTTCACTTGTCCTGTTTCTAATTAAACAGTTACTGTGCTCCCCTTACTTCACTTGTCCAGTTAATAATTAAACAGTTACTGTGTTCCCCTTAATTCACTTGTCCTGTTTCTAATTAAAAAGTTACTTTGTTCCCCTTACTTCACTTGTCCTGCTTCTAATTAAACAGTTACTGTGTTCCCCTTATTTCACTTGTCCTGTTTCTAATTAAACAGTTACTGTGTTCCCCTTACTCCCCCTGTTCACTGTTTCTAATTAAACAGTTACCGTGTTCCCCTTACTTCACTTGTCCTGTTTCCAATTAAACAGGTATTGTGTTCCCCTTACTTCACTTGTCCTGTTTCTAATTAAACAATTAATGTGTTCCCCTTACTTCACTTGTTCTGTTTCTAATTAAACAGTTACTGTGTTCCCCTTACTTCACTTGTCCTGATTCTAATTAAACAGTTACTGTGTTCCCCTTACTTCACTTGTCCTGTTTCTAATTAAACAGTTACCATGTTCACCTTACTTCACTTGTCCTGTTTCTAATTAAACAGTTACTGTGTTCCCCTTACTCCACTTGTCCTGTTTCTTATTAAACAGTTACTGTGTTCCCCTTACTTCACTTGTCCTATTTCTAATTAAACAGTTACTGTGTTCCCCTTAATTCACTTTTCCTGTCTCTAATTAAACAGTTACCATGTTCCCCTTTCTTCACTTGTCCTGTTTCTAATTAAACAGTTATTGTGTTCCACTTACTTCACTTGTCCTGTTTCTAATTAAACAGTTACTGTGTTCCCCTTACTCCACTTGTCCTGTTTCTAATTAAACAGTTACTGTGTTCCCCTTACTTCACTTGTCCTATTTCTAATTAAACAGTTACTGTGTTCCCCTGACTTCACTTTTCCTGTCTCTAATTAAACAGTTACTATGTTCCCCTTTCTTCACTTGTCCTGTTTCTAATTAAACAGTTACTGTGTTCCCCTTACTTCACTTGTCCTGTTTCTAATTAAACAGTTACTGTGTTCCCCTTACTTCACTTGTCCTGTTTCTAATTAAACAGTTACTGTGTTCCCCTTACTCACCCTGTTCACTGTTTCTCATTAAAGAGTTACCGTGTTCCCCTTACTTCACTTGTCCTGTTTCTAATTAAACAGTTACTGTGTTCCCCTTACTTCACTTTTCCTGTTTCTAATTAAACAGTTACTGTGTTCCCCTTACTCCCCCTGTTCACTGTTTCTAATTAAACAGTTACCGTGTTCCCCTTACTTCACTTGTCCTGTTTCTAATGAAACAGTTGCCGTGTTCCCCTTACTTCACTTCTCCTGCTTCTAATTAAACAATTACCATGTTCCCCTTACTTCACTTGTCCTGCTTCTAATTAAACAGTTACTGTGTTCCCCTTACTTCACTTGTCCTGTTTCTAATTAAACAATTACTGTGCTCCCCTTACTTCACTTGTCATGTTTCTAATTAAACAGCTACTGTGTTCCCCTTACTTCACTTGTCCTGTTTCTAATTAAACAGTTCCCGTGTTCCCCTTACTTCACTTGTCCTGTTTCTAATTAAACAGTTACTGTGTTCCCCTTACTTCACTCGTTCTGTTTCTAATTAAACAGTTACCGTGTTCCTCTTACTTCACTTGTCCTGTTTCTAATTAATACAGTTACTGTGTTCCCCTTACTTCAATTGGCTTGTTTCTAATTAAACAGTTACCATGTTCCCCTTACTTCACTTGTCCTGTTTCTAATTAAACAGTTACTGTGTTCCCCTTACTTCACTTGTCCTGTTTCTAATTAAACAGTTACCGTGTTCCCCTTACTTCACTTGCCCTGTTTTTAATTAAACAGTTACCGCGTTCCCCTTACTTCACTTGTCCTGTTTCTACTTAAACAGATACGGTGTTCCCCTTACTTCACTGGTTCCTGTTTCTGATTAAACAGTTACTGTGCTCCCCTTACTTCACTTGTCCTGTTTCTAATTAAACAGTTACTGTGCTCCCCTTACCTCACTTGTCCTGTTTCTAATTAAACAGTTACTGTGCTCCCCTTACTTCACTTGTCCAGTTAATAATTAAACAGTTACTGTGTTCCCCTTAATTCACTTGTCCTGTTTCTAATTAAAAAGTTACTTTGTTCCCCTTACTTCACTTGTCCTGTTTTTAATTAAACATTTACTGTATTCCCCTTATTTCACTTTTCCTGTTTCTAATTAAACAATTATTGTGTTCCCTTTACTCCCCCTGTTCAATGTTTCTAATTAAACAGTGACCGTGTTCCCCTTACTTCAATTGTCCTGCTTCTAATTAAACAGTTACTGTGTTCCCCTTATTTCACTTGTCCTGTTTCTAATTAAACAGTTACTGTGTTCCCCTTACTCCCCCTGTTCACTGTTTCTAATTAAACAGTTACCGTGTTCCCCTTACTTCACTTGTCCTGTTTCCAATTAAACAGGTATTGTGTTCCCCTTACTTCACTTGTCCTGTTTCTAATTAAACAATTAATGTGTTCCCCTTACTTCACTTGTTCTGTTTCTAATTAAACAGTTACTGTGTTCCCCTTACTTCACTTGTCCTGATTCTAATTAAACAGTTACTGTGTTCCCCTTACTTCACTTGTCCTGTTTCTAATTAAACAGTTACTGTGTTCCCCTTACTCCACTTGTCCTATTTCTTATTAAACAGTTACTGTGTTCCCCTTACTTCACTTGTCCTATTTCTAATTAAACAGTTACTGTGTTCCCCTTAATTCACTTTTCCTGTCTCTAATTAAACAGTTACCATGTTCCCCTTTCTTCACTTGTCCTGTTTCTAATTAAACAGTTATTGTGTTCCACTTACTTCACTTGTCCTGTTTCTAATTAAACAGTTACTGTGTTCCCCTTACTTCACTTGTCCTGTTTCTAATTAAACATTTACTGTGTTCCCCTTACTTTACTTGTCCTGTTTCTAATTAAACAGTTACTGTGTTCCCCTTACTTCACTTGTCCTGTTTCTAATTAAACAGTTACTGTGTTTCCCTTCCTTCACTTGTCCTGTTTCTAATTAAACAGTTACCGTGTTCCTCTTACTTCACTTGTCCTGTTTCTAATTAATACAGTTACTGTGTTCCCCTTACTTCAATTGGCTTGTTTCTAATTAAACAGTTACCATGTTCCCCTTACTTCACTTGTCCTGTTTCTAATTAAACAGTTACCGTGTTCCCCTTACTTCACTTGCCCTGTTTTTAATTAAACAGTTACCGCGTTCCCCTTACTTCACTTGTCCTGTTTCTACTTAAACAGTTACCGTGTTCCCCTTACTTCACTTGTCCTGTTTCTAATTAAACAGATACAGTGTTCCCCTTACTTCACTGGTTCCTGTTTCTGATTAAACAGTTACTGTGCTCCCCTTACTTCACTTGTCCTGTTTCTAATTAAACAGTTACTGTGCTCCCCTTACTTCACTTGTCCTGTTTCTAATTAAACAGTTACTGTGCTCCCCTTACTTCACTTGTCCAGTTAATAATTAAACAGTTACTGTGTTCCCCTTAATTCACTTGTCCTGTTTCTAATTAAAAAGTTACTTTGTTCCCCTTACTTCACTTGTCCTGCTTCTAATTAAACAGTTACTGTGTTCCCCTTATTTCACTTGTCCTGTTTCTAATTAAACAGTTACTGTGTTCCCCTTACTCCCCCTGTTCACTGTTTCTAATTAAACAGTTACCGTGTTCCCCTTACTTCACTTGTCCTGTTTCCAATTAAACAGGTATTGTGTTCCCCTTACTTCACTTGTCCTGTTTCTAATTAAACAATTAATGTGTTCCCCTTACTTCACTTGTTCTGTTTCTAATTAAACAGTTACTGTGTTCCCCTTACTTCACTTGTCCTGATTCTAATTAAACAGTTACTGTGTTCCCCTTACTTCACTTGTCCTGTTTCTAATTAAACAGTTACCATGTTCACCTTACTTCACTTGTCCTGTTTCTAATTAAACAGTTACTGTGTTCCCCTTACTCCACTTGTCCTGTTTCTTATTAAACAGTTACTGTGTTCCCCTTACTTCACTTGTCCTATTTCTAATTAAACAGTTACTGTGTTCCCCTTAATTCACTTTTCCTGTCTCTAATTAAACAGTTACCATGTTCCCCTTTCTTCACTTGTCCTGTTTCTAATTAAACAGTTATTGTGTTCCACTTACTTCACTTGTCCTGTTTCTAATTAAACAGTTACTGTGTTCCCCTTACTCCACTTGTCCTGTTTCTAATTAAACAGTTACTGTGTTCCCCTTACTTCACTTGTCCTATTTCTAATTAAACAGTTACTGTGTTCCCCTGACTTCACTTTTCCTGTCTCTAATTAAACAGTTACTATGTTCCCCTTTCTTCACTTGTCCTGTTTCTAATTAAACAGTTACTGTGTTCCCCTTACTTCACTTGTCCTGTTTCTAATTAAACAGTTACTGTGTTCCCCTTACTTCACTTGTCCTGTTTCTAATTAAACAGTTACTGTGTTCCCCTTACTCACCCTGTTCACTGTTTCTCTTTAAAGAGTTACCGTGTTCCCCTTACTTCACTTGTCCTGTTTCTAATTAAACAGTTACTGTGTTCCCCTTACTTCACTTTTCCTGTTTCTAATTAAACAGTTACTGTGTTCCCCTTACTCCCCCTGTTCACTGTTTCTAATTAAACAGTTACCGTGTTCCCCTTACTTCACTTGTCCTGTTTCTAATTAAACAGTTGCCGTGTTCCCCTTACTTCACTTCTCCTGCTTCTAATTAAACAATTACCATGTTCCCCTTACTTCACTTGTCCTGCTTCTAATTAAACAGTTACTGTGTTCCCCTTACTTCACTTGTCCTGTTTCTAATTAAACAATTACTGTGCTCCCCTTACTTCACTTGTCATGTTTCTAATTAAACAGCTACTGTGTTCCCCTTACTTCACTTGTCCTGTTTCTAATTAAACAGTTCCCGTGTTCCCCTTACTTCACTTGTCCTGTTTCTAATTAAACAGTTACTGTGTTCCCCTTACTTCACTCGTTCTGTTTCTAATTAAACAGTTACCGTGTTCCTCTTACTTCACTTGTCCTGTTTCTAATTAATACAGTTACTGTGTTCCCCTTACTTCAATTGGCTTGTTTCTAATTAAACAGTTACCATGTTCCCCTTACTTCACTTGTCCTGTTTCTAATTAAACAGTTACTGTGTTCCCCTTACTTCACTTGTCCTGTTTCTAATTAAACAGTTACCGTGTTCCCCTTACTTCACTTGCCCTGTTTTTAATTAAACAGTTACCGCGTTCCCCTTACTTCACTTGTCCTGTTTCTACTTAAACAGATACGGTGTTCCCCTTACTTCACTGGTTCCTGTTTCTGATTAAACAGTTACTGTGCTCCCCTTACTTCACTTGTCCTGTTTCTAATTAAACAGTTACTGTGCTCCCCTTACCTCACTTGTCCTGTTTCTAATTAAACAGTTACTGTGCTCCCCTTACTTCACTTGTCCAGTTAATAATTAAACAGTTACTGTGTTCCCCTTAATTCACTTGTCCTGTTTCTAATTAAAAAGTTACTTTGTTCCCCTTACTTCACTTGTCCTGTTTTTAATTAAACATTTACTGTATTCCCCTTATTTCACTTTTCCTGTTTCTAATTAAACAATTATTGTGTTCCCTTTACTCCCCCTGTTCAATGTTTCTAATTAAACAGTGACCGTGTTCCCCTTACTTCAATTGTCCTGCTTCTAATTAAACAGTTACTGTGTTCCCCTTATTTCACTTGTCCTGTTTCTAATTAAACAGTTACTGTGTTCCCCTTACTCCCCCTGTTCACTGTTTCTAATTAAACAGTTACCGTGTTCCCCTTACTTCACTTGTCCTGTTTCCAATTAAACAGGTATTGTGTTCCCCTTACTTCACTTGTCCTGTTTCTAATTAAACAATTAATGTGTTCCCCTTACTTCACTTGTTCTGTTTCTAATTAAACAGTTACTGTGTTCCCCTTACTTCACTTGTCCTGATTCTAATTAAACAGTTACTGTGTTCCCCTTACTTCACTTGTCCTGTTTCTAATTAAACAGTTACTGTGTTCCCCTTACTCCACTTGTCCTATTTCTTATTAAACAGTTACTGTGTTCCCCTTACTTCACTTGTCCTATTTCTAATTAAACAGTTACTGTGTTCCCCTTAATTCACTTTTCCTGTCTCTAATTAAACAGTTACCATGTTCCCCTTTCTTCACTTGTCCTGTTTCTAATTAAACAGTTATTGTGTTCCACTTACTTCACTTGTCCTGTTTCTAATTAAACAGTTACTGTGTTCCCCTTACTTCACTTGTCCTGTTTCTAATTAAACATTTACTGTGTTCCCCTTACTTTACTTGTCCTGTTTCTAATTAAACAGTTACTGTGTTCCCCTTACTTCACTTGTCCTGTTTCTAATTAAACAGTTACTGTGTTTCCCTTCCTTCACTTGTCCTGTTTCTAATTAAACAGTTACCGTGTTCCCCTTACTACACTTGTCCTGTTTCTAATTAAACAGTTACTGTGTTCTCTTTACTTCCCATGTGCACTGTTCCTAATTAAACAGTTACCGTGTTTCCCTTCCTTCACTTGTCCTGTTTCTAACGAAACAGTTACTGTGTTCCCCTTACTTCACTTGTCCTGTTTCTAATTAAACAGTTACAGTGTTCCCCTTACTTCACTTGTCCTGTTTCTAATTGAACAGTTACTGTGTTCCCCTTAGTTCACTTGTCCTGTTCCTAATTAAACAATTACCATGTTCCCCTTACTTCACTTGTTCACTTGTCCTGTTTCTAATTAAACAGTAACCGTGTTCCCCTTCCTCCCCCTGTTCACTGTTTCTAATTAAACAGTTACCGTGTTCCCCTTACTTCACTTGTCCTGATTCTAATTAAACAGTTACTGTGTTCCCCTTACTTCACTTGTCCTGTTTCTAATTAAACAGTTACTGCATTCCCCTTACTTCACTTGTGCTGTTTCTAATTAAATAGTTACTGTGTTCCCCTTACTTCACTTGTCCTGTTTCTAATTAAACAGTTACTGTGTTCCCCTTACTTCAGTTGTCCTGTTTCTAATTAAACAGTTACTGTGTTCCCCTTACTTCCCCTGTGCACTGTTCCTAATTAAACAGTTAGCGTGTTTCCCTTCCTTCACTTGTCCTGTTTCTAATTAAACAGTTACCGTGTTCCCCTTACTTCACTTGTCCTGTTTCTAATTAAACAGTTGCCGTGTTCCCCTTGCTTCACTTCTCCTGCTTCTAATTAAACAATTACCATGTTCCGCTTACTTCACTTGTCCTGTTTCTAATTAAACAGTTACTGTGTTCCCCTTACTCCCCCTGTTCACTGTTTCTAATTAAACAGTTACCGTGTTCCCCTTACTTCACTTGTCCTGTTTCTAATTAAACAGTTGCCGTGTTCCCCTTACTTAACTTCTACTGCTTCTAATTAAACAATTACCATGTTCCCATTACTTCACTTGTCCTGCTTCTAATTAAACAGTTACTGTGTTCCCCTTACATCACTTGTCCTGTTTCTCATTAAACAGTAACCGTGTTCCCCTTCCTCCCCCTGTTCACTGTTTCTAATTAAACAGTTACCGTGTTCCCCTTACTTCACTTGTCCTGTTTCTAATTAAACAGTTACTGTGTTCCCCTTACTTCACTTGTCATGTTTCTAATTAAACAGTTACTGTGTCCCCCTTACTTCACTTGTGCTGTTTCTAATTAAACAGTTACTGTGTTCCCCTTACTTCACTTGTGCAGTTTCTAATTAAACAGTTACTGTGTTCCCCTTAATTCACTTGTCCTGTTTCTAATTAAACAATTACTGTGTTCCCTTTACTCCCCCTGTTCACTGTTTCTAATTAAACAGTGACCGTGTTACCCTTACTTCACTTGTCCTGCTTCTAATTAAAAAGTTACTGTGTTCCCCTTACTTCACTTGTCCTGTTTCTAATTAAACATTCACTGTGTTCCCCTTACTTCACTTTTCCTGTTTCTAATTAAACAGTTACTGTGTTCTCCTTACTTCCCCTGTGCACTGTTCCTAATTAAACAGTTACCGTGTTTCCCTTCCTTCATTTGTCCTGTTTCTAACTAAACAGTTACTGTGTTCCCCTTACTTCAGTTGTCCTGTTTCTAATTAAACAGTTACAGTGTTCCCCTTAATTCACTTGTCCTGGTTCTAATTAAACAGTTACTGTGTTCCCCTTAGTTCACTTGTCCTGTTTCTAATTAAAGAATTACCATGTTCCCCTTACTTCACTTGTTCACTTGTCCTGATTCTAATTAAACAGTAACCGTGTTCCCCTTACTTCCGCTGTTCACTGTTTCAAATTAAACAGTTACCGTGTTCCCCTTACTTCACTTGTCCTGTTTCTAATTAAACAGTTACTGTGTTCCCCTTACTTCACTTGTCCTGTTTCTAATTAAACAGTTACTGTGTTCCCCTTACTTCACTTGTGCTGTTTCTAATTAAACAGTTACTGTGTTCCCCTTACATCACTTGTCCTGTTTCTAATTAAACAGTTACTGTGTTCCCCTTACTTCACTTGTCCTGTTTCTAATTTAACAGTTACTGTGTTCCCCTTACTTCACTTGTCCTGTTTCTCATTAAACAGTTACTGTGTTCCACTTACTTCCCCTGTGCACTGTTCCTAATTAAACAGTTACCGTGTTTCCCTTCCTTCATTTGTCTTGTTTCTAATTAAACAGTTACTGTGTTCCCCTTACTTCCCCTGTGCACTGTTTCTACTTAAACAGTTACCGTGTTCCCCTTACTTCACTTGTCCTGTTTCTAATTAAACAGATACCATGTTCCCCTTACTTCACTTGTTCCTGTTTCTGATTAAACAGTTACTGTGCTCCCTTTACTTCACTTGTCCTGTTTCTAATTAAAAAGTTACTGTGCTCCCCTTACTTCACTTGTCCTGTTTCTAATTAAACAGTTACTGTGTTCCCCTTACTTCACTTGTCCTGTTTCTAATTAAACAGTTACTGTGTTCCCCTTACTTCACTTGTCCTGTTTCTAATTAAACATTCACTGGGTTCCCCTTAATTCACTTTTCCTGTTTCTAATTAAACAGTTACTGTGTTCTCCTTACTTCCCCTGTGCACTGTTCCTAATTAAACAGTTACCGTGTTTCCCTTCCTTCATTTGTCCTGTTTCTAACTAAACAGTTACTGTGTTCCCCTTACTTCAGTTGTCCTGTTTCTAATTAAACAGTTACAGTGTTCCCCTTAATTCACTTGTCCTGGTTCTAATTAAACAGTTACTGTGTTCCCCTTAGTTCACTTGTCCTGTTTCTAATTAAAGAATTACCATGTTCCCCTTACTTCACTTGTTCACTTGTCCTGATTCTAATTAAACAGTAACCGTGTTCCCCTTACTTCCGCTGTTCACTGTTTCAAATTAAACAGTTACCGTGTTCCCCTTACTTCACTTGTCCTGTTTCTAATTAAACAGTTACTGTGTTCCCCTTACTTCACTTGTCCTGTTTCTAATTAAACAGTTACTGTGTTCCCCTTACTTCACTTGTGCTGTTTCTAATTAAACAGTTACTGTGTTCCCCTTACATCACTTGTCCTGTTTCTAATTAAACAGTTACTGTGTTCCCCTTACTTCACTTGTCCTGTTTCTAATTTAACAGTTACTGTGTTCCCCTTACTTCACTTGTCCTGTTTCTCATTAAACTGTTACTGTGTTCCCCTTACTTCCCCTGTGCACTGTTCCTAATTAAACAGTTACCGTGTTTCCCTTCCTTCATTTGTCCTGTTTCTAATTAAACAGTTACTGTGTTCCCCTTACTTCCCCTGTGCACTGTTTCTACTTAAACAGTTACCGTGTTCCCCTTACTTCACTTGTCCTGTTTCTAATTAAACAGATACCATGTTCCCCTTACTTCACTTGTTCCTGTTTCTGATTAAACAGTTACTGTGCTCCCTTTACTTCACTTGTCCTGTTTCTAATTAAACAGTTACTGTGCTCCCCTTACTTCACTTGTCCTGTTTCTAATTAAACAGTTACTGTGTTCCCCTTACTTCACTTGTCCTGTTTCTAATTAAACAGTTACTGTGCTCCCCTTACTTCACTTGTCCAGTTTCTAATTAAACAGTTACTGTGTTCCCCTTAATTCACTTGTCCTGTTTCTAATTAAAAAGTTACTGTGTTCCCCTTACTTCACTTGTCCTGTTTCTAATTAAACATTTACTGTGTTCCCCTTACTTCAATTTTCCTGTTTCTAATTAAACAATTACTGTGTTCCCTTTACTCCCCCTGTTCACTGTTTCTAATTAAACAGTGACCGTGTTCCCCTGACTTCACTTGTCCTGCTTCTAATTAAAAAGTTACAGTGTTCCCCTTACTTCACTTGTCCTGTTTCGAATTAAACATTTACTGTGTTCCCCTTACTTCACTTTTCCTGTTTCTAATTAAACAATTACTGTGTTCCCTTTACTCCCCCTTTTCACTGTTTCTAATTAAACAGTGACCGTGTTCCCCTTACTTCACTTGTCCTGCTTCTAATTAAACAGTTACTGTGTTCCCCTTACTTCCCTTGTCCTGTTTCTAATTAAACAGTTACTGTGTTCCCCTGACTTCACTTGTCCTGTTTCTAATTAAACAGTTACCATGTTCCCCTTACTTCACTTCTCCTGTTTCTAATTAAACAGTTACTGTGTTCCCCTTACTTCACTTGTCCTGTTTCTAATTAAACAGTTACCGTGTTCCCCTTACTTCACTTGTCCTGTTTCTAATTAAACAGTTACCGTGTTCCCCTTACTACACTTGTCCTGTTTCTAATTAAACAGTTACAGTGTTCCCCTTACTTCACTTGTCCTGTTTCTAATTAAACAGTTACCGTGTTCCCCTTACTACACTTGTCCTGTCTCTAATTAAACAGTTACTGTGTTCCCCTTACTTCAGTTGTCCTGTTTCTAATTAAACAGTTACTGTGTTCTCCTTACTTCCCCTGTGCACTGTTCCTAATTAAACAGTTACCGTGTTTCCCCTCCTTCACTTGTCCTGTTTCTAACTAAACAGTTACTGTGTTCCCCTTACTTCACTTGTCCTGTTTCTAATTAAACAGTTACAGTGTTCCCCTTACTTCACTTGTCCTGTTTCTAATTAAACAGTTACTGTGTACCCCTTAGTTCACTTGTCCTGTTTCGAATTAAAAAATTACCATGTTCCCCTTACTTCACTTGTTCACTTGTCCTGTTTCTCATTAAACAGTAACCGTGTTCCCCTTCCGCCCCCTGTTCACTGTTTCTAATTAAACAGTTACCGTGTTCCCCTTACTTCACTTGTCCTGTTTCTAATTAAACAGTTACTGTGTTCCCCTTACTTCACTTGTCCTGTTTCAAATTAAACAGTTACTGTGTTCCCCTTACTTCACTTGTGCTGTTTCTAATTAAACAGTTACTGTGTTCCCCTTACTTCACTTGTCCTGTTTCTAATTAAACAGTTACCGTGTTCCCCTTACTACACTTGTCCTGTTTCTAATTAAACAGTTACCGTGTTCCCCTTACTTCAGTTGTCCTGTTTCTAATTAAACAGTTACAGTATTCCCCTTACTTCACTTGTCCTGTTTCTAATTAAACAGTTACTGTGTTCCCCTTAGTTCACTTGTCCTGTTTCGAATTAAAGAATTACCATGTTCCCCTTACTTCACTTGTTCACTTGTCCTGTTTCTAATTAAACAGTAACCGTGTTCCTCTTACTCCCGCTTTTCACTCTTTCTAATTAAATAGTTAGCGTGTTCCACTTACTTCACTTGTCCTGTTTCTAATTAAACAGTTACTGTGTTCCCCTTACTTCACTTGTCCTGTTTCTAATTAAACAGTGACTGTGTTCCCCTTACTTCACTTGTGCTGTTTCTAATTAAACAGTTACTGTGTTCCCCTTACATCACTTGTCCTGTTTCTAATTAAACAGTTACTGTGCTCCCCTTACTTCACTTGTCCTGTTTCTAATTTAACAGTTACTGTGTTCCCCTTACTTCACTTGTCCTGTTTCTAATTAAACAGTTACTGTGTTCCCCTTACTTCCCCTGTGCACTGTTCCTAATTAAACAGTTACCGTGTTCCCCTTCCTTCACTTGTCCACTTTCTAATTAAACAGTTACTGTGCTCCCCTTACTTCCCCTGTGCACTGTTTCTACTTAAACAGTTACCGTGTTCCCCTTACTTCACTTGTCCTGTTTCTAATTAAACAGATACCGTGTTCCCCTTACGTCACTTGTTCCTGTTTCTGATTAAACAGTTACTGTGCTCCCTTTACTTCACTTCTCCTGTTTCTAAATAAACAGTTACTGTGCTCCCCTTACTTCACTTGTCCTGTTTCTAATTAAACAGTTACTGTGCTCCCCTTACTTCACTTGTCCAGTTTCTAATTAAACAGTTACTGTGTTCCCCTTAATTCACTTGTCCTGTTTCTAATTAAAAAGTTACTGTGTTCCCCTTACTTCACTTGTCCTGTTTCTAATTAAACATTTACTGTGTTCCCCTTACTTCACTTTTCCTGTTTCTAATTAAACAATTACTGTGTTCCCTTTACTCCCCCTGTTCACTGTTTCTAATTAAACAGTGACCGTGTTCCCCTTGCATCACTTGTCCTTCTTCTAATTAAAAAGTTACTGTTTTCCCCTTACTTCACTTGTCCTGTTTCTAATTAAACATTTTCTGTGTTCCACTGACTTCACTTTTCCAGTTTCTAATTAAACAATTACTGTGTTCCCTTTACTCACCCTGTTCACTGTTTCTAATTAAACAGTGACCGTGTTCCCCTTACTTCACTTGTCCTGCTTCTAATTAAACAGTTACTGTGTTCCCCTTACTTCACTTGTCCTGTTTCTAATTGGACAGTTACTGTGTTCCCCTTACTTCACTTGTCCTGTTTCTAATTAAACAGTTAGCATGTTCCCCTTTCTTCACTTGTCCTGTTTGTAATTAAACAGTTACTGTGTTCCCCTGACTTCACTTGTCCTGTTTCTAATTAAACAGTTACCGTGTTCCCCTTACTTCACTTGTCCTGTTTCTAATTAAACAGTTACCGTGTTCCCCTTACTACACTTGTCCTGTTTCTAATTAAACAGTTACTGTGTACCCCTTACTTCAGTTGTCCTGTTACTAATTAAACAGTTACTGTGTTCTCCTTACTTCCCCTGTGCACTGTTCCTAATTAAACAGTTACCGTGTACCCCTTACTTCAGTTGTCCTGTTTCTAACTAAACAGTTACTGTGTTCCCCTTACTTCACTTGTCCTGTTTCTAATTAAACAGTTACAGTGTTCCCCTTACTTCACTTGTCCTGTTTATAATTAAACATTTACTGTGTACCCCTTAGTTCACTTGTCCTGTTTCTAATTAAAAAATTACCATGCTCCCCTTACTTCACTTGTTCACTTGTCCTGTTTCTCATTAAACAGTAACCGTGTTCCCCTTCCTCCCCCTGTTCACTGTTTCTAATTAAACAGTTACCGTGTTCCCCTTACTTCATTTGTCCTGTTTCTAATTAAACAGTTACTGTGTTCCCCTTACTTCACTTGTGCTGTTTCTAATTAAACAGTTACTGTGTTCTCCTTAAATCACTTGTCCTGTTTCTAATTAAACAGTTACTGTGTTCCCCTTACTTCACTTGTCCTTTTTCTAATTAAACGGTTACTGTGTTCCCCTTACTTCACTTGTCCTGTTTCTAATTAAACAGTTACCATGTTCCCCTTACTTCACTTGTCCTGTTTCTAATTAAACAGTTACTGTGTTCCCCTTATTCACTTGTCCTGTTTCTAATTAAACAGTTACCGTGTTCCCCTTACTACACTTGTCCTGTTTCTAATTAAACAGTTACTGTGTTCCCCTTACTTCAGTTGTCCTGTTTCTAATTAAACAGTTACTGTGTTCTCCTTACTTCCCCTGTGCACTGTTCCTAATTAAACAGTTACCGTGTTTCCCCTCCTTCACTTGTCCTGTTTCTAACTAAACAGTTACTGTGTTCCCCTTACTTCACTTGTCCTGTTTCTAATTAAACAGTTACAGTGTTCCCCTTACTTCACTTGTCCTGTTTCTAATTAAACAGTTACTGTGTACCCCTTAGTTCACTTGTCCTGTTTCGAATTAAAAAATTACCATGTTCCCCTTACTTCACTTGTTCACTTGTCCTGTTTCTCATTAAACAGTAACCGTGTTCCCCTTCCTCCCCCTGTTCACTGTTTCTAATTAAACAGTTACCGTGTTCCCCTTACTTCACTTGTCCTGTTTCTAATTAAACAGTTACTGTGTTCCCCTTACTTCACTTGTCCTGTTTCTAATTAAACAGTTACTGTGTTCCCCTTACTTCACTTGTGCTGTTTCTAATTAAACAGTTACTGTGTTCCCCTTACTTCACTTGTCCTGTTTCTAATTAAACAGTTACCGTGTTCCCCTTACTTCACTTGTCCTGTTTCTAATTAAACAGTTACCGTGTTCCCCTTACTACACTTGTCCTGTTTCTAATTAAACAGTTACTGTGTTCCCCTTACTTCAGTTGTCCTGTTTCTAATTAAACAGTTACAGTGTTCCCCTTACTTCACTTGTCCTGTTTCTAATTATACAGTTACTGTGTTCCCCTTAGTTCACTTGTCCTGTTTCGAATTAAGGAATTACTATGTTCCCCTTACTTCACTTGTTCACTTGTCCTGTTTCTAATTAAACAGTAACCGTGTTCCTCTTACTCCCGCTTTTCACTGTTTCTAATTAAATAGTTACCGTGTTCCCCTTACTTCACTTGTCCTGTTTCTAATTAAACAGTTACTGTGTTCCCCTTACTTTACTTCTCCTGTTTCTAATTAAACAGTGACTGTGTTCCCCTTACTTCACTTGTGCTGTTTTTTTTAAACAGTTACTGTGTTCCCCTTACATCACTTGTCCTGTTTCTAATTAAACAGTTACTGTGCTCCCCTTACTTCACTTGTCCTGTTTCTAATTTAACAGTTACTGTGTTCCCCTTACTTCACTTGTCCTGTTTCTAATTAAACAGTTACTGTGTTCCCCTTACTTCCCCTGTGCACTGTTCCTAATTAAACAGTTACCGTGTTTCCCTTCCTTCACTTGTCTTGTTTCTAATTAAACAGTTACTGTGTTCCCCTTACTTCCCCTGTGCACTGTTTCGACTTAAACAGTTACCGTGTTCCCCTTACTTCACTTGTCCTGTTTCTAATTAAACAGATACCGTGTTCCCCTTACTTCACTTGTTCCTGTTTCTGATTAAACAGTTACTGTGCTCCCTTTACTTCATTTCTCCTGTTTCTAATTAAACAGTTACTGTGCTCCCCTTACTTCACTTGTCCTGTTTCTAATTAAACAGTTACTGTGCTCCCCTTACTTCACTTGTCCAGTTTCTAATTAAACAGTTACTGTGTTCCCCTTAATTCACTTGTCCTGTTTCTAATTAAAAAGTTACTGTGTTCCCCTTACTTCACTTGTCCTGTTCCTAATTAAACATTTACTGTGTTCCCCTTACTTCACTTTTCCTGTTTCTAATTAAACAATTACTGTGTTCCCTTTACTCCCCCTGTTCACTGTTTCTAATTAAACAGTGACCGTGTTCCCCTTGCATCACTTGTCCTTCTTCTAATTAAAAAGTTACTGTTTTCCCCTTACTTCACTTGTCCTGTTTCTAATTAAACATTTACTGTGTTCCACTGACTTCACTTTTCCTGTTTCTAATTAAACAATTACTCTGTTCCCTTTACTCCCCCTGTTCACTGTTTCTAATTAAACAGTGACCGTGTTCCCCTTACTTCACTTGTCCTGCTTCTAATTAAACAGTTACTGTGTTCCCCTTACTTCACTTGTCCTGTTTCTAATTGGACAGTTACTGTGTTCCCCTTACTTCACTTGTCCTGTTTCTAATTAAACAGTTAGCATGTTCCCCTTACTTCACTTGTCCTGTTTGTAATTAAACAGTTACTGTGTTCCCCTGACTTCACTTGTCCTGTTTCTAATTAAACAGTTACCGTGTTCCCCTTACTTCACTTGTCCTGTTTCTAATTAAACAGTTACCGTGTTCCCCTTACTACACTTGTCCTGTTTCTAATTAAACAGTTACTGTGTTCTCCTTACTTCCCCTGTGCACTGTTCCTAATTAAACAGTTACCGTGTTTCCCCTCCTTCACTTGTCCTGTTTCTAACTAAACAGTTACTGTGTTCCCCTTACTTCACTTGTCCTGTTTCTAATTAAACAGTTACAGTGTTCCCCTTACTTCACTTGTTCTGTTTCTAATTGAACATTTACTGTGTACCCCTTAGTTCACTTGTCCTGTTTCTAATTAAAAAATTACCGTGTTCCCCTTACTTCACTTGTTCACTTGTCCTGTTTCTCATTAAACAGTAACCGTGTTCCCCTTCCTCCCCCTGTTCACTGTTTCTAATTAAACAGTTACCGTGTTCCCCTTACTTCACTTGTCCTGTTTCTAATTAAACAGTTACTGTGTTCCACTTACTTCACTTGTGCTGTTTCTAATTAAACAGTTACTGTGTTCTCCTTAAATCACTTGTCCTGTTTCTAATTAAACAGTTACTGTGTTCCCCTTACTTCACTTGTCCTTTTTCTAATTAAGCAGTTACTGTGTTCCCCTTACTTCACTTGCCCTGTTTCTAATTAAACAGTTACTGTTTTCCCCTTACTTCCCCTGTGCACTGTTCCTAATTAAACAGTTACCGTGTTTCCTTTCCTTCACTTGTCCTGTTTCTAATTAAACAGTTACCGTGTTCCCCTTACTTCACTTGTCCTGATTCTAATTAAACAGTTAATGTGTTCCCCTTACTTCACTTGCCCTGTTTCTAATTAAACAGTTGCCGTGTTCCCCTTACTTCACTTCTCCTGCTTCTAATTAAACAATTACCATGTTCCCCTTACTTCACTTGTCCTGTTTTCTAATTAAACAGTTACTGTGCTCCCCTTACTTCACTTGTCCTGTTTCTAATTAAACAGTTACCGTGTTCCCCTTACTCCCCCTGTTCACTGTTTCTAATTAAACAGTTACCGTGTTCCCCTTACTTCACTTGTCCTGTTTCTAATTAAACAGTTATTGTGTTCCCCTTACTTCACTTGTCCTGTTTCTAATTAAACAATTACTGTGCTCCCCTTACTTCACTTGTCCTGTTTCTAATTAAACAGTTACTGTGTTCCCCTTACTTCACTTGTCCTGTTTCTAATTAAACAGTTACCGTGTTCCCCTTACTTCACTTGTCCTGTTTCTAATTAAATAGTTACTTTGTTCTCCTTACTTCGCTTGTCCTGTTTCTAATTAAACAATTTCTGTGTTCCCCTTACTTCACTTGTCCTGTTTCTAATTAAACAGTTACTGTGTTCCCCTTACTTCACTTGTCCTGTTTCTAATTAAACAGTTACCGTGTTCCTCTTACTTCACTTGTCCTGTTTCTAATTAATACAGTTACTGTGGTCCCCTTACTTCACTTGTCCTGTTTCTAATTAAACCGTTACTGTGTTCCCCTTACTTCACTTGTGCTGTTTCTAATTAAACAGTTACCGTGTTCCCCTTACTTCACTTGTTCTTGTTTCTAATTAAACAGTTACCGTGTTCCCCTTACTTCACTTGTCCTGTTTCTAATTAAACAGTTACCGTGTTCCCCTTACTTCACTTGTCCTGTTTTTAATTACACAGTTAACGCGTTCCCCTTACTTCACTTCTTCCTGTTTCTAATTAAACAGTTACTGTGTTCCCATTACTTCACTTGTCCTGTTTCTAATTAAACAGTTACTGTGTTCCCCTTACTTCACTTGTCCTGTTTCTAATTAAACAGTTACCGTGTTCCCCTTACTTCACTTGTTCCTGTTTCTGATTAAAAGTTACTGTGCTCCCCTTACTTCACTTGTCCTGTTTCTAATTAAACAGTTAACGTGTTACCCTTACTTCACTTGTTCCTGTTTCTGATTAAAAAGTTACTGTGCTCCCCTTACTTCACTTGTCCTGTTTCTAATTAAACAGTGACTGTGTGCCCCTTACTTCCCCTGTGCACTGTTCCTAATTAAACAGTTACCGTGTTTCCCTTCCTTCACTTGTCCTGTTTCTAATTAATCAGTTTCCGTGTTCCCCTTACTTCACTTGTCCTGTTTCTAATTAAACAGTTAATGTGTTCCCCTTACTTCACTTGTCCTGTTTCTAATTAAACAGTTGCCGTGTTCCCCTTACTTCACTTCTGCTGTTTCTAATTAAACAATTACCATGTTCCCCTTACTTCACTTGTCCTGTTTCTAATTAAACAGTTACTGTGCTCCCCTTACTTCAATTGTCCTGTTTCTAATTAAACAGTTACCGTGTTCCCCTTACTCCCCCTGTTCACTGTTTCTAATTAAACAGTTACCGTGTTCCCCTTCCTTCACTTGTCCTGTTTCTAATTAATCAGTTTCCGTGTTCCCCTTACTTCACTTGTCCTGTTTCTAATTAAACAGTTACTGTGTTCCCCTTACTTCACTTGTCCTGTTTCTAATTAAACAATTACTATGCTTCCCTTACTTCACTTGTTCTGTTTCTAATTAAACAGTTACTGTGTTCCCCTTACTTCACTTGTCCTGTTTCTAATTAAACACTTACCGTGTTCCCCTTACTTCACTTGTCCTGTTTCTAATTATACAGTTACTGTGTTCCGCTTACTTCACTCGTCCTGTTTCTAATTAAACAATTTCTGTGTTCCCCTTACTTCACTTGCCTTTTTTTAATTAAACAGTTACTGTGTTCCCCTTACTTCACTTGTCCTGTTTCTAATGAAACAGTTACCGTGTTCCCCTTACTCCCCCGTTCACTGTTTCTAATTAAACAGTTACCGTGTTCCCCTTACTTCATTTGTCCTGTTTCTAATTAATAGAGTTATTGTGTTCCCCTTACTTCACTTGTCCTGTTTCTAATTAAACAGTTACCATGTTCCCCTTACTTCACTTGTCCTGTTTCTAATTAAACAGTTACTGTGTTCCCCTTACTTCACTTGTCCTGTTTCTAATTAGCAGTTACCGTGTTCCCCTTACTTCACTTGTTCCTGTTTCTAATTAAAGAGTTACCGTGTTCTCCTTACTTCACTTGTCCTGTTTCTAATTAAACAGTTACCGTGTTCCCCTTACTTCACTTGTCCTATTTTTAATTAAACAGTTACCACGTTCCCCTTACTTCACTTGTTCCTGTTTCTAATTAAACAGTTACCGTGTTCCCCTTACTTCACTTGTCCTGTTTTTAATTAAACAGTTACCACGTTCCCCTTACTTCACTTCTTCCTGTTTCTAATTAAACAGTTACTGTGTTCCCCTTACTTCACTTGTCCTGTTTCTAATGAAACAGTTACCGTGTTCCCCTTACTCCCCCGTTCACTGTTTCTAATTAAACAGTTACCGTGTTCCCCTTACTTCATTTGTCCTCTTTCTAATTAAACATTTACTGTGTTCCCCTTACTTCACTTCTCCTGTTTCTAATTAAACAATTACTGTGCTCCCCTTACTTCACTTATTTTGTTTCTAATTAAACAGTTACTGTGTTCCCCTTACTTCACTCGTCCTGTTTCTAATTAAACAATTTCTGTGTTCCCCTTACTTCACTTGTCCTGTTTCTAATGAAACAGTTACTGTGTTCCCCTTACTTCACTTGTCCTGTTTCTAATTAAACAGTTACCGTGTTCCTCTTACTTCACTTGTCCTGTTTCTAATTAATAGAGTTATTGTGTTCCCCTTACTTCAATTGTCCTGTTTCTAATTAAACAGTTACCATGTTCCCCTTACTTCACTTGTCCTGTTTCTAATTAAACAGTTACTGTGTTCCCCTTACTTCACTTGTCCTGTTTCTAATTAGCAGTTACCGTGTTCCCCTTACTTCACTTGTTCCTGTTTCTAATTAAAGAGTTACCGTGTTCCCCTCACTTCACTTGTCCTGTTTCTAATTAAACAGTTACCGTGTTCCCCTTACTTCACTTGTCCTGTTTTTAATTAAACAGTTACCACGTTCCCCTTACTTCACTTCTTCCTGTTTCTAATTAAACAGTTACTGTGTACCCCTTACTTCACTTGTCCTGTTTCTAATTAAACAGTTACTGTGTTCCCCTTACTTCACTTGTCCTGTTTCTAATTAAACATTTACTGTGTTCCCCTTACTTCACTTTTCCTGTTTCTAATTAAACAATTACTGTGTTCCCTTTACTCCCACTGTTCACTGTTTCTAATTAAACAGTTGCCATGTTCCCCTTACTTCCCTTGTCCAGTTTCTAATTAAACAGTTACTGTGTTCCCATTACTTCACTTGTCCTGTTTCTAATTAAACAGTTACCGTGCTCCCCTTACTTCACTTGTTCCTGTTTCTAATTAAACAGTTACTGTGCTCCCCTTACTTCACTTGTCCTGTTTCTAATTGAAGTTACTTTGCTCCCCTTACTTCACTTGTCCTGTTTCTAATAATACAGTTACTGTGCTCCGCTTACTTCGCTTGTCCTGTCTCTAATTAAACAGTTACTGTGTTCCCCTGACTTCACTTGTCCTGTTTTTAATTAAAAAGTTACTGTGTTCCCCTTACATCACTTGTCCTGTTTCTAATTAAACAATTACTGTGTTCCACTTTCTTCACTTTTCCTGTTTCTAATTAAGCAATTACTGTGTTCCCTTTACTCCCCCTGTTCACTGTTTCTAATTATACAGTTACTGTGCTCCCCTTACTTCACTTGTCCTGTCTCTAATTAAACAGTTACTGTGTTCCTCTTACTTCACTTGTCCTGTTTCTAATTAAACGGTTACAGTGTTCCCCTTACTTCACTTGTCCTGTTTCTAATTAAACAGTCACTGTGTTCCCCTTACTTCACTTGTCCTGTTTCTAATTAAACAATTACCATGTTCCCCTTACTTCACTTGTTCACTTGTCCTGCTTCTAATTAAACAGTAACCGTGTTCCCCTTACTCAACCGTTCACTGTTTCTAATTAATCAGTTACTGTGTTCCCCTTACATCTCTTGTCCTGTTTCTAATTAAACAGTTACTGTGTTCCCCTTACTTCACTTGTCCTGTTTCTAATTAAACAGTTGCTGTGTTCCCCTTACTTCACTTGTCCTGTTTCTAATTAAACTGTTTCTGTGTTCTCCTTACTTCCCCTGTGCACTGTTCCTAATTAAACAGTTACCGTGTTTCCCTTCCTTCACTTGTCCTGTTTCTATTTAAACAGTTACCGTGTTCCCCTTACTTCACTTGTCCTGTTTCTAATTAAACAGTTAATGTGTTCCACTTACTTCACTTCTCCTGTTTCTAATTAAACAGTTGCCGTGTTTCCCTTACTTCACTTCTCCTGTTCCTAATTAATCAATTACCATGTTCCCCTTACTTCACTTGTCCTGTTTCTAATTAAACAGTTACTGTGTTCCGCTTACTTCACTTGTTCTGTTTCTAATTAAACAATTACTGTGCTCCCCTTACTTCACTTGTCCTGTTTCTAATTAAACAGTTACTGTGTTCCCCTTACTTCACTTGTCCTGTTTCTAATTAAACAGTTGCCGTGTTCTCCTTACTTCACTTCTCCTGCTTCTAATTAAACAATTACCATGTTCCCCTCACTTCACTTGTCCTGTTTTCTAATTAAACAGTTACTGTGCTCCCCTTACTTCACTTGTCCTGTTTCTAATTAAACAGTTACCGAGTTCCCCTTACTCCCCCTGTTCACTGTTTCTAATTAAACAGTTACCGTGTTCCCCTTACTTCACTTGTCCTGTTTCTAATTAAACAGTTACTGTGTTCCCCTTACTTCACTTGTCCTGTTTCTAATTAAACAATTACTGTGCTCCCCTTACTTCACTTGTCCTGTTTCTAATTAAACAGTTACTGTGTTCCCCTTACTTCACTTGTCCTGTTTCTAATTAAACAGTTAGCGTGTTCCCCTTACTTCACTTGTCCTGTTTCTAATTAAACAGTTACTGTGTTCTCCTTACTTCACTTGTCCTGTTTCTAATTAAACAATTTCTGTGTTCCCCTTACTTCACTTGTCCTGTTTCTAATTAAACAGTTACTGTGTTCCCCTTACTTCACTTGTCCTGTTTCTTATTAAACAGTTACCGTGTTCCTCTTACTTTACTTGTCCTGTTTCTAATTAATACAGTTACTGTGTTCCCCTTACTTCACTTGCCCTGTTTCTAATTAAACAGTTACCATGTTCCCCTTACTTCACTTGTCCTGTTTCTAATTAAACAGTTACTGTGTTCCCCTTACTTCAATTGTCCTGTTTCTAATTATACAGTTACTGTGCTCCCCTTACTTCACTTGTCCTGTCTCTAATTAAACAGTTACTGTGTTCCCCTTACTTCACTTGTCCTGTTTCTAATTAAAAAGTTACTGTGTTCCCCTTACTTCACTTGTCCTGTTTCTAATTAAACAATTACTGTGTTCCCCTTACTTCACTTTTCCTGTTTCTAATTAAGCAATTACTGTGTTCCCTTTACTCCCCCTGTTCACTGTTTCTAATTAAACAGTTACCATGTTCCCCTTACTTCACTTGTCCGGTTTCTAATTAAACAGTTACTGTGTTCCCCTTACTTCACTTGTCCTGTTTCTAATTAAACAGTTACTGTGTTCCCCTTACTTCACTTGTCCTGTTTCTAATTAAACAGTGACCGTGTTCCCCTTACTTCACTTGTCCTGCTTCTAATTAAACAGTTACTGTGCTTCCCTTACTTCACTTGTCCTGTTTCTAATTAAACAGTTACTGTGTTCTCCTTACTTCCCCTGTGCACTTTTCCTAATTAAACAGTTACCGTGTTTCCCTTCCTTCACTTGTCCTGTTTTGAACTAAACAGTTACTGTGTTCCCCTTACTTCACTTGTCCTGTTTTAATTAAACAATTTCCATGTTACCCTTACTTCACTTGTCCTGTTTCTAACTAAACAGTTACTGTGCTCCCATTACTTCACTTGTCCTGTTTCTAATTAAACAGTTACCGTGTTCCCCGTACTTCACTTGTCCTGTTTCTAATTAAACAGTTACTGTGTTCCGCTTACTTCACTTGTCCTGTTTCTAATTGAACAATTTCTGTGTTCCCCTTACTTCACTTGTCCTGTTTCTAATTAAACAGTTACTGTGTTCCCCTTACTTCACTTGTCCTGTTTCTAATTAAACAGTTACCGTGTTCCTCTTAATTCACTTGTCCTGTTTCTAATTAATAGAGTTATTGTGTTCCCCTTACTTCACTTGTCCTGTTTCTAATTAAACAGTTACCATGTTCCCCTTACTTCACTTGTCCTGTTTCTAATTAAACAGTTACTGTGTTCCCCTTACTTCACTTGTCCTGTTTCTAATTAAACAGTTACCGTGTTCCCCTTACTTCACTTGTTCCTGTTTCTAATTAAACAGTTACCGTGTTCCCCTTACTTCACTTGTCCTGTTTCTAATTAAACAGTTACCGTGTTCCCCTTACTTCACTTGTCCTGTTTCTGATTAAACAGTTACCATGTTCCCCTTACTTCACTTGTCCTGTTTCTAATTAAACAGTTACTGTGTTCCCCTTACTTCACTTGTCCTGTTTCTAATTAAACAGTTACCGTGTTCCCCTTACTTCACTTGTTCCTGTTTCTAATTCAACAGTTACCGTGTTCCCCTTACTTCACTTGTCCTGTTTCTAATTAAACAGTTACCGTGTTCCCCTTACTTCACTTGTCCTGTTTTTAATTAAACAGTTACCACGTTCCCCTTACTTCACTTCTTTCTGTTTCTAATGAAACAGTTACTGTGTTCCCCTTACTTCACTTGTCCTGTTTCTAATTCAGCAGTTACTGTGTTCCCCTTACTTCACTTGTCCTGTTTCTAATTAAACAGTTACCGTGTTGCCCTTACTTCACTTGTCCTGTTTCTACTTAAACAGTTACCGTGTTCCCCTTACTTCACTTGTCCTGCTTCTAATTCAACAGTTACCGTGTTCCCCTTACTTCACTTGTTCCTGTTTCTGATTAAACAGTTACTGTGTTCCCCTTACTTCACTTGTCCTGTTTCTAATTAAACAGTTACTGTGCTCCCCTTACTTCACTTGTCCTGTTTCTAATTAAACAGTTACTGTGCTCCCCTTACTTCACTTGTCCTGTCTCTAATTAAACAGTTACTGCGCTCCCCTTACTTCACTTGTCCAGTTTCTATTTAAACAGTTACTGTGTTCCCCTTAATTCACTTGTCCTGTTTCTAATTAAAAAGTTATTGTGTTCCCCTTACTTCACTTGTCCTGTTTCTAATTAAACATTTACTGTGTTCCCCTTACTTCACTTTTCCTATTTCTAATTAAACAATTACTGTGTTCCCTTTCCTCCCCCTGTTCACTGTTTCTAATTAAACAGTTGCCATGTTCCCCTTACATCACTTGTCCGGTTTCTAATTAAACAGTTACTGTGTTCCCATTACTTCACTTGTCCTGTTTCTAATTAAACAGTTACCGTGTTCCCCTTACTTCACTTGTTCCTGTTTCTAATTAAACAGTTACTGTGCTCCCCTTACTTCACTTGTCCTGTTTCTAATTGAACAGTTACTGTGCTCCCCTTACTTCACTTGTCCTGTTTCTAATTATACAGTTACTGTGCTCCGCTTACTTCACTTGTCCTGTCTCTAATTAAACAGTTACTGTGTTCCCCTTACTTCACTTGTCCTGTTTCCAGTTAAACAGTTACTGTGTTCCCCTTACTTCACTTGTCCTGTTTCTAATTAAACAGTTACCGTGCTCCCCTTACTTCACTTGTTCCTGTTTCTAATTCAACAGTTACCGTGTTCCCCTTACTTCACTTGTCCTGTTTCTAATTAAACAGTTACCGTGTTCCCCTTACTTCACTTGTCCTGTTTTTAATTAAACAGTTACCACGTTCCCCTTACTTCACTTCTTTCTGTTTCTAATGAAACAGTTACTGTGTTCCCCTTACTTCACTTGTCCTGTTTCTAATTCAGCAGTTACTGTGTTCCCCTTACTTCACTTGTCCTGTTTCTAATTAAACAGTTACCGTGTTGCCCTTACTTCACTTGTCCTGTTTCTACTTAAACAGTTACCGTGTTCCCCTTACTTCACTTGTCCTGCTTCTAATTCAACAGTTACCGTGTTCCCCTTACTTCACTTGTTCCTGTTTCTGATTAAGCAGTTACTGTGTTCCCCTTACTTCACTTGTCCTGTTTCTAATTAAACAGTTACTGTGCTCCCCTTACTTCACTTGTCCTGTTTCTAATTAAACAGTTACTGTGCTCCCCTTACTTCACTTGTCCTGTTTCTAATTAAACAGTTACTGCGCTCCCCTTACTTCACTTGTCCAGTTTCTATTTAAACAGTTACTGTGTTCCCCTTAATTCACTTGTCCTGTTTCTAATTAAAAAGTTATTGTGTTCCCCTTACTTCACTTGTCCTGTTTCTAATTAAACATTTACTGTGTTCCCCTTACTTCACTTTTCCTATTTCTAATTAAACAATTACTGTGTTCCCTTTCCTCCCCCTGTTCACTGTTTCTAATTAAACAGTTGCCATGTTCCCCTTACTTCACTTGTCCGGCTTCTAATTAAACAGTTACTATGTTCCCATTACTTCACTTGTCCTGTATCTAATTAAACAGTTACTGTGTTCCCCTTTCCTCACTTGACCTGTTTCTAATTAAACAATTACTTTGTTCCCCTTACTTCACTTGTCCTGTTTCTAATTAAACAGTTACTGTGTTCCCCTTACTTCACTTGTCCTATTTTTAATTAAACAGTTACTGTGTTCCCCTTACTTCACTTGTCCTGTTTCTAATTAAACAGTTACCATGTTCCCCTTAATTCACTTGTCCTGTTTCTAATTAAACAGTTACTGTGTTCCCCTTACTTCACTTCTCCTGTTTCTAATTAAACAGTTACTGTGTTCCCCTTACTTCACCTGTCCTGTTTCTAATTAAACAGTTACTGTATTCCCCTTACTTCACTTGTCCTGTTTATAATTAAGCAGTTACTGTGTTCCCCTTACTTCACTTGTCCTGTTTCTAATTAAACGGTTACAGTGTTCCCCTTACTTCTTTTGTCCTGTTTCTAATTAAACAGTCACTGTGTTCCCCTTACTTCACTTGTCCTGTTTCTAATTAAACAATTACCATGTTCCCCTTACTTCACTTGTTCACTTGTCCTGTTTCAAATTAAACAGTAACCGTGTTCCCCTTACTCAACCTGTTCACTGTTTCTAATTAAACAGTTACTGTGTTCCCCTTACATCTCTTGTCCTGTTTCTAATTAAACAGTTACTGTGTTCCCCTTACTTCACTTGTCCTGTTTCTAATTAAACAGTTACTGTGTTCCCCTTACTTCACTTGTCCTGTTTCTAATTAAACTGTTTCTGGTTTCTCCTTACTTCCCCTGTGCACTGTTCCTAATTAAACAGTTACCGTGTTTCCCTTCCTTCACTTGTCCTGTTTCTATTTAAACAGTTACCGTGTTCCCCTTACTTCACTTGTCCTGTTTCTAATTAAACAGTTAATGTGTTCCCCTTACTTCACTTGTCCTGTTTCTAATTAAACAGTTGCCGTGTTCCCCTTACTTCACTTCTCCTGTTTCTAATTAAACAATTACCATGTTCCCCTTACTTCACTTGTCCTGTTTCTACTTAAACAGTTACCGTGTTCCCCTTAATTCAGTTGTCCTGTTTCTAATTAAATAGTTACTGTGTTCCCCTTACTTCACTTGTCCTGTTTCTAATTAAACAATTACTGTGTTCCCCTTACTTCACTTTTCCTGTTTCTAATTAAGCAATTACTGTGTTCCCTTTACTCCCCCTGTTCACTGTTTCTAATTAAACAGTTACCATGTTCCCCTTACTTCACTTGTCCGGTTTCTAATTAAACAGTTACTGTGTTCCCCTTACTTCACTTGTCCTGTTTCTAATTAAACAGTTACTGTGTTCCCCTTACTTCACTTGTCCTGTTTCTAATTAAACATTTACTGTGTTCCCCTTACATCACTTTTCCTTTTTCTAATTAAACAATTACTGTGTTCCCTTTACTCCCCCTGTTCACTGTTTCTAATTAAACAGTGACCGTGTTCCCCTTACTTCACTTGTCCTGCTTCTAATTAAACAGTTACTGTGTTCCCATTACTTCACTTGTCCTGTTTCTAATTAAATAATTACTGTGTTCCCCTTACTTCACTTGTCCTGTTTCTAATTAAACAGTTACTGTGTTCCCCTTACTTCACTTGTCCTGTTTCTAATAAAACAGTTACTGTGTTCCATTTACTTCACTTGTCCTGTTTCTAATTAAACAGTTACCATGTTTACCTTACTTCACTTGTCCTGTTTCTAATTAAACAGTTACTGTGTTCCCCTTACTTCACTTGTCCTGTTTCTAATTAAACAGTTACTGTGTTTCCCTTACTTCACCTGTCCTGTTTCTAATTAAACAGTTACCGTGTTCCCCTTACTTCACTTGTCCTGTTTCTAATTAAACAGTGACTGTGTTCCCCTTACTTCACTTGTCCTTTTTATAATTAAACAGTTACTGTGTTCCCCTTACTTCACTTTTCCTATTTCTAATTAAACAATTACTGTGTTCCCTTTCCTCCCCCTGTTCACTGTTTCTAATTAAACAGTTGCCATGTTCCCCTTACTTCACTTGTCCGGTTTCTAATTAAACAGTTACTGTGTTCCCATTACTTCACTTGTCCTGTTTCTAATTAAACAGTTACCGTGTTCCCCTTACTTCACTTGTTCCTGTTTCTAATTAAACAGTTACTGTGCTCCCCTTACTTCACTTGTCCTGTTTCTAATTGAACAGTTACTGTGCTCCCCTTACTTCACTTGTCCTGTTTCTAATTATACAGTTACTGTGCTCCGCTTACTTCACTTGTCCTGTCTCTAATTAAACAGTTACTGTGTTCCCCTTACTTCACTTGTCCTGTTTCCAGTTAAACAGTTACTGTGTTCCCCTTACTTCACTTGTCCTGTTTCTAATTAAACAGTTACCGTGTTCCCCTTACTTCACTTGTTCCTGTTTCTAATTAAACAGTTAACGTGTTCCCCTTACTTCACTTGTCCTGTTTCTAATTAAACAATTACCGTGTTGCCCTTACTTCACTTGTCCTGTTTCTACTTAAACAGTTACCCTGTTCCCCTTACTTCACTTGTCCTGTTTCTAATTAAACAGTTACTGTTGTCCCCTTACTTCACTTGTTCCTGTTTTTGATTAAAGTCCTGTTTCTAATTAAACAGTTACTGTGTTCCCATTACTTCACTTGTCCTGTTTCTAATTAAACAGTTACCGTGCTCCCCTTACTTCACTTGTTCCTGTTTCTAATTAAACAGTTACTCTGCCCCCCTTACTTCACTTGTGCTGTTTCTAATTGAACAGTTACTGTGCTCCCCTTACTTCAATTGTCCTGTTTCTAATTATACAGTTACTGTGCTCCCCTTACTTCACTTGTCCTGTCTCTAATTAAATAGTTACTGTGTTCCCCTTAATTCACTTGCCATGTTCCTAATTAAACAATTACTGTGTTCCCCTTACTTCACTTTTCCTGTTTCTAATTAAGCAATTACTGTGTTCCCTTTACTCCCCCTGTTCACTGTTTCTAATTAAACAGTTATCATGTTCCCCTTACTTCACTTGTCCGGTTTCTAATTAAACAGTTACTGTGTTCCCATTACTTCACTTGTCCTGTTTCTAATTAAACAATTACTGTGTTCCCCTTACTTCACTTGTCCTGTTTCTAATTAAACAGTTACTGTGTTCCCCTTACTTCACTTGTCATGTTTCTAATTAAACAATTACTGTGTTCCCCTTACTTCACTTGTCCTGTTTCTCATTAAACAGTTACTGTACTCCCCTTACTTCACTTGACCTGTTTCTAATTAAACAGTTACTGTGTTCCCCTTACTTCACTTGTCCTGTTTCTAATTAAACAGTTACTGTGTTCCCCTTACTTCACTTGTCCTGTTTCTAATTGAACAGTTACTGTGTTCCCATTACTTCACTTGTCCTGTTTCTAATTAACCAGTTACCGTGCTCCCCTTACTTCACTAGTTCCTGTTTCTAATTAAACAGATACTCTGCTCCCCTTACTTCACTTGTCCTGTTTCTAATTGAACAGTTACTGTGCTCCCCTTACTTCAATTGTCCTGTTTCTAATTATACAGTTACTGTGCTCCCCTTACTTCACTTGTCCTGTCTCTAATTAAACAGTTACTGTGTTCCCCTTCCTTCACTTGTCCTGTTTCTAATGAAATAGTTACTGTGTTCCCCTTACTTCACTTGTCCTGTTTCTAATTAAACAATTACTTTGTTCCCCTTACTTCACTTTTCCTGTTTCTAATTAAGCAATTACTGTGTTCCCTTTACTCCCCCTTTTCACTGTTTCTAATTAAACAGTTACCATGTTCCCCTTACTTCACTTGTCCGGTTTCTAATTAAACAGTTACTATGTTCCCATTACTTCACTTGTCCTGTATCTAATTAAATAATTACTGTGTTCCCCTTACTTCACTTCTCCTGTTTCTAATTAAACAGTTACTGTGTTCCCCTTACTTCACTTGACCTGTTTCTAATTAAACAATTACTTTGTTCCCCTTACTTCACTTGTCCTGTTTCTAATTAAACAGTTACTGTGTTCCCCTTACTTCACTTGTCCTATTTTTAATTAAACAGTTACTGTGTTCCCCTTACTTCACTTGTCCTGTTTCTAATTAAACAATTACCATGTTCCCCTTAATTCACTTGTCCTGTTTCTAATTAAAATGTTACTGTGTTCCCCTTACTTCACTTGTCCTGTTTCTAATTAAACAGTTACTGTGTTCCCCTTACTTCACCTGTCCTGTTTCTAATTGAACAGTTACCGTGTTCCCCTTACTTCACTTGTCCTGTTTCTAATTAAACAGTTACTGTATTCCCCTTACTTCACTTGTCCTGTTTATAATTAAGCAGTTACTGTGTTCCCCTTACTTCACTTGTCCTGTTTCTAATTAAACGGTTGCAGTGTTCCCCTTACTTCTTTTGTCCTGTTTCTAATTAAACAGTCACTGTGTTCCCCTTACTTCACTTGTCCTGTTTCTAATTAAACAATTACCATGTTCCCCTTACTTCACTTGTTCACTTGTCCTGTTTCAAATTAAACAGTAACCGTGTTCCCCTTACTCAACCTGTTCACTGTTTCTAATTAAACAGTTACTGTGTTCCCCTTACATCTCTTGTCCTGTTTCTAATTAAACAGTTACTGTGTTCCCCTTACTTCACTTGTCCTGTTTCTAATTAAACAGTTACTGTGTTCCCCTTACTTCACTTGTCCTGTTTCTATTTAAACAGTTACCGTGTTCCCCTTACTTCACTTGTCCTGTTTCTAATTAAACAGTTAATGTGTTCCCCTTACTTCACTTGTCCTGTTTCTAATTAAACAGTTGCCGTGTTCCCCTTACTTCACTTCTCCTGTTTCTAATTAAACAATTACCATGTTCCCCTTACTTCACTTGTCCTGTTTCTACTTAAACAGTTACCGTGTTCCCCTTACTTCACTTGTCCTGTTTCTAATTAAATAGTTACTGTGTTCCCCTTACTTCACTTGTCCTGTTTCTAATTAAACAATTACTGTGTTCCCCTTACTTCACTTTTCCTGTTTCTAATTAAGCAATTACTGTGTTCCCTTTACTCCCCCTGTTCACTGTTTCTAATTAAACAGTTACCATGTTCCCCTTACTTCACTTGTCCGGTTTCTAATTAAACAGTTACTGTGTTCCCCTTACTTCACTTGTCCTGTTTCTAATTAAACAGTTACTGTGTTCCCCTTACTTCACTTGTCCTGTTTCTAATTAAACATTTACTGTGTTCCCCTTACATCACTTTTCCTTTTTCTAATTAAACAATTACTGTGTTCCCTTTACTCCCCCTGTTCACTGTTTCTAATTAAACAGTGACCGTGTTCCCCTTACTTCACTTGTCCTGCTTCTAATTAAACAGTTACTGTGTTCCCATTACTTCACTTGTCCTGTTTCTAATTAAATAATTACTGTGTTCCCCTTACTTCACTTGTCCTGTTTCTAATTAAACAGTTACTGTGTTCCCCTTACTTCACTTGTCCTGTTTCTAATAAAACAGTTACTGTGTTCCATTTACTTCACTTGTCCTGTTTCTAATTAAACAGTTACCATGTTTACCTTACTTCACTTGTCCTGTTTCTAATTAAACAGTTACTGTGTTCCCCTTACTTCACTTGTCCTGTTTCTAATTAAACAGTTACTGTGTTTCCCTTACTTCACCTGTCCTGTTTCTAATTAAACAGTTACCGTGTTCCCCTTACTTCACTTGTCCTGTTTCTAATTAAACAGTGACTGTGTTCCCCTTACTTCACTTGTCCTTTTTATAATTAAACAGTTACTGTGTTCCCCTTACTTCACTTGTCCTGTTTCTAATTAAACGGTTACAGTATTCCCCTTACTTCACTTGTCCTGTTTCTAATTAAACAGTTACTGTGTTCCCCTTACTTCACTTGTCCTGTTTCTAATTAAACAATTACTTTGTTCCCCTTACGTCACTTGTCCTGTTTCTAATTAAACAGTTACTTTGTTCCCCTTACTTCACTTGTCCTGTTTCTAATTAAACAGTTACTGTGTTCCATTTACTTCACTTGTCCTGTTTCTAATGAAACCGTTACCATGTTCCCCTTACTTCCCTTGTCCTGTTTCTAATGAAACAGTAACCGTGTTCCCCTTACTCAACCTGTTCACTGTTTCTAATTAAACAGTTACTGTGTTCCCCTTACATCTCTTGTCCTGTTTCTAATTAAACAGTTACTGTGTTCCCCTTTCATCTCTTGTCCTGTTTCTAATTAAACAGTTACTGCGTTCCCCTTACTTCACTTGTCCTGTTTCTATTTAAACAGTTACCGTGTTCCTCTTACTTCACTTGTCCTGTTTCTAATTAAACAGTTAATGTGTTCCCCTTACTTCACTTCTCCTGTTTCTAATTAAACAATTACCATGTTCCCCTTACTTCACTTGTCCTGTTTCTAATTAAACAGTTACTGTGCTCCCCTTACTTCACTTGTCCTGTTTCTAATTAAACAGTTACTGTGTTCCCCTTACTCCCCCTGTTCACTGTTTCTAATTAAATAGTTACCATGTTCCCCTTACTTCACTTGTCCTGTTTCTAATTAAACAGTTACTCTGTCCCCTTACTTCACTTGTCCTGTTTCTAATTAAACAATTACTGTGCTCCCCTTACTTCAGTTGTCCTGTTTCTAATTAAACAGTTACTGTGTTCCCCTTACTTCACTTGTCCTGTTTCTAATTAAACAGTTAATGTGTTCCCCTTACTTCACTTGCCCTGTTTCTAATTAAACAGTTGCCGTGTTCCCCTTACTTCACTTCTCCTGCTTCTAATTAAACAATAACCATGTTCCCCTTACTTCACTTGTCCTGTTTTCTAATTAAACAGTTACTGTGCTCCCCTTACTTCACTTGTCCTGTTTCAAATGAAACAGTTACCTTGTTCCCCTTACTCCCCCTGTTCACTGTTTCTAATTAAACAGTTACCGTGTTCCCTTTACTTCCCTTGTCCTGTTTCTAATTAAACAGTTACTGTGTTCCCCTTACTTCACTTGTCCTGTTTCTAATTAAACAGTTACTGTGTTCCCCTTCCTTCACTTGTCCTGTTTCTAATGAAATAGTTACTGTGTTCCCCTTACTTCACTTGTCCTGTTTCTAATTAAACAATTACTGTGTTCCCCTTACTTCACTTTTCCTGTTTCTAATTAAGCAATTACTGTGTTCCCTTTACTCCCCCTGTTCACTGTTTCTAATTAAACAGTTACCATGTTCCCCTTACTTCACTTGTCCGGTTTCTAATTAAACAGTTACTATGTTCCCATTAATTCACTTGTCCTGTATCTAATTAAATAATTACTGTGTTCCCCTTACTTCACTTCTCCTGTTTCTAATTAAACAGTTACTGTGTTCCCCTTACTTCACTTGACCTGTTTCTAATTAAACAATTACTTTTTTCCCCTTACTTCACTTGTCCTGTTTCTAATTAAACAGTTTCTGTGTTCCCCTTACTTCACTTGTGCTGTTTCTACTTAAACAGTTACCGTGTTCCCCTTACTTCACTTGTCCTGTTTCTAATTAAACAGTGACTGTGTTCCCCTTACTTCACTTGTCCTTTTTATAATTAAACAGTTACTGTGTTCCCCTTACTTCACTTGTCCTGTTTCTAATTAAACGGTTACAGTATTCCCCTTACTTCACTTGTCCTGTTTCTAATTAAACAGTTACTGTGTTCCCCTTACTTCACTTGTCCTGTTTCTAATTAAACAATTACTTTGTTCCCCTTACGTCACTTGTCCTGTTTCTAATTAAACAGTTACTTTGTTCCCCTTACTTCACTTGTCCTGTTTCTAATTAAACAGTTACTGTGTTCCATTTACTTCACTTGTCCTGTTTCTAATGAAACCGTTACCATGTTCCCCTTACTTCCCTTGTCCTGTTTCTAATGAAACAGTAACCGTGTTCCCCTTACTCAACCTGTTCACTGTTTCTAATTAAACAGTTACTGTGTTCCCCTTACATCTCTTGTCCTGTTTCTAATTAAACAGTTACTGTGTTCCCCTTTCATCTCTTGTCCTGTTTCTAATTAAACAGTTACTGCGTTCCCCTTACTTCACTTGTCCTGTTTCTATTTAAACAGTTACCGTGTTCCTCTTACTTCACTTGTCCTGTTTCTAATTAAACAGTTAATGTGTTCCCCTTACTTCACTTCTCCTGTTTCTAATTAAACAATTACCATGTTCCCCTTACTTCACTTGTCCTGTTTCTAATTAAACAGTTACTGTGCTCCCCTTACTTCACTTGTCCTGTTTCTAATTAAACAGTTACTGTGTTCCCCTTACTCCCCCTGTTCACTGTTTCTAATTAAATAGTTACCATGTTCCCCTTACTTCACTTGTCCTGTTTCTAATTAAACAGTTACTCTGTCCCCTTACTTCACTTGTCCTGTTTCTAATTAAACAATTACTGTGCTCCCCTTACTTCAGTTGTCCTGTTTCTAATTAAACAGTTACTGTGTTCCCCTTACTTCACTTGTCCTGTTTCTAATTAAACAGTTAATGTGTTCCCCTTACTTCACTTGCCCTGTTTCTAATTAAACAGTTGCCGTGTTCCCCTTACTTCACTTCTCCTGCTTCTAATTAAACAATAACCATGTTCCCCTTACTTCACTTGTCCTGTTTTCTAATTAAACAGTTACTGTGCTCCCCTTACTTCACTTGTCCTGTTTCAAATGAAACAGTTACCTTGTTCCCCTTACTCCCCCTGTTCACTGTTTCTAATTAAACAGTTACCGTGTTCCCTTTACTTCCCTTGTCCTGTTTCTAATTCAACAGTTACTGTGTTCCCCTTACTTCACTTGTCCTGTTTCTAATTAAACAGTTACTGTGTTCCCCTTCCTTCACTTGTCCTGTTTCTAATGAAATAGTTACTGTGTTCCCCTTACTTCACTTGTCCTGTTTCTAATTAAACAATTACTGTGTTCCCCTTACTTCACTTTTCCTGTTTCTAATTAAGCAATTACTGTGTTCCCTTTACTCCCCCTGTTCACTGTTTCTAATTAAACAGTTACCATGTTCCCCTTACTTCACTTGTCCGGTTTCTAATTAAACAGTTACTATGTTCCCATTACTTCACTTGTCCTGTATCTAATTAAATAATTACTGTGTTCCCCTTACTTCACTTCTCCTGTTTCTAATTAAACAGTTACTGTGTTCCCCTTACTTCACTTGACCTGTTTCTAATTAAACAATTACTTTGTTCCCCTTACTTCACTTGTCCTGTTTCTAATTAAACAGTTACTGTGTTCCCCTTACTTCACTTGTCCTATTTTTAATTAAACAGTTACTGTGTTCCCCTTACTTCACTTGTCCTGTTTCTAATTAAACAGTTACCATGTTCCCCTTAATTCACTTGTCCTGTTTCTAATTAAACAGTTACTGTGTTCCCCTTACTTCACTTGTCCTGTTTCTAATTAAACAGTTACTGTGTTCCCCTTACTTCACCTGTCCTGTTTCTAATTGAACAGTTACCGTGTTCCCCTTACTTCACTTGTCCTGTTTCTAATTAAACAGTTACTGTATTCCCCTTACTTCACTTGTCCTGTTTATAATTAAGCAGTTACTGTGTTCCCCTTACTTCACTTGTCCTGTTTCTAATTAAACAATTACTGTGCTCCCCTTACTTCACTTGTCCTGTTTCTAATTAAACAGTTACCGTGCTCCCCTTACTTCACTTGTTCCTGTTTCTAATTAAACAGTTACTCTGCTCCCCTTACTTCAATTGTCCTGTTTCTAATTGAACAGTTACTGTGTTCCCCTTACTTCACTTTTCCTGTTTCTAATTAAGCAATTACTGTGTTCCCTTTACTCCCCCTGTTCACTGTTTCTAATTAAACAGTTACTGTGTTCCCCTTACTTCACTTGTCCTGTTTATAATTAAACAGTTACTGTGTTCCCCTTACTTCACTTGTCCTGTTTCTAATTAAACAGTTACTGTGTTCCCCTTACTTCTCTTGTCCTGTTTCTAATTAAACAGTTACTGTGTTCCCCTTACTTCACTTGTCCTGTTTCTAATTAAACAGTTACTGTGTTCCCCTTACTTCACTTGTCCTGTTTCTAATTAAACAGTTTCTGTGTTCTCCTTACTTCCCCTGTGCACTGTTCCTAATTAAAAAGTTACCGTGTTTCCCTTCCTTCACTTGTCCTGTTTCTATTTAAACAGTTACCGTGTTCCCCTTACTTCACTTGTCCTGTTTCTAATTAAACAGTTAATGTATTCCCCTTACTTCACTTGTCCTGTTTCGAATTAAACAGTTACCGTGTTCCCCTTACTTCACTTGTCCTGTTTCTAATTAAACAGTTACTGTGTTCCCCTTACTTCACTTGTCCTGTTTCTAATTAAACAATTACGGTGCTCCCCTTACTTCACTTGTCCTGTTTCTAATTAAACAGTTAATGTGTTCCCCTTACTTCAGTTGCCTTGTTTCTAATTAAACAGTTACCATGTTACCCTTACTTCACTTGTCCTGTTTCTTATTAATACAGTTACTGTATTCCCCTTACTTCACTTGTCCTGTTTCAAATTAAACAGTTACCATGTTCCCCTTACTTCACTTGCCCTGTTTCTAATTAAACAGTTTCTGTGTTCCCCTTACTTCACTTGTGCTGTTTCTACTTAAACAGTTACCGTGTTCCCCTTACTTCACTTGTCCTGTTTCTAATTAAACAGTGACTGTGTTCCCCTTACTTCACTTGTCCTTTTTATAATTAAACAGTTACTGTGTTCCCCTTACTTCACTTGTCCTGTTTCTAATTAAACGGTTACAGTATTCCCCTTACTTCACTTGTCCTGTTTCTAATTAAACAGTTACTGTGTTCCCCTTACTTCACTTGTCCTGTTTCTAATTAAACAATTACTTTGTTCCCCTTACGTCACTTGTCCTGTTTCTAATTAAACAGTTACTTTGTTCCCCTTACTTCACTTGTCCTGTTTCTAATTAAACAGTTACTGTGTTCCATTTACTTCACTTGTCCTGTTTCTAATGAAACCGTTACCATGTTCCCCTTACTTCCCTTGTCCTGTTTCTAATGAAACAGTAACCGTGTTCCCCTTACTCAACCTGTTCACTGTTTCTAATTAAACAGTTACAGTGTTCCCCTTACATCTCTTGTCCTGTTTCTAATTAAACAGTTACTGTGTTCCCCTTTCATCTCTTGTCCTGTTTCTAATTAAACAGTTACTGCGTTCCCCTTACTTCACTTGTCCTGTTTCTATTTAAACAGTTACCGTGTTCCTCTTACTTCACTTGTCCTGTTTCTAATTAAACAGTTAATGTGTTCCCCTTACTTCACTTCTCCTGTTTCTAATTAAACAATTACCATGTTCCCCTTACTTCACTTGTCCTGTTTCTAATTAAACAGTTACTGTGCTCCCCTTACTTCACTTGTCCTGTTTCTAATTAAACAGTTACTGTGTTCCCCTTACTCCCCCTGTTCACTGTTTCTAATTAAATAGTTACCGTGTTCCCCTTACTTCACTTGTCCTGTTTCTAATTAAACAGTTACTCTGTCCCCTTACTTCACTTGTCCTGTTTCTAATTAAACAATTACTGTGCTCCCCTTACTTCAGTTGTCCTGTTTCTAATTAAACAGTTACTGTGTTCCCCTTACTTCACTTGTCCTGTTTCTAATTAAACAGTTAATGTGTTCCCCTTACTTCACTTGCCCTGTTTCTAATTAAACAGTTGCCGTGTTCCCCTTACTTCACTTCTCCTGCTTCTAATTAAACAATAACCATGTTCCCCTTACTTCACTTGTCCTGTTTTCTAATTAAACAGTTACTGTGCTCCCCTTACTTCACTTGTCCTGTTTCAAATGAAACAGTTACCTTGTTCCCCTTACTCCCCCTGTTCACTGTTTCTAATTAAACAGTTACCGTGTTCCCTTTACTTCCCTTGTCCTGTTTCTAATTAAACAGTTACTGTGTTCCCCTTACTTCACTTGTCCTGTTTCTAATTAAACAGTTACTGTGTTCCCCTTCCTTCACTTGTCCTGTTTCTAATGAAATAGTTACTGTGTTCCCCTTACTTCACTTGTCCTGTTTCTAATTAAGCAATTACTGTGTTCCCTTTACTCCCCCTGTTCACTGTTTCTAATTAAACAGTTACCATGTTCCCCTTACTTCACTTGTCCGGTTTCTAATTAAACAGTTACTATGTTCCCATTACTTCACTTGTCCTGTATCTAATTAAATAATTACTGTGTTCCCCTTACTTCACTTCTCCTGTTTCTAATTAAACAGTTACTGTGTTCCCCTTACTTCACTTGACCTGTTTCTAATTAAACAATTACTTTGTTCCCCTTACTTCACTTGTCCTGTTTCTAATTAAACAGTTACTGTGTTCCCCTTACTTCACTTGTCCTATTTTTAATTAAACAGTTACTGTGTTCCCCTTACTTCACTTGTCCTGTTTCTAATTCAACAGTTACCATGTTCCCCTTAATTCACTTGTCCTGTTTCTAATTAAACAGTTACTGTGTTCCCCTTACTTCACTTGTCCTGTTTCTAATTAAACAGTTACTGTGTTCCCCTTACTTCACCTGTCCTGTTTCTAATTGAACAGTTACCGTGTTCCCCTTACTTCACTTGTCCTGTTTCTAATTAAACAGTTACTGTATTCCCCTTACTTCACTTGTCCTGTTTATAATTAAGCAGTTACTGTGTTCCCCTTACTTCACTTGTCCTGTTTCTAATTAAACAATTACTGTGCTCCCCTTACTTCACTTGTCCTGTTTCTAATTAAACAGTTACCGTGCTCCCCTTACTTCACTTGTTCCTGTTTCTAATTAAACAGTTACTCTGCTCCCCTTACTTCAATTGTCCTGTTTCTAATTGAACAGTTACTGTGTTCCCCTTACTTCACTTTTCCTGTTTCTAATTAAGCAATTACTGTGTTCCCTTTACTCCCCCTGTTCACTGTTTCTAATTAAACAGTTACTGTGTTCCCCTTACTTCACTTGTCCTGTTTATAATTAAACAGTTACTGTGTTCCCCTTACTTCACTTGTCCTGTTTCTAATTAAACATTTACTGTGTTCCCCTTACATCTCTTGTCCTGTTTCTAATTAAACAGTTACTGTGTTCCCCTTACTTCACTTGTCCTGTTTCTAATTAAACAGTTACTGTGTTCCCCTTACTTCACTTGTCCTGTTTCTAATTAAACAGTTTCTGTGTTCTCCTTACTTCCCCTGTGCACTGTTCCTAATTAAAAAGTTACCGTGTTTCCCTTCCTTCACTTGTCCTGTTTCTATTTAAACAGTTACCGTGTTCCCCTTACTTCACTTGTCCTGTTTCTAATTAAACAGTTAATGTATTCCCCTTACTTCACTTGTCCTGTTTCGAATTAAACAGTTACCGTGTTCCCCTTACTTCACTTGTCCTGTTTCTAATTAAACAGTTACTGTGTTCCCCTTACTTCACTTGTCCTGTTTCTAATTAAACAATTACGGTGCTCCCCTTACTTCACTTGTCCTGTTTCTAATTAAACAGTTAATGTGTTCCCCTTACTTCAGTTGCCTTGTTTCTAATTAAACAGTTACCATGTTACCCTTACTTCACTTGTCCTGTTTCTTATTAATACAGTTACTGTATTCCCCTTACTTCACTTGTCCTGTTTCAAATTAAACAGTTACCATGTTCCCCTTACTTCACTTGCCCTGTTTCTAATTAAACAGTTTCTGTGTTCCCCTTACTTCACTTGTGCTGTTTCTACTTAAACATTTACCGTGTTCCCCTTACTTCACTTGTCCTGTTTCTAATTCAACAGTTACCGTGTTCCCCTTACTTCACTTGTTCCCCTTTCTGATTAAACAGTTACTGTGTTCCCCTTACTTCACTTGTCCTGTTTCTAATTAAACAGTTACTGTGCTCCCCTTACTTCACTTGTCCTGTTTCTAATTAAACAGTTACTGTGTTCCATTTACTTCACTTGTCCTGTTTCTAATTAAACAGTTACCATGTTTACCTTACTTCACTTGTCCTGTTTCTAATTAAACAGTTACTGTGTTCCCCTTACTTCACTTGTCCTGTTTCTAATTAAACAGTTACTATGTTCCCCTTACTTCACTTGTCCTGTTTCTAATTAAACAATTACTGTGCTCCCCTTACTTCAGTTGTCCTGTTTCTAATTAGACAGTTACTGTGTTCCCCTTACTTCACTTGTCCTGTTTCTAATTAAACAGTTAATGTGTTCCCCTTACTTCACTTGCCCTGTTTCTAATTAAACAGTTGCCGTGTTCCCCTTACTTCACTTCTCCTGCTTCTAATTAAACAATAACCATGTTCCCCTTACTTCACTTGTCCTGTTTTCTAATTAAACAGTTACTTTGCTCCCCTTACTTCACTTGTCCTGTTTCAAATGAAACAGTTACCTTGTTCCCCTTACTCCCCCTGTTCACTGTTTCTAATTAAACAGTTACCGTGTTCCCTTTACTTCCCTTGTCCTGTTTCTAATTAAACAGTTACTGTGTTCCCCTTACTTCACTTGTCCTGTTTCTAATTAAACAGTTACCGTGCTCCCCTTACTTCACTTGTTCCTGTTTCTAATTAAACAGTTACTCTGCTCCCCTTACTTCACTTGTCCTGTTTCTAATTGAACAGTTACTGTGTTCCCCTTACTTCACTTTTCCTGTTTCTAATTAAGCAATTACTGTGTTCCCTTTACTCCCCCTGTTCACTGTTTCTAATTAAACAGTTACTGTGTTCCCCTTACTTCACTTGTCCTGTTTATAATTAAACAGTTACTGTGTTCCCCTTACTTCACTTGTCCTGTTTCTAATTAAACAGTTACTGTGTTCCCCTTACATCTCTTGTCCTGTTTCTAATTAAACAGTTACTGTGTTCCCCTTACTTCACTTGTCCTGTTTCTAATTAAACAGTTACTGTGTTCCCCTTACTTCACTTGTCCTGTTTCTAATTAAACAGTTTCTGTGTTCTCCTTACTTCCCCTGTGCACTGTTCCTAATTAAAAAGTTACCGTGTTTCCCTTCCTTCACTTGTCCTGTTTCTATTTAAACAGTTACCGTGTTCCCCTTACTTCACTTGTCCTGTTTCTAATTAAACAGTTAATGTATTCCCCTTACTTCACTTGTCCTGTTTCGAATTAAACAGTTACCGTGTTCCCCTTACTTCACTTGTCCTGTTTCTAATTAAACAGTTACTGTGTTCCCCTTACTTCACTTGTCCTGTTTCTAATTAAACAATTACGGTGCTCCCCTTACTTCACTTGTCCTGTTTCTAATTAAACAGTTAATGTGTTCCCCTTACTTCAGTTGCCTTGTTTCTAATTAAACAGTTACCATGTTACCCTTACTTCACTTGTCCTGTTTCTTATTAATACAGTTACTGTATTCCCCTTACTTCACTTGTCCTGTTTCAAATTAAACAGTTACCATGTTCCCCTTACTTCACTTGCCCTGTTTCTAATTAAACAGTTTCTGTGTTCCCCTTACTTCACTTGTGCTGTTTCTACTTAAACAGTTACCGTGTTCCCCTTACTTCACTTGTCCTGTTTCTAATTCAACAGTTACCGTGTTCCCCTTACTTCACTTGTTCCCCTTTCTGATTAAACAGTTACTGTGTTCCCCTTACTTCACTTGTCCTGTTTCTAATTAAACAGTTACTGTGCTCCCCTTACTTCACTTGTCCTGTTTCTAATTAAACAGTTACTGTGTTCCATTTACTTCACTTGTCCTGTTTCTAATTAAACAGTTACCATGTTTACCTTACTTCACTTGTCCTGTTTCTAATTAAACAGTTACTGTGTTCCCCTTACTTCACTTGTCCTGTTTCTAATTAAACAGTTACTATGTTCCCCTTACTTCACTTGTCCTGTTTCTAATTAAACAATTACTGTGCTCCCCTTACTTCAGTTGTCCTGTTTCTAATTAGACAGTTACTGTGTTCCCCTTACTTCACTTGTCCTGTTTCTAATTAAACAGTTAATGTGTTCCCCTTACTTCACTTGCCCTGTTTCTAATTAAACAGTTGCCGTGTTCCCCTTACTTCACTTCTCCTGCTTCTAATTAAACAATAACCATGTTCCCCTTACTTCACTTGTCCTGTTTTCTAATTAAACAGTTACTTTGCTCCCCTTACTTCACTTGTCCTGTTTCAAATGAAACAGTTACCTTGTTCCCCTTACTCCCCCTGTTCACTGTTTCTAATTAAACAGTTACCGTGTTCCCTTTACTTCCCTTGTCCTGTTTCTAATTAAACAGTTACTGTGTTCCCCTTACTTCACTTGTCCTGTTTCTAATTAAACAGTTACCGTGCTCCCCTTACTTCACTTGTTCCTGTTTCTAATTAAACAGTTACTCTGCTCCCCTTACTTCACTTGTCCTGTTTCTAATTGAACAGTTACTGTGTTCCCCTTACTTCACTTTTCCTGTTTCTAATTAAGCAATTACTGTGTTCCCTTTACTCCCCCTGTTCACTGTTTCTAATTAAACAGTTACTGTGTTCCCCTTACTTCACTTGTCCTGTTTATAATTAAACAGTTACTGTGTTCCCCTTACTTCACTTGTCCTGTTTCTAATTAAACAGTTACTGTGTTCCCCTTACATCTCTTGTCCTGTTTCTAATTAAACAGTTACTGTATTCCCCTTACTTCACTTGTCCTGTTTCTAATTAAACAGTTACTGTGTTCCCCTTACTTCACTTGTCCTGTTTCTAATTAAACAGTTTCTGTGTTCTCCTTACTTCCCCTGTGCACTGTTCCTAATTAAAAAGTTACCGTGTTTCCCTTCCTTCACTTGTCCTGTTTCTATTTATACAGTTACCGTGTTCCCCTTACTTCACTTGTCCTGTTTCTAATTAAACAGCTAATGTGTTCCCCTTACTTCACTTGTCCTGTTTCGAATTAAACAGTTACCGTGTTCCCCTTACTTCACTTGTCCTGTTTCTAATTAAACAGTTACTGTGTTTCCCTTACTTCACCTGTCCTGTTTCTAATTAAACAGTTACCGTGTTCCCCTTACTTCACTTGTCCTGTTTCTAATTAAACAGTGACTGTGTTCCCCTTACTTCACTTGTCCTTTTTATAATTAAACAGTTACTGTGTTCCCCTTACTTCACTTGTCCTGTTTCTAATTAAACGGTTACAGTATTCCCCTTACTTCACTTGTCCTGTTTCTAATTAAACAGTTACTGTGTTCCCCTTACTTCACTTGTCCTGTTTCTAATTAAACAATTACTTTGTTCCCCTTACGTCACTTGTCCTGTTTCTAATTAAACAGTTACTGTGTTCCCCTTACTTCACTTGTCCTGTTTCTAATTAAACAGTTACTGTGTTCCATTTACTTCACTTGTCCTGTTTCTAATGAAACCGTTACCATGTTCCCCTTACTTCCCTTGTCCTGTTTCTAATGAAACAGTAACCGTGTTCCCCTTACTCAACCTGTTCACTGTTTCTAATTAAACAGTTACTGTGTTCCCCTTACATCTCTTGTCCTGTTTCTAATTAAACAGTTACTGTGTTCCCCTTTCATCTCTTGTCCTGTTTCTAATTAAACAGTTACTGCGTTCCCCTTACTTCACTTGTCCTGTTTCTATTTAAACAGTTACCGTGTTCCTCTTACTTCACTTGTCCTGTTTCTAATTAAACAGTTAATGTGTTCCCCTTACTTCACTTGTCCTGTTTCTAATTAAACAGTTTCTGTGTTCTCCTTACTTCCCCTGTGCACTGTTCCTAATTAAAAAGTTACCGTGTTTCCCTTCCTTCACTTGTCCTGTTTCTATTTAAACAGTTACCGTGTTCCCCTTACTTCACTTGTCCTGTTTCTAATTAAACAGTTAATGTATTCCCCTTACTTCACTTGTCCTGTTTCGAATTAAACAGTTACCGTGTTCCCCTTACTTCACTTGTCCTGTTTCTAATTAAACAGTTACTGTGTTCCCCTTACTTCACTTGTCCTGTTTCTAATTAAACAATTACGGTGCTCCCCTTACTTCACTTGTCCTGTTTCTAATTAAACAGTTAATGTGTTCCCCTTACTTCAGTTGCCTTGTTTCTAATTAAACAGTTACCATGTTACCCTTACTTCACTTGTCCTGTTTCTTATTAATACAGTTACTGTATTCCCCTTACTTCACTTGTCCTGTTTCAAATTAAACAGTTACCATGTTCCCCTTACTTCACTTGCCCTGTTTCTAATTAAACAGTTTCTGTGTTCCCCTTACTTCACTTGTGCTGTTTCTACTTAAACAGTTACCGTGTTCCCCTTACTTCACTTGTCCTGTTTCTAATTAAACAGTGACTGTGTTCCCCTTACTTCACTTGTCCTTTTTATAATTAAACAGTTACTGTGTTCCCCTTACTTCACTTGTCCTGTTTCTAATTAAACGGTTACAGTATTCCCCTTACTTCACTTGTCCTGTTTCTAATTAAACAGTTACTGTGTTCCCCTTACTTCACTTGTCCTGTTTCTAATTAAACAATTACTTTGTTCCCCTTACGTCACTTGTCCTGTTTCTAATTAAACAGTTACTTTGTTCCCCTTACTTCACTTGTCCTGTTTCTAATTAAACAGTTACTGTGTTCCATTTACTTCACTTGTCCTGTTTCTAATGAAACCGTTACCATGTTCCCCTTACTTCCCTTGTCCTGTTTCTAATGAAACAGTAACCGTGTTCCCCTTACTCAACCTGTTCACTGTTTCTAATTAAACAGTTACTGTGTTCCCCTTACATCTCTTGTCCTGTTTCTAATTAAACAGTTACTGTGTTCCCCTTTCATCTCTTGTCCTGTTTCTAATTAAACAGTTACTGCGTTCCCCTTACTTCACTTGTCCTGTTTCTATTTAAACAGTTACCGTGTTCCTCTTACTTCACTTGTCCTGTTTCTAATTAAACAGTTAATGTGTTCCCCTTACTTCACTTCTCCTGTTTCTAATTAAACAGTTACTGTGCTCCCCTTACTTCACTTGTCCTGTTTCTAATTAAACAGTTACTGTGTTCCCCTTACTCTCCCTGTTCACTGTTTCTAATTAAATAGTTACCGTGTTCCCCTTACTTCACTTGTCCTGTTTCTAATTAAACAGTTACTCTGTCCCCTTACTTCACTTGTCCTGTTTCTAATTAAACAATTACTGTGCTCCCCTTACTTCAGTTGTCCTGTTTCTAATTAAACAGTTACTGTGTTCCCCTTACTTCACTTGTCCTGTTTCTAATTAAACAGTTAATGTGTTCCCCTTACTTCACTTGCCCTGTTTCTAATTAAACAGTTGCCGTGTTCCCCTTACTTCACTTCTCCTGCTTCTAATTAAACAATCACCATGTTCCCCTTACTTCACTTGTCCTGTTTTCTAATTAAACAGTTACTGTGCTCCCCTTACTTCACTTGTCCTGTTTCAAATGAAACAGTTACCTTGTTCCCCTTACTCCCCCTGTTCACTGTTTCTAATTAAACAGTTACCGTGTTCCCTTTACTTCCCTTGTCCTGTTTCTAATTAAACAGTTACTGTGTTCCCCTTACTTCACTTGTCCTGTTTCTAATTAAACAGTTACTGTGTTCCCCTTCCTTCACTTGTCCTGTTTCTAATGAAATAGTTACTGTGTTCCCCTTACTTCACTTGTCCTGTTTCTAATTAAACAATTACTGTGTTCCCCTTACTTCACTTTTCCTGTTTCTAATTAAGCAATTACTGTGTTCCCTTTACTCCCCCTGTTCACTGTTTCTAATTAAACAGTTACCATGTTCCCCTTACTTCACTTGTCCGGTTTCTAATTAAACAGTTACTATGTTCCCATTACTTCACTTGTCCTGTATCTAATTAAATAATTACTGTGTTCCCCTTACTTCACTTCTCCTGTTTCTAATTAAACAGTTACTGTGCTCCCCTTACTTCACTTGACCTGTTTCTAATTAAACAATTACTTTGTTCCCCTTACTTCACTTGTCCTGTTTCTAATTAAACAGTTACTGTGTTCCCCTTACTTCACTTGTCCTATTTTTAATTAAACAGTTACTGTGTTCCCCTTACTTCACTTGTCCTGTTTCTAATTAAACAGTTACCATGTTCCCCTTAATTCACTTGTCCTGTTTCTAATTAAACAGTTACTGTGTTCCCCTTACTTCACTTGTCCTGTTTCTAATTAAACAGTTACTGTGTTCCCCTTACTTCACCTGTCCTGTTTCTAATTGAACAGTTACCGTGTTCCCCTTACTTCACTTGTCCTGTTTCTAATTAAACAGTTACTGTATTCCCCTTACTTCACTTGTCCTGTTTATAATTAAGCAGTTACTGTGTTCCCCTTACTTCACTTGTCCTGTTTCTAATTAAACAATTACTGTGCTCCCCTTACTTCACTTGTCCTGTTTCTAATTAAACAGTTACCGTGCTCCCCTTACTTCACTTGTTCCTGTTTCTAATTAAACAGTTACTCTGCTCCCCTTACTTCAATTGTCCTGTTTCTAATTGAACAGTTACTGTGTTCCCCTTACTTCACTTTTCCTGTTTCTAATTAAGCAATTACTGTGTTCCCTTTACTCCCCCTGTTCACTGTTTCTAATTAAACAGTTACTGTGTTCCCCTTACTTCACTTGTCCTGTTTATAATTAAACAGTTACTGTGTTCCCCTTACTTCACTTGTCCTGTTTCTAATTAAACAGTTACTGTGTTCCCCTTACATCTCTTGTCCTGTTTCTAATTAAACAGTTACTGTGTTCCCCTTACTTCACTTGTCCTGTTTCTAATTAAACAGTTACTGTGTTCCCCTTACTTCACTTGTCCTGTTTCTAATTAAACAGTTTCTGTGTTCTCCTTACTTCCCCTGTGCACTGTTCCTAATTAAAAAGTTACCGTGTTTCCCTTCCTTCACTTGTCCTGTTTCTATTTAAACAGTTACCGTGTTCCCCTTACTTCACTTGTCCTGTTTCTAATTAAACAGTTAATGTATTCCTCTTACTTCACTTGTCCTGTTTCGAATTAAACAGTTACCGTGTTCCCCTTACTTCACTTGTCCTGTTTCTAATTAAACAGTTACTGTGTTCCCCTTACTTCACTTGTCCTGTTTCTAATTAAACAATTACGGTGCTCCCCTTACTTCACTTGTCCTGTTTCTAATTAAACAGTTAATGTGTTCCCCTTACTTCAGTTGCCTTGTTTCTAATTAAACAGTTACCATGTTACCCTTACTTCACTTGTCCTGTTTCTTATTAATACAGTTACTGTATTCCCCTTACTTCACTTGTCCTGTTTCAAATTAAACAGTTACCATGTTCCCCTTACTTCACTTGCCCTGTTTCTAATTAAACAGTTTCTGTGTTCCCCTTACTTCACTTGTGCTGTTTCTACTTAAACAGTTACCGTGTTCCCCTTACTTCACTTGTCCTGTTTCTAATTCAACAGTTACCGTGTTCCCCTTACTTCACTTGTTCCCCTTTCTGATTAAACAGTTACTGTGTTCCCCTTACTTCACTTGTCCTGTTTCTAATTAAACAGTTACTGTGCTCCCCTTACTTCACTTGTCCTGTTTCTAATTAAACAGTTACTGTGTTCCATTTACTTCACTTGTCCTGTTTCTAATTAAACAGTTACCATGTTTACCTTACTTCACTTGTCCTGTTTCTAATTAAACAGTTACTGTGTTCCCCTTACTTCACTTGTCCTGTTTCTAATTAAACAGTTACTATGTTCCCCTTACTTCACTTGTCCTGTTTCTAATTAAACAATTACTGTGCTCCCCTTACTTCAGTTGTCCTGTTTCTAATTAGACAGTTACTGTGTTCCCCTTACTTCACTTGTCCTGTTTCTAATTAAACAGTTAATGTGTTCCCCTTACTTCACTTGCCCTGTTTCTAATTAAACAGTTGCCGTGTTCCCCTTACTTCACTTCTCCTGCTTCTAATTAAACAATAACCATGTTCCCCTTACTTCACTTGTCCTGTTTTCTAATTAAACAGTTACTTTGCTCCCCTTACTTCACTTGTCCTGTTTCAAATGAAACAGTTACCTTGTTCCCCTTACTCCCCCTGTTCACTGTTTCTAATTAAACAGTTACCGTGTTCCCTTTACTTCCCTTGTCCTGTTTCTAATTAAACAGTTACTGTGTTCCCCTTACTTCACTTGTCCTGTTTCTAATTAAACAGTTACCGTGCTCCCCTTACTTCACTTGTTCCTGTTTCTAATTAAACAGTTACTCTGCTCCCCTTACTTCACTTGTCCTGTTTCTAATTGAACAGTTACTGTGTTCCCCTTACTTCACTTTTCCTGTTTCTAATTAAGCAATTACTGTGTTCCCTTTACTCCCCCTGTTCACTGTTTCTAATTAAACAGTTACTGTGTTCCCCTTACTTCACTTGTCCTGTTTATAATTAAACAGTTACTGTGTTCCCCTTACTTCACTTGTCCTGTTTCTAATTAAACAGTTACTGTGTTCCCCTTACATCTCTTGTCCTGTTTCTAATTAAACAGTTACTGTGTTCCCCTTACTTCACTTGTCCTGTTTCTAATTAAACAGTTACTGTGTTCCCCTTACTTCACTTGTCCTGTTTCTAATTAAACAGTTTCTGTGTTCTCCTTACTTCCCCTGTGCACTGTTCCTAATTAAAAATTTACCGTGTTTCCCTTCCTTCACTTGTCCTGTTTCTATTTAAACAGTTACCGTGTTCCCCTTACTTCACTTGTCCTGTTTCTAATTAAACAGTTAATGTATTCCCCTTACTTCACTTGTCCTGTTTCGAATTAAACAGTTACCGTGTTCCCCTTACTTCACTTGTCCTGTTTCTAATTAAACAGTTACTGTGTTCCCCTTACTTCACTTGTCCTGTTTCTAATTAAACAATTACGGTGCTCCCCTTACTTCACTTGTCCTGTTTCTAATTAAACAGTTAATGTGTTCCCCTTACTTCAGTTGCCTTGTTTCTAATTAAACAGTTACCATGTTACCCTTACTTCACTTGTCCTGTTTCTTATTAATACAGTTACTGTATTCCCCTTACTTCACTTGTCCTGTTTCAAATTAAACAGTTACCATGTTCCCCTTACTTCACTTGCCCTGTTTCTAATTAAACAGTTTCTGTGTTCCCCTTACTTCACTTGTGCTGTTTCTACTTAAACAGTTACCGTGTTCCCCTTACTTCACTTGTCCTGTTTCTAATTCAACAGTTACCGTGTTCCCCTTACTTCACTTGTTCCCCTTTCTGATTAAACAGTTACTGTGTTCCCCTTACTTCACTTGTCCTGTTTCTAATTAAACAGTTACTGTGCTCCCCTTACTTCACTTGTCCTGTTTCTAATTAAACAGTTACTGTGTTCCATTTACTTCACTTGTCCTGTTTCTAATTAAACAGTTACCATGTTTACCTTACTTCACTTGTCCTGTTTCTAATTAAACAGTTACTGTGTTCCCCTTACTTCACTTGTCCTGTTTCTAATTAAACAGTTACTATGTTCCCCTTACTTCACTTGTCCTGTTTCTAATTAAACAATTACTGTGCTCCCCTTACTTCAGTTGTCCTGTTTCTAATTAGACAGTTACTGTGTTCCCCTTACTTCACTTGTCCTGTTTCTAATTAAACAGTTAATGTGTTCCCCTTACTTCACTTGCCCTGTTTCTAATTAAACAGTTGCCGTGTTCCCCTTACTTCACTTCTCCTGCTTCTAATTAAACAATAACCATGTTCCCCTTACTTCACTTGTCCTGTTTTCTAATTAAACAGTTACTTTGCTCCCCTTACTTCACTTGTCCTGTTTCAAATGAAACAGTTACCTTGTTCCCCTTACTCCCCCTGTTCACTGTTTCTAATTAAACAGTTACCGTGTTCCCTTTACTTCCCTTGTCCTGTTTCTAATTAAACAGTTACTGTGTTCCCCTTACTTCACTTGTCCTGTTTCTAATTAAACAGTTACCGTGCTCCCCTTACTTCACTTGTTCCTGTTTCTAATTAAACAGTTACTCTGCTCCCCTTACTTCACTTGTCCTGTTTCTAATTGAACAGTTACTGTGTTCCCCTTACTTCACTTTTCCTGTTTCTAATTAAGCAATTACTGTGTTCCCTTTACTCCCCCTGTTCACTGTTTCTAATTAAACAGTTACTGTGTTCCCCTTACTTCACTTGTCCTGTTTATAATTAAACAGTTACTGTGTTCCCCTTACTTCACTTGTCCTGTTTCTAATTAAACAGTTACTGTGTTCCCCTTACATCTCTTGTCCTGTTTCTAATTAAACAGTTACTGTGTTCCCCTTACTTCACTTGTCCTGTTTCTAATTAAACAGTTACTGTGTTCCCCTTACTTCACTTGTCCTGTTTCTAATTAAACAGTTTCTGTGTTCTCCTTACTTCCCCTGTGCACTGTTCCTAATTAAAAAGTTACCGTGTTTCCCTTCCTTCACTTGTCCTGTTTCTATTTATACAGTTACCGTGTTCCCCTTACTTCACTTGTCCTGTTTCTAATTAAACAGCTAATGTGTTCCCCTTACTTCACTTGTCCTGTTTCGAATTAAACAGTTACCGTGTTCCCCTTACTTCACTTGTCCTGTTTCTAATTAAACAGTTACTGTGTTTCCCTTACTTCACCTGTCCTGTTTCTAATTAAACAGTTACCGTGTTCCCCTTACTTCACTTGTCCTGTTTCTAATTAAACAGTGACTGTGTTCCCCTTACTTCACTTGTCCTTTTTATAATTAAACAGTTACTGTGTTCCCCTTACTTCACTTGTCCTGTTTCTAATTAAACGGTTACAGTATTCCCCTTACTTCACTTGTCCTGTTTCTAATTAAACAGTTACTGTGTTCCCCTTACTTCACTTGTCCTGTTTCTAATTAAACAATTACTTTGTTCCCCTTACGTCACTTGTCCTGTTTCTAATTAAACAGTTACTGTGTTCCCCTTACTTCACTTGTCCTGTTTCTAATTAAACAGTTACTGTGTTCCATTTACTTCACTTGTCCTGTTTCTAATGAAACCGTTACCATGTTCCCCTTACTTCCCTTGTCCTGTTTCTAATGAAACAGTAACCGTGTTCCCCTTACTCAACCTGTTCACTGTTTCTAATTAAACAGTTACTGTGTTCCCCTTACATCTCTTGTCCTGTTTCTAATTAAACAGTTACTGTGTTCCCCTTTCATCTCTTGTCCTGTTTCTAATTAAACAGTTACTGCGTTCCCCTTACTTCACTTGTCCTGTTTCTATTTAAACAGTTACCGTGTTCCTCTTACTTCACTTGTCCTGTTTCTAATTAAACAGTTAATGTGTTCCCCTTACTTCACTTCTCCTGTTTCTAATTAAACAATTACCATGTTCCCCTTACTTCACTTGTCCTGTTTCTAATTAAACAGTTACTGTGCTCCCCTTACTTCACTTGTCCTGTTTCTAATTAAACAGTTACTGTGTTCCCCTTACTCCCCCTGTTCACTGTTTCTAATTAAATAGTTACCGTGTTCCCCTTACTTCACTTGTCCTGTTTCTAATTAAACAGTTACTATGTTCCCCTTACTTCACTTGTCCTGTTTCTAATTAAACAATTACTGTGCTCCCCTTACTTCAGTTGTCCTGTTTCTAATTAAACAGTTACTGTGTTCCCCTTACTTCACTTGTCCTGTTTCTAATTAAACAGTTAATGTGTTCCCCTTACTTCACTTGCCCTGTTTCTAATTAAACAGTTGCCGTGTTCCCCTTACTTCACTTCTCCTGCTTCTAATTAAACAATAACCATGTTCCCCTTACTTCACTTGTCCTGTTTTCTAATTAAACAGTTACTGTGCTCCCCTTACTTCACTTGTCCTGTTTCAAATGAAACAGTTACCTTGTTCCCCTTACTCCCCCTGTTCACTGTTTCTAATTAAACAGTTACCGTGTTCCCTTTACTTCCCTTGTCCTGTTTCTAATTAAACAGTTACTGTGTTCCCCTTACTTCACTTGTCCTGTTTCTAATTAAACAATTACTGTGCTCCCCTTACTTCACTTGTCCTGTTTCTAATTAAACAGTTACCGTGCTCCCCTTACTTCACTTGTTCCTGTTTCTAATTAAACAGTTACTCTGCTCCCCTTACTTCACTTGTCCTGTTTCTAATTGAACAGTTACTGTGTTCCCCTTACTTCACTTTTCCTGTTTCTAATTAAGCAATTACTGTGTTCCCTTTACTCCCCCTGTTCACTGTTTCTAATTAAACAGTTACTGTGTTCCCCTTACTTCACTTGTCCTGTTTATAATTAAACAGTTACTGTGTTCCCCTTACTTCACTTGTCCTGTTTCTAATTAAACAGTTACTGTGTTCCCCTTACATCTCTTGTCCTGTTTCTAATTAAACAGTTACTGTGTTCCCCTTACTTCACTTGTCCTGTTTCTAATTAAACAGTTACTGTGTTCCCCTTACTTCACTTGTCCTGTTTCTAATTAAACAGTCTCTGTGTTCTCCTTACTTCCCCTGTGCACTGTTCCTAATTAAAAAGTTACCGTGTTTCCCTTCCTTCACTTGTCCTGTTTCTATTTAAACAGTTACCGTGTTCCCCTTACTTCACTTGTCCTGTTTCTAATTAAACAGTTAATGTGTTCCCCTTACTTCACTTGTCCTGTTTCGAATTAAACAGTTACCGTGTTCCCCTTACTTCACTTGTCCTGTTTCTAATTAAACAGTTACTGTGTTCCCCTTACTTCACTTGTCCTGTTTCTAATTAAACAATTACTGTGCTCCCCTTACTTCACTTGTCCTGTTTCTAATTAAACAGTTAATGTGTTCCCCTTACTTCAGTTGCCTTGTTTCTAATTAAACAGTTACCATGTTACCCTTACTTCACTTGTCCTGTTTCTAATTAATACAGTTACTGTATTCCCCTTACTTCACTTGTCCTGTTTCAAATTAAACAGTTACCATGTTCCCCTTACTTCACTTGCCCTGTTTCTAATTAAACAGTTTCTGTGTTCCCCTTACTTCACTTGTGCTGTTTCTACTTAAACAGTTACCGTGTTCCCCTTACTTCACTTGTCCTGTTTCTAATTCAACAGATACCGTGTTCCCCTTACTTCACTTGTTCCCCTTTCTGATTAAACAGTTACTGTGTTCCCCTTACTTCACTTGTCCTGTTTCTAATTAAACAGTTACTGTGCTCCCCTTACTTCACTTGTCCTGTTTCTAATTAAACAGTTACTGTGTTCCATTTACTTCACTTGTCCTGTTTCTAATTAAACAGTTACTGAGCTCCCCTTACTTCACTTGTCCTGATTCTATTTAAACAGTTACTGTGTTCCCCTTAATTCACTTGTCCTGTTTCTAATTAAAAAGTTACTGTGTTCCCCTTACTTCACTTGTCCTGTTTCTAATTAAACCTTTACTGTGTTCCCCTTACTTCACTTTTCCTATTTCTAATTAAACAATTACTGTGTTCCCTTTACTCCCCCTGTTCACTGTTTCTAATTAAACAGTTGCCATGTTCCCCTTACTTCACTTGTCCGGTTTCTAATTAAACAGTTACTGTGCTCCCATTACTTCACTTGTCCTGTTTCTAATTAATCAGTTACCTTGTTCCCCTTACTTCACTTGTCCTGTTTCTAATTAAACAATTACCATGTTCCCCTTACTTCACTGGTTCCTGTTTCTAATTAAACAGTTACTGTGCTCCCCTTACTTCACTTGTCCTGTTTCTAATTGAACAGTTACTGTGCTCCCCTTACTTCACTTGTCCTGTTTCTAATTATACAGTTACTGTGCTCCGCTTACTTCACTTGTCCTGTCTCTAATTAAACAGTTACTCTGTTCCCCTTACTTCACTTGTCCTGTTTCTAATTAAACAATTACTCTGTTCCCCTTACTTCACTTTTCCTGTTTATAATTAAACAATTACTGTGTTCCCTTTACTCCCCCTGTTCACTGTTTCTAATTAAACAGTTACCATGTTCCCCTTACTTCACTTGTCCGGTTTCTCATAGAGTCATAGAGTCATAGAGTAATACAGCACGGATAGAGGCCCTTCGGCCCATCGTGTCCATGCCGGCCATCAAGCCCTGTCTAATCTAATCCCATATTCCAGCATTTGGCCCGTAGCCTTGTATGCTATGGCATTTCAAATGCTCATCCAAATGCTTCTTAAATGTTGTGAGGGTTTCTGCCTCCACAACCCTTTCAGGCAGTGAGTTCCAGACTCCAACCACCCTCTGGGTGAAAAAGTTCTTTCTCAAATCCCCTCTAAACCTCCCGCCCTTTACCTTGAATCTATGCCCCCTAGTTATTGACCCCTCTACTAAGGGGAAAAGCTCCTCAGCATCCATCCTATCTATGCCCCTCACAATTTTGTACACCTCAATCATGTCCCCCCTCAGCCTCCTCTGCTCCAAGGAAAACAAACCCAATCTGCCCAGTCTCTCTTCATAGCTGAAGCGCTCCAGCCCTGGTAACATCCTGGTGAACCTCCTCTGCACCCTCTCTAATGCGATCACATCTTTCCTGTAGTGTGGCGACCAGAACTGCACACAGTATTCCAGCTGTGGCCTAACCAGTGTTTTATACAGCTCCATCATAACCTCCTTGCTCTTATATTCTATGCCTCGGCTAATGAAGGCAAGTATCCCATATGCCTTTTTTACCATCTTATCCACCTGTTCCGCCGCCTTCAGGGATCTGTGTACCTGCACACCCAGATCCCTCTGACCCTCCGTCTTGCCTAGGGTCTTTCCCTTCATTGTGTATTCCCTTGCCTTGTTAGACCCCCCAAAGTGCATCACCTCGCACTTTTCCGGGTTAAATTCCATTTGCCACTGTTCCGCCCATCTGACCAACCCATCTATATCGTTCTGCAGACTGAGGCTACCCTCCTCGCTATTTACCACCCTACCAATTTTAGTATCATCCGCGAATTTACTGATCATACCCTTTACATTCATATCCAAGTCATTAATGTAGACCACAAACAGCAAGGGACCCAGCACCGATCCCTGTGGATCCCACTGGCCACAGGTTTCCAGTCACAAAAACAACCTTCGACCATCACACTCTGCCTTCTGCCACTAAGCCAGTTTTGTATCCAATGTGCCAAGGCACCCTGGATTCCATGGGCTCTTACCTTCTTGACCAGTCTCCTGTGCGGGACTTTATCGAAGGCCTTACTGAAATCCATGTATACCACATCCACTGCGTTACCCTCATCCACACACCTCGTCACCCCCTCAAAAAATTCAATCAAATTAGTCAGACATGATCTTCCCTTGACAAAGCCATGTTGACTATCCCTGATTAATCCTTGCCTCTCCAAGTGGAGACAAATTTTGTCCCTCAGGATTTTTTCCAGTAATTTTCCTACCCCTGATGTTAGGCTCACTGGCCTGTAGTTCCCCGGTTTTTCCCTACTACCCTTTTTGAATAATGGTACTACATTAGCGGTTCTCCAGTCCTCTGGCACATCCCCTGTGGCCAGAGAGGTCCTGAATATATGTGTTAGAGCCCCCGCAATCTCCTCCTTTGCCTCACACAGCAGCCTGGGGTACATTTCATCCGGGCCTGGGGATTTATCCATTTTTATGCCAGCTAAAACCGCCAATACCTCCTCCCTCTCGATGTTAATATGTTCGAGCATATCACAGTCCCCCCGCCCTATTTCTATGTCTACATCGTCCTTCTCCATAGTGAAAACAGATGCAAAAAATTCATTTAGAACCCCTCCTACATCTTCCGGCTCCACACACAGATTGCCACTTTTGTCCCTAATGGGCCCTATTTTTTCCCTAGTTATCCTTTTACCCTTAATATACTTATAAAACATCTTCGGATTTTCCTTTATTTTGCTCGCCAGTGTTATTTCATGGCCCCTCCTTGATCTCCTAATTTCTTTTTTAAGTATCCCCCTGCACTTTTTGTACTCCTCTAGGGCTTCCTCCGTCTTTAGCCTTTTGTATCTACCAAACAGTTTTGTATCTAATTAAACAGTTACTGTGTTCCCATTACTTCACTTGTCCTGTATCTAATTAAACAATTACTGTGTTCCCCTTACTTCACTTGTCCTGTTTCTAATTAAACAGTTACTGTGTTCCCCTTACTTCACTTGTCATGTTTCTAATTAAACAATTACTGTGTTGCCCTTACTTCACTTGTCCTGTTTCTACTTAAACAGTTACCGTGTTCCCCTTACTTCACTTGTCCTGTTTCTAATTCAACAGTTACCATGTTCCCCTTACTTCACTTGTTCCTCTTTCTGATTAAACAGTTACTGTGTTCCCCTTACTTCACTTGTGCTGTTTCTAATTAAACAGTTACTGTGCTCCCCCTACTTCACTTGTCCTGTTTCTAATTAAACAGTTACTGTGCTCCCCTTACTTTACTTGTCCTGTTTCTAATTAAACAGTTACTGAGCTCCCCTTACTTCACTTGTCCAGATTCTATTTAAACAGTTACTGTGTTCCCCTTAATTCACTTGTCCTGTTTCTAATTAAAAAGTTACTGTGTTCCCCTTACTTCACTTGTCCTGTTTCTAATTAAACATTTACTGTGTTCCCCTTACTTCACTTTTCCTATTTCTAATTAAACAATTACTGTGTTCCCTTTACTCCCCCTGTTCACTGTTTCTAATTAAACAGTTGCCATGTTCCCCTTACTTCACTTGTCCGGTTTCTAATTAAATTGTTACTGTGTTCCCCTTACTTCACTTGTCCTGTTTCTAATTAAACTGTTACTGTGTTCCCCTAACTTCACTTGTCCTGTTTCTAATTAAACATTTACCGTGTTCCCCTTATTTCACTTGTCCTGCTTCTAATTGAACAGTTATTGTGTTCCCCTTACTTCACTTGTCCTGTTTCTAATTAAACAGTTACTGTGTTCCCCTTACTTCACTTGTCCTGTTTCTAATTAAACAGTTACCATGTTCCCCTTACTTCACTTGTCCTGTTTCTAATTAAACAGTTACCACGTTCCCCTTACTTCACTTGTCCTGTTTCTAATTAAACAGTTACTGTGTTCCCCTTACTTCACTTGTCCTGTTCCTAATTAAACAGTTACTGTGTTCCCCTTACTTCACTTGTTCTGTTTCTAATTAAACAGTTACCATGTTCCCCTTACTTCACTTGTCCTGTTTCGAATTAAACAGTTACCGTGTTCCCCTGACTTCACTTGTCCTGTTTCTTATTAAACAGTTACCTTGTTCCCCTTACTTCACTTGTCCTGTTTCTAATTAAACAGGTACCGTGTTCCCCTTACGTCACTTGTCCTGTTTCTAATTGAACAGTTAGGGCTAGATTTTCAGTATAGACAGTTTTGTGGAGCTAACCTTAGCGCCCGCACGAAGTTAGCTCCCGCCCCAAAGTAGCGCCCCGTTGCTGGATATTCAGTGGCTTCGCACTAAGCGGTTGGTGGAGCGCTAAAAGAGGCATTCCACTCCTATCTTTAGGCGCTAAGCCGGCGGTGCAGAGCGCAAAACCCGAGCTCGGGCGCAGCGCACGGCAGACACTCTGGTGCCAGTGAGCTCTTAAAGGGGAAGGGTGCATGTGTTTTTTTCAAAGGAGGAGGAGGAGGAGGAGGAGGAGGAGGAGGAGGAGGAGGTGGTGGTGGTGGTTGTGGTGGTGGTGGCCGGAAACATAAATACACTGTTTACAACAACACACTGGAGCCTTCCACACAACACATGCAGACTGCCGTTTATAGTGCAGGAGGAGTTCCCTTTAATTTGCGCTCCCCAGGGTGTGTTGCGTTCCATTTTACAAACGCTCTGAATGCCAGCCGCACAATGGCGCGGGTCGACTGAAGTTTGGATTCGGGGCGGCCAAAGGGCGTTGCACGAGGACGTGACGTCATTTTCTGCGCGCGCATCCGGCCGGACGCTAAATGTTGCGCCGGCGCTAACGGGCAACTTAATTTGGGGCGGGGTGCAAACTGCACTGCGCCCGGGCGCTACACGCATAGCGCCCGAATATCACTTCTCTTAAGGTGCTAACTGCTGGTGCAAGCAACTGAAAATCTAGCCCTTACTGTGTTCCCCTTACTTCACTTGTCCTGTTTCTAATTAAACAGTTACTGTGTTCCCCTTACTTTACTTGTCCTGTTTCTAATTAAACAGTTACCGTGTTCCCCTTACTTCACTTGTCCTGTTTCTAATTAAACAGTTACTGTGTACCCCTTCCTTCACTTGTCCTGTTTCTAATTAATCAGTTACTGTGTTCCCCTTACTTCACTTGTCCTGTTTCTAATTAAACAGTTACTGCGTTCCCCTTACTTCACTTGTCCTGTTTCTAATTAAACAGTTACTTTGTACCCCTTACTTCACTTGTCCTGTTTCTAATTAATCAGTTACTGTGTTCCCCTTACTTCACTTGTCCTGTTTCTAATTAAACAGTTACCATGTTCCCCTTACTTCACTTGTCCTGTTTTTAATTAAACAGTTACCGTGTTCCCCTTACTTCACTTGTCCTGTTTCTGATTAAACAGTTATTGTGTTCCCCTTACTTCACTTGTCCTTTTCCTAATGAAACAGTTACTGTGTTCCCCTTACTTCACTTGTCCTGTTTCTAATTAAATAGTTACCGCGTTCCCCTGACTTCACTTGTCCTGTTTCTAATTAAACAGTTACCGTGTTCCCCTTACTTCACTTGTCCTGTTTCTAATTATACAGTTACCGCATTCCCCTTTCTTCACTTGTCCTGTTTCTAATTATAAAGTTACTGTATTCCCCTTACTTCACTTGTTCTGTTTCTAATTAAACAATTACTGTGTTCCCCTTACTTCACTTGTCCTGTTTCTAATTAAACAGTTACTGTGTTCCCCTTACTTCACTTGCCCTGAATTCTGATTAAACAGTTACTGTTTTCCCCTTACTTCACTTGTCCTGTTTCTAATTATATAGTTACTGTGTTCCCCTTACTTCACTTGTCCTGTTTCTAATTAAACAGTTACTGTGTTCCACTTACTTCACTTGTCCTGTTTTTATTAAACCGTTACCATGTTCACCTTACTTGACTTGTCCTGTTTCTAATTAAACAATTACTGTGTTCCCCTTACTTCACTTGTCCTGTTTCTAATTGAACAGTTACCGTGTTCCCCTTTCTTCACTTGTCCTGTTTCTAATTAAACAGTTACTGCATTCCCCTTACTTCACTTGTCCTGTTTCTAATTAAACAGTTACCATGTTCCCCTTACTTCACTTTTCCTGTTTCTAATTAAACAGATACTGTGTTCCCCTTACTTCACTTGTCCTGTTCCTAATTCAACAGTTACTGTGTTCCCCTTACTTCACTTGTCCTGTTTCTAATTAAATAGTTACCGTGTTCCCCTTTCTTCACTTGTCCTGTTTCTAATTAAACAGTTACTGCATTCCCCTTACTTCACTTGTCCTGTTTCTAATTAAACAGTTACCGTGTTCCCCTTACTTCACTTGTTCTGTTTCTAATTAAACAATTACTGTGTTCCCCTTACTTCACTTGTCCTGTTTCTAATTAAACAGTTACTGTGTTCCCCTTACTTCACTTGTTCTGTTTCTAATTAAACAGTTACCGTGTTCCCCTTACTTCACTTGTCCTGTTTCTGATTAAACAGTTACTGTGTTCCCCTTACTTCACTTGTCCTGTTTCTAATTATACAGTTACTGTGTTCCCCTTACTTCAAGTGTCCTGTTTCTAATTAAACAGTTACTGTGTTCCACTTACTTCACTTGTCCTGTTTTTATTAAACCGTTACCATGTTCACCTTACTTGACTTGTCCTGTTTGTAATTAAACAATTACTGTGTTCCCCTTACTTCACTTGTCCTGTTTCTAATTGAACAGTTACCGTGTTCCCCTTTCTTCACTTGTCCCGTTTCTAATTAAACAGTTACTGCATTCCCCTTACTTCACTTGTCCTGTTTCTAATTAAACAGTTACCATGTTCCCCTTACTTCACTTTTCCTGTTTCTAATTAAACAGATACTGTGTTCCCCTTACTTCACTTGTCCTGTTCCTAATTCAACAGTTACTGTGTTCCCCTTACTTCACTTGTCCTGTTTCTAATTAAATAGTTACCGTGTTCCCCTTTCTTCACTTGTCCTGTTTCTAATTAAACAGTTACTGCATTCCCCTTACTTCACTTGTCCTGTTTCTAATTAAACAGTTACCATGTTCCCCTTACTTCACTGTTCCTGTTTCTAATTAAACAGATACTGTGTTCCCCTTACTTCACTTGTCCTGTTCCTAATTCAACAGTTACTGTGTTCCCCTTACTTCACTTGTCCTGTTTCTAATTAAACAGTTACCGTGTTCCCCTTACTTCACTTGTCCTGTTTCTAATTAAACAATTACCGTGTTTTTCTTACTTCACTTGTCCTGTTTCTAATTAAACAGTTACTGTTTTCCCCTTACTTCACTTGTCCTGTTTCTAATTAAACAGTTACTGTGTTCCCCTTACTTCACTTGACCTGTTTCTAATTAAATAGTTACTGTGTTCCCCTTACTTCACTTGTCCTGTTTCTAATTAAACAATTACTGTGTTCCCCTTACTTCACTTGCCCTGTTTTTAATTAAACAATTACTGTGTTACCCTAACTTCACTTGTCCTGTTTCTAATTAAACAGTTACTGTGTTCAAGTTACTTCACTTGTCCTGTTTCTAATTAAACAGTTACCATGTTCCCCTTACTTCACTTGTCCTGTTTCTATTTAAACAGTTACTCTGTTCCCCTTACTTCACTTGTCCTGTTTCTAATTAAACAATTACTGTGTTCCCCTTACTTCACTTGTCCTGTTTCTAATTGAACAGTTACCGTGTTCCCCTTTCTTCACTTGTCCCGTTTCTAATTAAACAGTTACTGCATTCCCCTTACTTCACTTGTCCTGTTTCTAATTAAACAGTTACCATGTTCCCCTTACTTCACTTTTCCTGTTTCTAATTAAACAGATACTGTGTTCCCCTTACTTCACTTGTCCTGTTCCTAATTCAACAGTTACTGTGTTCCCCTTACTTCACTTGTCCTGTTTCTAATTAAATAGTTACCGTGTTCCCCTTTCTTCACTTGTCCTGTTTCTAATTAAACAGTTACTGCATTCCCCTTACTTCACTTGTCCTGTTTCTAATTAAACAGTTACCATGTTCCCCTTACTTCACTTTTCCTGTTTCTAATTAAACAGATACTGTGTTCCCCTTACTTCACTTGTCCTGTTCCTATTTCAACAGTTACTGTGTTCCCCTTACTTCACTTGTCCTGTTTCTAATTAAACAGTTACCGTGTTCCCCTTACTTCACTTGTCCTGTTTCTAATTAAACAATTACTGTGTTTTTCTTACTTCACTTGTCCTGTTTCTAATTAAACAGTTACTGTTTTCCCCTTACTTCACTTGTCCTGTTTCTAATTAAACAGTTACTGTGTTCCCCTTACTTCACTTGACCTGTTTCTAATTAAATAGTTACTGTGTTCCCCTTACTTCACTTGTCCTGTTTCTAATTAAACAATTACTGTGTTCCCCTTACTTCACTTGCCCTGTTTTTAATTAAACAATTACTGTGTTACCCTAACTTCACTTGTCCTGTTTCTAATTAAACAGTTACTGTGTTCAAGTTACTTCACTTGTCCTGTTTCTAATTAAACAGTTACCATGTTCCCCTTACTTCACTTGTCCTGTTTCTATTTAAACAGTTACTCTGTTCCCCTTACTTCACTTGTCCTGTTTCTAATTAAACGGTTACCGTGTTCCCCTTACTTCACTTGTCCTGCTTCTAATTAAACAATTACTGTGTTCCCCTTACTTCACTTGTCCTGTTTCAAATTAAACAGTTACTGTGTTCCCCTTACTTCACTTGTCCTGTTTCTAATTAAACAGTTACTGTGTTCCCCTTACTTCACTTGTCCTGTTTCAAATTAAACAGTTACCGTGTTCCCCTTACTTCACTTGTCCTGTTTCTAATTAAACAGTTACTGTGTTCCCCTTACTTCACTTGTCCTGTTTCTAATTAAACAATTAATGTGTTCCCCTTACTTCACTTGTCCTGTTTTGAATTAAACAGTTACTGTGTTCCCCTTACTTCACTTGTCCTGTTTCTAATTGAACAGTTACCGTGTTCCCCTTATTTCACTTGTACTGTTTCTAATTAAACAGTAACTGTGTTCCCCTTACCTCACTTGTCCTGTTCCTAATTAAACAGTTACTTTGTTCCCATTACTTCACTTGTCCTGTTTCTAATTAAACAGTTTCCAAGTTGCCCTTACTTCACTTGTCCTGTTTCTAATTAAACAGTTACCGTGTTCCCCTTACTTCACTTGTCCTGTTTCTAATTATACAGTTACCGCATTTCCCTTTCTTCACTTTTCCTGTTTCTAAGTATACAGTTACTGTGTTCCCCTTACTTCACTTGTCCTGTTTCTAATTAAGCATTTACCATGTTCCCCTTACTTCACTTGTCCTGTTTCTAATTAAACAGTTACTGTGTTCCCCTTACTTCACTTGTCCTGTTTCTAATTAAACAGTTACTGTGTTCCCCTTACTTCACTTGTCCTGTTTCTAATTAAACAGTTACCGCATTCCCCATACTTCACTTGTCCTGTTTCTAATTAAACAGTTGCCGTGTTCCCCTTACTTCACTTGTCCTGTTTCTAATTAAACAGTTACTGTGTTCCCCTTACTTCACTTGTCCTGTTCCTAATTAAACAGTTACTGTGTTCCGCTCACTTCACTTGTCCTGTTTTTAATTAAACAGTTACTGTGTTCCCCTTACTTCACTTGTCCTGTTTTTAGTTAAGCAGTTACTGTGTTCCCCTTACTTCACTTGTCCTGTTTCTAATTAAACAGTTACGGTGTTCCCCTTACTTCACTTGTCCTCTTTCTAATTAAACAGTTACTGTGTTCCCCTTACTTCACTTGTCCTGTTTCTAATTAAACAGTTACTGCATTCCCCTTACTTCACTTGTCCTGTTTCTAATTAAACAGTTACCGTGTTCCCCTTACTTCACTTGTTCTGTTTCTAATTAAACAATTACTGTGTTCCCCTTACTTCACTTGTCCTGTTTCTAATTAAACAGTTACTGTGTTCCCCTTACTTCACTTGTTCTGTTTCTAATTAAACAGTTACCGTGTTCCCCTTACTTCACTTGTCCTGTTTCTGATTAAACAGTTACTGTGTTCCCCTTACTTCACTTGTCCTGTTTCTAATTATACAGTTACTGTGTTCCCCTTACTTCAAGTGTCCTGTTTCTAATTAAACAGTTACTGTGTTCCACTTACTTCACTTGTCCTGTTTTTATTAAACCGTTACCATGTTCACCTTACTTGACTTGTCCTGTTTGTAATTAAACAATTACTGTGTTCCCCTTACTTCACTTGTCCTGTTTCTAATTGAACAGTTACCGTGTTCCCCTTTCTTCACTTGTCCCGTTTCTAATTAAACAGTTACTGCATTCCCCTTACTTCACTTGTCCTGTTTCTAATTAAACAGTTACCATGTTCCCCTTACTTCACTTTTCCTGTTTCTAATTAAACAGATACTGTGTTCCCCTTACTTCACTTGTCCTGTTCCTAATTCAACAGTTACTGTGTTCCCCTTACTTCACTTGTCCTGTTTCTAATTAAATAGTTACCGTGTTCCCCTTTCTTCACTTGTCCTGTTTCTAATTAAACAGTTACTGCATTCCCCTTACTTCACTTGTCCTGTTTCTAATTAAACAGTTACCATGTTCCCCTTACTTCACTGTTCCTGTTTCTAATTAAACAGATACTGTGTTCCCCTTACTTCACTTGTCCTGTTCCTAATTCAACAGTTACTGTGTTCCCCTTACTTCACTTGTCCTGTTTCTAATTAAACAGTTACCGTGTTCCCCTTACTTCACTTGTCCTGTTTCTAATTAAACAATTACCGTGTTTTTCTTACTTCACTTGTCCTGTTTCTAATTAAACAGTTACTGTTTTCCCCTTACTTCACTTGTCCTGTTTCTAATTAAACAGTTACTGTGTTCCCCTTACTTCACTTGACCTGTTTCTAATTAAATAGTTACTGTGTTCCCCTTACTTCACTTGTCCTGTTTCTAATTAAACAATTACTGTGTTCCCCTTACTTCACTTGCCCTGTTTTTAATTAAACAATTACTGTGTTACCCTAACTTCACTTGTCCTGTTTCTAATTAAACAGTTACTGTGTTCAAGTTACTTCACTTGTCCTGTTTCTAATTAAACAGTTACCATGTTCCCCTTACTTCACTTGTCCTGTTTCTATTTAAACAGTTACTCTGTTCCCCTTACTTCACTTGTCCTGTTTCTAATTAAACAATTACTGTGTTCCCCTTACTTCACTTGTCCTGTTTCTAATTGAACAGTTACCGTGTTCCCCTTTCTTCACTTGTCCCGTTTCTAATTAAACAGTTACTGCATTCCCCTTACTTCACTTGTCCTGTTTCTAATTAAACAGTTACCATGTTCCCCTTACTTCACTTTTCCTGTTTCTAATTAAACAGATACTGTGTTCCCCTTACTTCACTTGTCCTGTTCCTAATTCAACAGTTACTGTGTTCCCCTTACTTCACTTGTCCTGTTTCTAATTAAATAGTTACCGTGTTCCCCTTTCTTCACTTGTCCTGTTTCTAATTAAACAGTTACTGCATTCCCCTTACTTCACTTGTCCTGTTTCTAATTAAACAGTTACCATGTTCCCCTTACTTCACTTTTCCTGTTTCTAATTAAACAGATACTGTGTTCCCCTTACTTCACTTGTCCTGTTCCTATTTCAACAGTTACTGTGTTCCCCTTACTTCACTTGTCCTGTTTCTAATTAAACAGTTACCGTGTTCCCCTTACTTCACTTGTCCTGTTTCTAATTAAACAATTACTGTGTTTTTCTTACTTCACTTGTCCTGTTTCTAATTAAACAGTTACTGTTTTCCCCTTACTTCACTTGTCCTGTTTCTAATTAAACAGTTACTGTGTTCCCCTTACTTCACTTGACCTGTTTCTAATTAAATAGTTACTGTGTTCCCCTTACTTCACTTGTCCTGTTTCTAATTAAACAATTACTGTGTTCCCCTTACTTCACTTGCCCTGTTTTTAATTAAACAATTACTGTGTTACCCTAACTTCACTTGTCCTGTTTCTAATTAAACAGTTACTGTGTTCAAGTTACTTCACTTGTCCTGTTTCTAATTAAACAGTTACCATGTTCCCCTTACTTCACTTGTCCTGTTTCTATTTAAACAGTTACTCTGTTCCCCTTACTTCACTTGTCCTGTTTCTAATTAAACGGTTACCGTGTTCCCCTTACTTCACTTGTCCTGCTTCTAATTAAACAATTACTGTGTTCCCCTTACTTCACTTGTCCTGTTTCAAATTAAACAGTTACTGTGTTCCCCTTACTTCACTTGTCCTGTTTCTAATTAAACAGTTACTGTGTTCCCCTTACTTCACTTGTCCTGTTTCAAATTAAACAGTTACCGTGTTCCCCTTACTTCACTTGTCCTGTTTCTAATTAAACAGTTACTGTGTTCCCCTTACTTCACTTGTCCTGTTTCTAATTAAACAATTAATGTGTTCCCCTTACTTCACTTGTCCTGTTTTGAATTAAACAGTTACTGTGTTCCCCTTACTTCACTTGTCCTGTTTCTAATTGAACAGTTACCGTGTTCCCCTTATTTCACTTGTACTGTTTCTAATTAAACAGTTACTGTGTTCCCCTTACCTCACTTGTCCTGTTCCTAATTAAACAGTTACTTTGTTCCCATTACTTCACTTGTCCTGTTTCTAATTAAACAGTTTCCAAGTTGCCCTTACTTCACTTGTCCTGTTTCTAATTAAACAGTTACCGTGTTCCCCTTACTTCACTTGTCCTGTTTCTAATTATACAGTTACCGCATTTCCCTTTCTTCACTTTTCCTGTTTCTAAGTATACAGTTACTGTGTTCCCCTTACTTCACTTGTCCTGTTTCTAATTAAGCATTTACCATGTTCCCCTTACTTCACTTGTCCTGTTTCTAATTAAACAGTTACTGTGTTCCCCTTACTTCACTTGTCCTGTTTCTAATTAAACAGTTACTGTGTTCCCCTTACTTCACTTGTCCTGTTTCTAATTAAACAGTTACCGCATTCCCCATACTTCACTTGTCCTGTTTCTAATTAAACAGTTGCCGTGTTCCCCTTACTTCACTTGTCCTGTTTCTAATTAAACAGTTACTGTGTTCCCCTTACTTCACTTGTCCTGTTCCTAATTAAACAGTTACTGTGTTCCGCTCACTTCACTTGTCCTGTTTTTAATTAAACAGTTACTGTGTTCCCCTTACTTCACTTGTCCTGTTTTTAGTTAAGCAGTTACTGTGTTCCCCTTACTTCACTTGTCCTGTTTCTAATTAAACAGTTACGGTGTTCCCCTTACTTCACTTGTCCTCTTTCTAATTAAACAGTTACTGTGTTCCCCTTACTTCACTTGTCCTGTTTCTAATTAAACAGTTACTGTGTACCCTTTACTCCCCCTTTTCACTGTATCTAATTCAACAGTTACTGTGCTCCCCGTACTTCACTTGTCCTGTTTCTAATTAAACAGTTACCATGTTCCCCTTACTTCACTTGTCCTGTTTCTAATTAAACAGTTACTGTGTTCCCTTTACTACACTTGTCCTGTTTCTAATTAAACAGTTACTGTGTTCCCCTTTCTTCACTTGTCCTGTTTCTAATTATACAGTTACTGTGTTCCCCTTACTTCACTTGTACTGTTTCTAATTAATCAGTTACCATGTTCCCCTTTTTTCACTTGTCCTGTTTCTAATTAAACAGTTACTGTGTTCCCCTTACTTCACTTGTCCTGTTTCTAAGTAAAGAGTTACTGTGTTCCCCTTACTTCACTTGTCCTGTTTCTAATTAAACAGTTACTGTGTTCCCCTTACTTCACTTGTCCTGTTTTTATTAAACAGTTACCATGTTCCCCTTACTTCACTTGTCCTGCTTCTAATTAAACAATCACTGTGTTCCCCTTACTTCACATGTCCTGTTTCTAATTAAACTGTTACCGTGTTCCCCTTACTTCACTTGTTCTGTTTCTAATTAAACAGTTACCGCATTCCCCTTACTTCACTTGTCCTGTTTCTAATTAAACAGTTACCGTGTTCCCCTTACTTCACTTGTCCTGTTTCTAATTATACAGTTACTGTGTTCCCCTTACTTCACTTGTCCTGTTTCTAATTAAACAGTTACTGTGTTCCCCTGACTGCACTTGTCCTGTTTCTAATTAAACAGTTACTGTGTTCCCCTTACTTCACTTGTCCTGTTTCTAATTAAACAGTTACTGTGTTCCCCTTACTTCACTTGTCCTGTTTTTATTAAACAGTTACCATGTTCCCCTTACTTCACTTGTCCTGTTTCTACTTAAAGAATCACCGCGTTCCCCTTACTTCACTTGTCCTGTTTCTAATTAAACAGTTACCATGTTCCCCTTACTTCACTTGTCCTGTTTCTAATTATACAGTTAGCGCGTTCCCCTTACTTCACTTGTCCTGTTTCTAATTAAAAAGTTACTGTGTTCCCCTTACTTCATTTGTCCTGTTTTTAATTAAACAGTTACTGTGTTCCCCTTACTTCACTTGTCCTGTTTCTAATTAAACAGTTACCGTGTTCCCCTTACTTCACTTCTCCTGTTTCTAATTAAACAGTTACTGCGCTCCCCTTACTTCACTTGTCCTGTTTATAATTAAACAGTTGCTTTGTTCCCCTTACTTCCCCATCCTCTGTTTCTAATTAAATATTTACTGTGTTCCCCTTATTTCACTTGTTCTCTGTTTCTAATTAAATAGTTACCGTGTTCCCCTTACTTCCCCTTCCTCTGTTTCTAGTTAAACAGTTACCATTTTCCCCTTACTTCCCCTTCCTCTGTTTCTAGTTAAACAGTTACCGTGTTCCCCTTACTTCACTTGTCCTGTTTCTAATTATACAGTTACCGCATTCCCCTTTCTTCACTTGTCCTGTTTCTAATCATACAGTTGCTGTGTTCCCCTTACTTCACTTGTCCTGTTTCTAATTTAGCAGTTACCATGTTCCCCTTACTTCACTTGTCCTGTTTCTAATTAAACAGTTACCGTGTTCCCCTTACTTCACTTGTCCTGTTTCTAATTAAACAGTTACTGTGTTCCCTTACATCACTTGTCCTGTTTCTAATTAAACAGTTACCGCATTCCCCTTACTTCACTTGTCCTGTTTCTAATTAAACAGTTACTGTGTTCCCCTTACTTCACTTGCCCTGTTTCTAATTAAACAGTTACTGTGTTCCCCTCACTTCACTTGTCCTGTTTCAAATTAAACAATTACTGTGTTCCCCTTACTTCACTTGTGCTGTTTTTAATTAAACAATTACTCTGTTCCCCTTACTTCACTTGTCTTGTTTCTAATTAAACAGTTACCATGTTCCCCTTACTTCACTTGTCCTGTTTCTAATTAAATAGTTACTGTGTTCCCCTTACTTCACTTGTCCTGTTTCTAATTAAACAGTTACCGTGTTCCCCTTACTTCACTTGTCCTGTTTCTAATTAAACAATTACTGTGTTCCCCTTACTTCACTTGTCCTGTTTCTAATTAAACAGTTACTGTGTTCCCCTTACTTCACTTGTCCTGTTTCTAATTAAACAGTTACTGTGTTCCCCTTACTTCACTTGTCCTGTTTCTAATTAAACAGTTACCGTGTTCCCCTTACTTCACTTGTCCTGTTTCTAATTAAACAGTTACTGTGTTCCCCTTACTTCGCTTGTCCTGTTTCTAATTATACAATTACTGTGTTCCCCTTACTTCAATTGTCCTGTTTCTAATTAAACAGTTACCGTGTTCCCCTTACTTCACTTGTCCTGATTCTAATTAAACAGTTACCGTATTCCACTTACTTCACTTGTCCTGTTCCTAATTAAACAGTTACTGTGTTCCCCTTACTTCACTTGTCCTGCTTCTAATTAAACAGTTACCGCGTTCCCCTTACTTCACTTGTCCTGTTTCTAATTAAACAGTTACCGTGTTCCCCTTACTTCACTTGTCCTGATTCTAATTATACAGTTAGCGCGTTCCCCTTACTTCACTTGTCCTGTTTCTAATTAAACAGTTACTGTGTTCCCCTTACTTCACTTGTCCTGCTTTTAATTAAACAGTTACTGTGTTCACCTTACTTCACTTGTCCTGTTTCTAATTAAACAGTTACCGTGTTCCCCTTACTTCACTTGTCCTGTTTCTAATTAAACAGTTACCGTGTTCCCCTTACTTCACTTGTCCTGTTTCTAATTAAACAGATACCGTGTTCCCCTTACTTCACTTGTCCTGTTTTTAATTAAACAGTTACTTTGTTCCCCTTACTTCCCCATCCTCTGTTTCTAATTAAACATTTACTGTGTTCCCCTTATTTCACTTGTTCTCTGTTTCTAATTAAACAGTTACCGTGTTCCCCTTACTTCCCCTTCCTCTGTTTCTAGCTAAACAGTTACCATTTTCCCCTTACTTCCCCTTCCTCTGTTTCTAGTTAAACATTTACCGTGTTCCCCTTACTTCACTTGTCGTGTTTCTAGTTAAACAGTTGCCGTGTTCCCCTTATATCTCCGTCCTCTGTTTCTAATTAAATAGTTACTGTGTTCCCCTTACTTCACTTGTCCTGTTTCTAATTAAACAGTTACTGTGTTCCCCTTACTTCACTTGTCCTGTTTCTAATTAAACAGTTACCGTGTTCCCCTTACTTCACTTGTCCTGTTTCTAATTAAACAGATACCGTGTTCCCCTTTCTTCACTTGTCCTTTTTCTAATTAAACAGTTACTGTGCTCCCCTTACTTCACTTGTCCTGTTTTTAATTAAACAGTTACTTTGTTCCCCTTAATTCCCCATCCTCTGTTTCTAATTAAACATTTACTGTGTTCCCCTTATTTCACTTGTTCTCTGTTTCTAATTAAACAGTTACCGTGTTCCCCTTACTTCCCCTTCCTCTGTTTCTAGTTCAACAGTTACCGTTTTCCCCTTACTTCCCCTTCCTCTGTTTCTAGTTAAACAGTTACCGTGTTCCCCTTACTTCAATTGTCTTGTTTCTAGTTAAACAGTTATTGTGTTCCCCTTACTTCACTTGTCCTGTTTCTAATTAAACAGTTACCGTTTTCCCCTTACTTCCCCTTCCTCTGTTTCTAGTTAAACATTTAACGTGTTCCCCTTACTTCACTTGTCTTGTTTCTAGTTAAACAGTTGCCGTGTTCCCCTTACTTCTCCGTCCTCTGTTTCTAATTAAATAGTTACTGTGTTCCCCTTACTTCCCCTTCCTCTGTTTCTAGTTAAAAAGTTACCGTGATCCCCTTACTTCACTTGTCTTGTTTCTAGTTAAACAGTTACCGTGTTCCCCTTACTTCCCCTCTTCTCTGTTTCTACTTAAACAGTTACCATGTTCCCCTTACTTCCCCTGTCCTCTCTTTCTAATTAAACAGTTGCCATGTTTCCCTTACTTCCCCATTCTCTGCTTTTAATTAAACTGTTACTGTGTTCCTCTTACTTCACCTATTCTCTCTTTCTAATTAAACAGTTGCCATGTTCTGTCTCTCTGTCTGTTAATCTGTCTGTCTCTCTCTGTCTGTCTGTCTGTTAATCTCTCTCTCTGTTTGTCTCTCTCTCTGTCTCTCTCTCTCTGTCTGTCTCTCTCTGTGTCTATCTCTTTCTCTCTCTCTCCCTCTCTCTCTCTCTCTCTCTCTCTCTCTTGGCCTCCCTCTCTCTC